>NC_142371.1:29446041-29783541 GCF_059441005.1 Hippichthys cyanospilos
ATTGTTTTTTTCAAAAGCAATTTTTATGGCATTGCAATGTAATTTATATCCAGCTTATCTTGTTTACCTTGAGATCCTGAATGCTGTAACCTTTGTGTAAAGTTGTTTGGAATATTTCCACAGAAGACATATAGGCAGCGAGACGAGTCAGGCTCTGCTTCCCACTGCCCCCAACCCCGATCAGTAAACCATGACTGCCCGGAGATTCCAGGATGCGACTGATGCGACAGCTGCCAGCAACATGAATTTGTATCACTTACTACTTTGGGGGAAAATGTGTATTACGTTTTCTACAGCAGTGTCAATATCATAAGTTAAAATAGAAAACATTATCACCAAACAAACACTATCTTCACTCACTCTGATCATGCAACAATACTTACACATGTTGCATTGCGTCCTCAAACAACACAAGATTCATGGCTGCATTGAGTTCATTGTAACTATCCAGGGCATCAGTGAGGATGTTGCTGAGCACAGACCAGTCCGTGACAGTAGTGTATGATGACTCCTTGCCAATTTGAGCAAAGTGGCAAAAGATTAGGGGCTGTTTTGTCACCTTTTTACCCTCAGCACCCTAGATAAGGAAACATGTATCGATTTATTTGGAACTACAAGTCAGTAAGGTTAGCATGGGGTAAACAACAAATGTGCTATTATTATTTTAAAGAGACTCTGTAGTGCACCTCAAAACACTCATGCAGAGTCTCCATCTGGAGCTTCTGGAAGAGCTGTACATCTTTAACGTCTAATAGCCTGTCGGAGTAGACTCTGCTACACTCATGAAGCCACAGCAGAGCCAGATCAGCACTGTTTTCCACATTCTCAGGCTCAGCAAAAAGGATCCCCTTAACCACACACAGTCAGATGAATATTTAGCTTAATATACAGGCCTTACAGCATACAATTACAATTTTACAATCACCTTTACCTGAAATATGTTAGAGATGTCTCGCATGTTGAATGTATAGTGAAATTTGATGGCTGTTGGCAAAAAGTTTAGCTCCATCTTGTGATGGAGTATTACTGCAGCCTGTACTACAGCTGCAATGCTCTTCTGAACTGACAAACTGAAGTGTTGCTGTGTCAGGTGACAGCCCAAGATCTGGCCAAAGATGGACGTCAGAGCCTCAGAGGAAGGGAAGTTGACCGCAAACACGGAAAAATGTCTCTGGTTGAATAAAAACAGTACATGATTGAAACTGATTATTAAAGTCCATTGGTACATGCGTATCCCTGTTTAAAAACATCATGTGCACTACCTGCACATAAAAAATAATTACATCAAATTTACTTCAGACAAAAAAAAAGAACCTTTTATTGCTAAAAATCACTAAGTATCCCTTTAATTATTCTATGTATAACAGTTATCAGAATGTAAGAAGTAAAATACATAAAAATAACTTTTAAAAATCATCCTCTGTATTTTAACATTTTAACAACGATACCTGAAGTCTTGGGTTGATATTGAAGCTCCCAGCAGTTGGATTCATACAGGCAATATATTGTGTGTTATATATTTCTTTGAGAGAGAGCTTCTGTCTATCGTACCTGCCATTAAGCCAGAAATGTATTAAAATGCAGAATTGAACGCAAAAGTCAAAATGTGTCTTCATACCAGTGCCCATAATCCAGATGCTGCCTTATGAGTGTGTGCGCTTGCACCGTTCCATAGATGTCGACAGCTGGCATGTTCAAATCGTCGATGAAGTAGATCAGCCTTCTGCTGCCTGCAGGTGAGTAGCTCCTGCCTGCTCTCTTTTCTAATTGGCGTTCTAGGATCTCTGCAAAACAGCCCAAAAAGTGTTGGGTTTTTTTTTTATTACACCCCTTAAGATTTTGTACAGTACCAGCAGATGGCACTACAGCTTACTAAATTTTGCAATACTAACCCTCCTCCAACTCACCCTGCAGTGCCAGCGAGGTTATGTAGTAGTTGAAGGGTACTTTTGTAGTCATGTAACTCTCTGGCAGGCTATCTAACTTATTCCTGACAAGAGCAGTTTTCCCCACTCCAGCATTCCCTACAAGCATCAGCGGCTGTCTCTGCTCCAGCAACAAGTCCATGAAGTAGCGAAGACGCAGGGTCTCTGCTGTGTGTACCAGAACAGCCTACAATCATACAAACAGCAGGAGGACAGGGAAAAGAAACATACATGGTTATTAAGGCTTTCTTTGGAGTGATTTATTGACAGACATGTGTTCAGTGAATTGTATGTGATTTATAATTTCTTGTATTTCACCAGACCACAACTATTCTGTCATAATAGCATCATTTGCTGAGAACAAAACCCCACTAATTATGGCTCAGCAAGACCCTTTGGAGCATTCACAGCTGTATACAGGAGCATAAAGAAAGACAAAAGAGCGTGGGTGATAGCTCAAGCCTTGTTGCTCAAGCCTTCATCCCCACACAGACTGGTATGGGGTGTAGTAGATGGTAATCACACACAGTGGCAAGCCTATATCAACCACTGGAACACCACTGCTATAACCTCTTAAAGTGATTTCAGGCTTTCTTATTATGTTCACTGAAGAGCACGCACAATTTTAATAGGACTTCATTGTTGATTCTTGGTTATTTGTATTTAAAATATATATATAATAATGGATTTGACACTATCAAACTTGTGAATATGTTTTCCATGTTTGAATTACTCAAAAATAAGTATCGGTTCACATGAAAAGTCGTAGGTATTCTCACTTGTAATGGTGTTCCAGTTTCCATTTCAAAGGTAGGCACAATGTCCGTCCAAGGAAGGAAGCGTTTTGTTTGAGAATCAATGTAGAAGTCGAATACTGTTCCCTGAGTTGGCAGCTTCACCGTCTTCATTTCTTTGATCCACCACTTACTGAACTCCACCCGGTAATCAAAGAGCTATATGACCAGAAAAAAATTTAGAATATTATGCATACTCTCAATGTATAGGTCCAGTCCAAATGTAAGATAGTCACGTTTTTTCAGACTATATAAATAAACTGTCCCAAAACAATCAACAACAAATGAAATGGAAGGAATACAACAAATCACTACAGTTACAAAAAAACACCAACTCGACACCAAAATCATTTAGGTTCACTTATGTATGTCGGAGAATGAATTTACACACCTGTGTTGTCAAACAAAGAGGAGTAATCATTAACTGAAAATGATTACCTGGTCTTGACACAAGGCCCCTCCAAAAGCCCAAATGCAGGCAAAAATAAAGTAGGTCTCATAAAGCTCTCTTGGCGAGTCAGATGGAATGTTTTCTGGGGTAAGAAGGCATTCCAGCAAAGTGCAGAGTGTCTAAATGGCAACACAGAAAAACAAGTAAGTTCTGAAAAAAATGGAAATGAGTGTTTGGTACCTGTGCTAACACACCTGCACCAAAGAGTTCTCAGGAATTGGAGTGACTGTCTTGAAGGTGTTTCGCATCTTTTCAAGACAACGTGGGACATATTTTTCAAACAGTATGGTTAAGTGAGCTCTTTCTGTTTGGCGTTCTCGTTGATCAATCCAACTGGCAACATAACTGAGCAAAAACAAATAATTATTTATTGAGGTAATGTAATTATGAAACCAAAATATTCTTTAAAAAAAAAAAAAAACATGTCACCTGATGTCTCAAAGAGAATCACAATAAATTGTCTAAGACTTACGGATTCCAGCCTAGGTCTTGCTGGTTGATGTAGAGGATTCCTGCTCTGGACACAGTAGCGGGAGTGGCTGCTCTCAGGTGGCTAATTTCAAACACAAGCCTCATGGATGAAGTGAGTGGCACACGCTCATTGCTGGCTAGAGTCAAGACCTGAAATATTGCATACAGCCTTATCGTCCCCAAATAATGATCGACAAGACATAACCTAAACAATGAAAATGTGTCATCAGTTTAGTGACACTCTTGGGGGACAAAAGAGCTCTAAGTACAGTAGGCGGATGAAAGAAACATCTTGATCTGCCTGTACCTCCTTGGTTGCTATGTGTTGTAAAAAGTACATGGGTGAAAAGGAGGGAGGTACCTTGTTGTCATCCATCACTGTGTTGAGTGATTCAATCCACATTGGATCGATGTCTCCATCCAACACAATCCACTTAAGTCCTAGGCTGGACATATTTGCTTGCTCTCGCATCAGCGATGATAGCAAACCTTACATTTAGAAAGAAAACAGGAAAGGCGATTGCAATTTATGTTCACTTGAGGTCTTTAGCTACACGTAATATGAATAAGCACAGCAGTTTATGGATTAAAATGTACAGTGGGCACCTCACTGTTCATGGGGGGAGGATCCCGAGTTGTGAAAATCCACATATTGTATGTCACTTATAAAAGCACTAGTGAATGGGGAGTATTCAATCTTGTTATACCCTCCCCCCAAAAATGGGATACCATGAAAAGAGGGGGTTGCCCTTGCCCTCGAAAATAAATGGGAACGAAGTAATATATTTTTAAAATTGTTGAAAAAAAATCTGAGAATAGGTGAATTTGTGGGGACCTAATTACAAGTATGTGGAGGTCCTCTGCGTTATGTTTGTGTGTGTAGGTGTGTGCATGCATGTGTGTGTGTGCTTGTTTTTTAATAGTATATGCTTGCCGTCTTTCCACTCCCGAGTTGCAGGATGGATGAAGCCAAACAATTCATCTCTGTCAACTGCTTTTGGATTGAGGTCATTCCAAACAGGCTTGCTCTTCAGGTTTACATAAGTTTTATAGAGAACCCTCAAGATCTAGTGAAATGTGAGCACAGAATGACATGTTAAACACTTCTTTACATAGATTTATTTTAATGGGAATGAAGGAATATCGTACCGAGCTTTTTCCAGTTCCAGCATTTCCAACAACAAAGACAGAATGACGGACAGCCATGAGTTCCACTAATTGCATGACCTGGGGTAAAAAAAAATAAATAAAAAAAAGATGTGATGACATTTTGGATATTCATGAATAATTTTAAAAGAAAATGATCCATGAGTCATATTATGGTGAACCTTGAGGATGAACGTTTCTTCTGGCTGGAGTCGGAGAGAAACAGTGGTATTTCTAACTTCCTTTTCAAGGTCCCAGTTTCTTTCTCTCTCTACTTCCAGGCCAGGAAACAGATCTCGCAGCAATCCAAGGAAAATTGTGACATCATCCGTCACAATTTTTGGCATGTTAAAATCCCTTAGTGCCCGCATCAACACCTAAGAGAAACATCTAGATTATGTCAACCAATTAAAAAAAAGAAATCTTGGTTGCAAATACAAAAGCTTGGACCTTATCGCTTGATAATAAATGTGTCGGGCCAAAAGGATCTTCCTTTTCCAAAGTTATTGCATCACCTGATCCTCAGGTCTTGTCTTGTCCCTTCTTCTGAGTGCACCAGCCACAACCAAAACAGACTTGACAGCTCGCAAACCCCAGTCATAGTGGTCCTAACAGATATGCAGTAGATGTGTAATCAAACAAATAACATAAATAAACTAAGTAGATAATAAATAATTTTTGTCCTACCTGCTTGGAAAGAAGCTCTTTGCACAGAGTGTAAAGGGAAGTAAACCTCCTGGCAAGAAGCTTGGCACCACAGAAGCCCTCTGCCACTAACATGATCTCACAGATAAGCTCAATGTCTGGTACCACCATTGCGCAGGGTCTACACCAGCATGAAGAAAAAGCATTGATTTAACCTGAAGCTATTAAAGAACGCATTATGAAGATGCACAATTTCCACCTAAACAAAGCCTTGAGGTTCTCAGGTAGTTCTGTTCTTCCCGCATAGCCTGGATTCATTGTAATGAAGATCCCTACAGAGGGTTTTAAGAGAATTTCTGTATTCAGGAACAGGAATCTGAGGACACACCGACCTGTTATTAGCACGGTAATTTTCTCCTTGTCCAAAAGGTTTTATATTGTGCATTGAGAATAATTGTTTTACTTTTTCTTTTTGGATCGAATAGCATCCTGGATTGTCTTCACCTGCACTGCAACAACCGACAAAACCTCGACAGGGATGCGATTGAATTCATCAAAGCAGCCCCATGCTCCAGTTTGGGCCAAACCCTTGTAGATATTGCCTGTGGACTAAGAATAGAATAAAAGAGAATAGACTAGAATAGAAATTTTGAATTAAAATTGAAGTGAAATTGAATTAAAATAAAACAAAATTTAAATTAAATTTAAAATAATTAAATAAAATCTGTTAAAATAAATTGAAATAAAAATAGCGTAGCATTAAAGAGAATTAAATAAAGTCAAATAGAATTGAAGTGACTTAAATTTGATTAAATTAAACTTAATGTATGTAAAATAAAATACATTAAATGCACTGCCAACAATGCATGAAGATAAAATAAACTAAAGCACTTGATTGTCAAAACTCCAACCCTGTAGTCCATCTGCTCAGAACAGTTAAAGATGTAGACCATGGCACCCATTGCTCGGCCAAGATCCTTTGTGGTCTCTGTTTTGCCAGTCCCAGCAGGACCTGCTGGTGCTCCACTCATGTTCAGGTGAAGAGACTGAGTCAGTGTAATGTAGCAGCTAAATTAATAAAGAAATATCAGAATGCTAAAACAGTTGATGCATTTTCTGATTGACAATGGACAGCAGTCTTACCGGTCTGTGAGGGGAGTGATGACAAGACGTGGAGTATTTCCAAGATACTCGTAAAGGTAAAGGAACTGGGCATCACAAATGTTAATGAAACAGTGGCGCTGCTGCTCATTCCAGCTGTGTCGAAGATGAGAAAGCCACAGAAATGCCTGTGAGGTGGTGACCTGGAAAAACAATTGACAACTGACAAACTATGAAGATAATACAGAAATGCAATAACTATGGCATGGTGACAAACAAAAATTATCGTCCAAACTGACTATATTTTTAGTTTTTTTTTTTTAGTCAAATAAAATGAGGTTATTGATAGAAAAGTCTTCAGGCGGTGAATATGATGATCAATGCTCTACAATTGCTTGTATTCAAGAATGGTCACCTTGTGGGCAATCAGGCTGGCAACGACGTCTCTCGCGTGAACATCAATGGTGCAAATAGTCATGATCTTCTGTCTGTTTTCCTGACTCAGCTCACTCAACAACATGTTGATCAACACGTTTAGTTGAGCAACCTGGGGAAAATTGGAGAGTAACTTCAAACAAAACAGAGGCTTCAACAAAACAGTTGAACATTTTACTTTTGCTGTAGCCTGATGAGTAAAATATTGAAATCATGCCTATTACCGTTAACCCCCCACCAAAATGTTTTTGTTTGTTTTTGTTTTTTTAATTTAAGGCTTTTCCATGAGTAAAAAATGTACATCTCAGAAGCCTGTTTCTGGCAGTGTGTTTTTGTTTGTATATTTTGGGAACACACACACAAAAAAAGGATTTTACATGAAGCGCCTATTGACTATACTTGACTATAATACCTTATAAAGTAACATTTTACCATTCAGGTTGAGTGTGACTTGGACTTCATGTAGTAGTGGTAAGTGTTTGACTATGGATGTGTTTGCTTGTTTTTTTTGTTTGTTTGTTTTTGCTTTTAACAGTTAGGGAATGGTCCTCTTTGAGGAAGAGAATATTTAGCACAAACTGTGACTAAAATACCAATGCCATTTTCCATTGGTCTTGCATGATAGTTCTAAGGGAGAGAGAGAATGATTAAAACAGCAGTCAAGGACATGTTAGAGTGACATAGCACTAGTAAAACTGACAAGCACAAGTCGGTGAATTTGATGGACCAGGAAACATTAACGCAGTTTCTTACCTGTTTCTTGTTGTAGTCTTTGAGTGCAGACTCAAATCCTTCTTCCAGTCTTTTAAACACAAGCTCCACATCGTTACTCCACCATATCTGTGACGCAGTCAGAGCAACTTGGGCTGGGAAGTCAAGAATCCACTGCTCTCTAGGCCTTTCCTCATAAACTGATACTGCCTCGGAAAGGTGACCCCTCACACTTTCCCTCATGGACTCCTCCAGACAAGCAAGCCACACCTCCACCTGATACAACATTCATGTTATAATAAATAACAATGAAATGAGTGAACACGTCCCAAAATTAGTCAAACAGAATTTATCTCAGGGTTAAAAAAACATGAACACTATTCTACAGTATTGTGAACAGAATATCTTATCGTCATAACTTACCACTCCATGACAATAACACTCTTTCTGGAATGGTACATACTCCCTTTCTTTGCTATACATGCCCAAAACAAGTTTACTTTCATTGGTAGAGAATTCCAGGTCAGACATGTTATCAAATAGTTTTAAGAGGTGGCATGTTACCTGAAAAACAATGCTTTATATCAGTCCACTGTGGGTATTAAATTGGCTCTTAACTAAAACTGTAGAAATAAGACAAAATTAAAAATGTACATCTTTGGGACGGCTGCCTTTTGAGAGAATATTCAACAAGTCTGCAGATGATATGAAGTAGAATCTCGGAAATGCAAGTCTTTTGGTCTCCAGGTATTCAGCAAGAGCCTTTTCACATAAAGCCAACCTGGCAAAAAACATATATATATATATATATATATATATTTTTTTTTAAGTAGAATATTATATAACAATCATCTTCAAAACAACAGGACAGAATGCACAATGACCTTTTCTGGAGGTCTTCAAACTTTTCGAATAGTTTGGGCTTATTGGTGGCTTCAATCACATGTTTGGTTTTTGCACTGTCCAGCATTAATTCCTAAAAGAAGAACTGGATTCAATTTGGAGTTTTGTTAGCCCAAATGTTAAAAAAATAATGCATGTGCAGACCTGAAATTCGGCATCTATAATTTGGAATCGCTGTGCATCTGTTGGTAGTTGCTGGCAGATATCATCACAGCCTTTAAAAATACTTTCCAAATAGGCCCATGTCCTCTGCACCTCCATCCAGACCATCAACACAGAGTCAGCCACTGTTAGCTGTTTCTGGAGTTCCACAACGTGGACAAGAAAGTGATCTATGTGCTTGCTATGAAAGATGCCCTGAAGCTGAACCTTAAGGATGACACAAAGAATTAGAATGGTAGAAGTTATTTCAACACAAATCTGTAAGGTGTTTTGATAAGCTCATATCATCACATGCACCAGTTGCACTTTCATATAATCTCATCATCTTTACAAAAAAGCTGGGGGAGGGATATGGTCTGTTTACACAAAGACATAAGCACTAAAGTAGTAAGACTTCTCATTACTGGTGACAACCCCCCCAATGCATCTGGTGTACATGTACAAAGGCTGCGGGGTGCAACAATGCCCCATGTGCAGCAGCAGCTATAAATTTGAGGACTCAATAGGGACCTCTCTAGCCTCAGCTGTGCTGTTAGACAGTCAGACAGAGAGGCCCCATTCTGCATTCTCCACAATTTGGCATTTAACTACCTACCAGTGCTTCTAACAGAAAACCCATCTTGAAAAACAGTTTCTGTGTCTTATTGCTACAGGCTTTTTGAGATAAAGGGAACCTGAGCAGACTCTCTCAGAAACTTACCTGATGATCCTCAAGCATCTCAATGAGCTCATCATCACATTTAAGTAGGGGGATAGAAGTTTGGTAATGATCTTCATAAGAAAGCTCCATTGACGCCCATATTTGACTGATTTCTGTCACAACCTGAAATAAAAGCGCAATCATTCTATAATGTACATAAAGTGCAGTTTTGCATACCAGACCTAAATAGTGCTTTAGTAGACCCACCTACATGGATATGAAAATATAATCTTAGCTTTTCCAAAAGCACAAATCAAACAGGTGTGAAGCAAAGAAAAAAAAAAGATAAAACACACTATATTTTAACAGTAAGAAGGTGTGGGCGTGCCAATGTTAAGTATACTTGCAATACGTTTAACTGTACTTGGAAACGTGGTTGAATGTACTTGCAAACACGGTTGAACCTATTTGCAAACATGTTCAAGCATACTTGCAATGCGTTTGGATGAACTTGCAAACACATTCAAACATATTTGCAAGCACGTTTAAATGTATTTGCCAACACATACAGAGATATTTGCAAAGATTTTGAAAAAATTCGCAAACACATTTGAATGCACTTACTTTTGAACATACAGTACTTGCAAGGTATGCTTGAAGCAGTATTTTATTTTCCCATAACGCTGTCTCATGTAGCAATATATGGGCAAATTCAATGGTTTTAGCATTTAGCTTACAAGTATGTTTGGATGTATTTGCAAGTACATACAAATGTATTTACAAGTATACTCAAACATATTTTCAAATTCATTCGAGCATATCTGAAAATAAGTTTGAATGTACTTGCAACTGTGTTTGAACAAATTTACCAGTCTTTTCTCTACATTGGCGGCTCCACGCTTTCGTCTTATAGGTTATTTTTTTATATCATCCTTAAACAAATAAAGAATAACCTTCTCAATGGCCATTTCTTTAACTGCCTTTTCTACAGTGTTGCGGACTTCTTCTTCATAAAGATGAAGTTGCAGAGCCAAGAGGTCAGCCAAAGTGGTATCATTAGTCACGAAGAAGTTCATCTATATATAAATATACAAAAAAATGTTTTCATGCAAAGTCATTTCTTTGTAGCAATATTGCGCTTAAGCAATATGCACCTGCATTGTCCTTATAAGTTGCACCCAGTGGCGCTCTCGAATTGCAAGGTTTTGTAGCTGATTCACAGCACGCAGTGATGTCAACAGGTTCTTCACAAAAAGGTCTAGCCCAGAATACACATTCCATGCACGGGCCTCTTTGTCAAGCTTGCGCATGTCCTACACAAGTAAAAGGCTTATTACCATCACTGGGCCAATGTAATGTAACAACCGAAGCAGTAGTGCATAGCAGGCGATGCACACAAGTTAGTGCTCTCACCTTAGCAAACCCTCTCAATTCTGCATCCATCTGCTCTACATTTATCTGCCTCCATTTGCTCTTTGTCCAGTGTTCCACATTGGTCTGTATAGATAAAGACACATACATAGTGGGTCAATGGTCTGAGAAGCTTAATTGGGCAATTTAGTGGAAAGAGAATCAATGAACACACAGACAGCAGGCTGTTCAAGACTATTGAGTTATTGGCTCCTGTGGCTTTCAGCTGTATTTTTATTTTCTTTCCAACTATTTTACAACTTTCTATGCTCCTTACGTGAACAAATATGACCATGTCCCACAGTTCTTTGAGAACAACAATCTCTTGTTTGCAGATCTTAATGTCTTTATAGTCAGGGATTGTGACATCAAATAACTTTGTTGACTCTTGCAACGCAGACAACTCTTTGTCCATCTCTCGGATTGCTTTTTCCGACTACAAAACAAAAAAGAACAGAAGACATATCTTATATACATTGGAAAACCTCTTTTTTTTTACAATACTTGGGCAACAGTTTAACCCTTACTTTTTCCAGACCAATGTAAGGATGAGATGTTTTGTAACTAAAAGGTGCAGTGGCTCTGAAGAAGTCTCTGAATTGGCTTTGTTTCACCTGAATAAGAAATTGAAGTTTAATGCCACATTATATTGATTACAATATAATTATGCATGAACTTGAAGATAAGCTGAGACCTCAAATTCCAAGCAGCGTCTCCGTAACACCATCGCTTCTTCATTTTGCATTGGAGCAACCTCATGCCTCACTTTTAAGGACATTTTTTTTGCCCCATTCCATTGTTCAGGGAGTTCCTAACAAGTGTGGTCAAAGTGAATGGGCTTCATAACTTGTGAGTGATTAATAACATCAAGAAATGTCCATTACCTCGAGCTGAAAATAGACCTTGTCTGGAATGGTCACTCCATGCCGTTCTAGGAGGATTACCGTTTCTTTTAGGGGCTCAAACATCTTGTCGGTGACAGCTTGTCTATCTCTAATAGCCAATAGGTGACTCATGACTTCCACCAGACTATGGTAGTCTCCTTTAGGCACGCACTTAGCAAGCCCTTCCACAGTGGTATGAACAAATCCTTGAAGGTCATCAAGACTGAAGAAAATAACATGAAATATAAGAACGGCACATAGTTTTCTTTGTGTTTCATCAGAATCAATGATGACCTGTTTGTGACGTATGTCAAGAGGTGCTCCTTAAAAAGCCAACTCCACTTCTTTATAGTGTTCAGGAGGGTGACTTTGAAGTGCTTGATGTCCACCTTAAACCATCCATCAAATACCCTGGAGTCTTCAAGTTCGCATGTTTCTGAGTACAGGTCCTCATAGTAGTCAATCTGTTAAATTAAGGTCACCATTACTTACAAATTTATAAACAAAAACCTCATGTACAGTATTTTGGAAGGGATAAGATGGAAGCGCCTTTCACCTGTTCTTTGAAGTGATCAACAGTAGGGGGGCTCTGAGGTAAAATATTAGCTCTGTAAGCCTCTACCTCTTCAGGTGTTAGCCCCCGTGCATACAAGAGGAACTGGCTGAGGAACTCTGCCCGGTCATCTTGCCACAAATGGCTGTAGCAATCAAACTGTCTCTGGTAAGATATAGCTTTGTTGAGGACATTCTCAACTTTCTCCATTACTTCTTTCCGCAAATCCAACAAATCGAGCATATCTTCCATTACATCCTGGAAGGATTCAATCACATGACAGTTGTATGCTAAAATACTTTTTCATAGTTGTGGCAAGTGAGGACAGTTTTGACTACACATTTTCACTATTTCCCTTTACATAGCCTCTTCTTTTGGAGGAATATTCCTTCTTGCATCCAGTCTTAATGCAACCCTGTATACAGGAGTATATTGTAATTCTAGTCTTTTTTTTTTTTTTTTTTTAATAATTCCACAATAAATAGAACAGAAGCAGATATGCCTAATTGTCTAACTGCAATGACTTTACTTGTATGTATTCCACAAAGAAAAATAACAAATAAAGTTCTACAACTCTTCAAAGTACCGGTAGCAGAATTTTTAAACTTATCCCTTAATAATATCGTTTAAAGTTAACTGAAAGTTCAAACATAACGTTCCCTCAAAGTTATCAGTTTTAAAATAATTTGTTTTAGGCTATCAGATTTACTTTTAAAGAGGCTAATGAAAATATTCCTCATAATTACTAACATCGACAACAATAATTTGCATGTCCCATAATTGGTCTATCTCTATTACGTAGCAGTCTTGAAATAAAACAGCCACCCATGCATCCATTTTCTATAGCCGCTTGTCCTCACAATGGTCGCAGGCGCCTATCTCAGCTGGCTTCGGGCAGTAAACGGGGACAAACTGAACTGGTTGCCAGCCAATCGCAGGGCACACAGAGATGGACAACGACTCAATTTAGTATGTCCAATTCACCTGCCATGCATGTGTTTGGAATGTGGGACGAGGCCGGAGTGCCCGGAGAGAACCCACTCGGACTCAGGGAGAATATGCAAATTCCACACAGGAAGGCCGAAGCCAGGTGGATTTGAACCGGGTCCTTTGAACAGTGAGGCGGACGTGCTATTTACTGCGCCACCGAGTCGCCTGAAATAAAACATTCAGACATATTCTCCCTGTGTATTAAAAATGTCATAACTATAAATCATTTAGCTATCTTTACTGGTCAGTCAAGGATGTTTTGCCAAATGCCCAACACTAATTTGTCATACAACAGTCAATTTAATTTAGTACCTGGTAGCTGTCCATGCTATAATCAGCAGACAACCTGTTGATATTTGCTGACGCTTTAAAAATATCCCCAACAAGTCCTTCTACCAATTCATAGAAACCATCTCCTGCATCTCTCTGCAGCGATGGATGGAAGCTCATTCCCATCTCTGTAAGCATCAAATGAGCCTCAAAGAGAGGGGCCTGCTTGTGATATGAGTCCATGTTGTCCACGAAAAACTGGAGTGAATGGTTGATATAGCCGAAGAGCCCCTCGACCACCATCTCATCCACATAGTCCAAGTAGGCCTGCCAAGCATCTGAAGTCGGGTCTGCATTGAAGAGCATCATATTTTCCTAATGATTGTTCAAAGTATTTTGAACAACAGGAAAGGAGACATACACAAAATGCAGTGTCATCTGATGCAGATTCTGTGTTGGATCATCAGATTTTACTGGTAAAGTATCTCGGTTGGTAACAGAGTGTGTAGAACATGCGGGAAATATGAACTATATATGAGCGGTTAATGACACAAATTGTGATGTAATGTACCTTCACCAACTTGTGGATGGTGTCTCCATCTTGTTTTATGGAGCTATATATCTTGCAAATGTGATCTCCCCTGTCCTCAAGTTGTATCAGTGAGTTTTTCTTATTGTCTTTTCTGCAAAACATAGTGTGCTTGCTCCATTTCTTCATCATCGATTGTATGCTGTCACGGTTCTCTTTTGCTCTACTGGCTCGGTCAACAAGGTCTTGGACCTGTTTTTTGGTGATGCATATGAAGCTCCAGCAGTCCTCGTCTTGCCAAGTCAATTCGGTCTCGGCTCTTTCCAGTAGCTGGTCTACTAAAGCTAGTTCATCTCTTATGAGCGGTAGATCAATTTCAAGGACAGTCTGTTTGAGTTTGTTGTACCACTGGGCAATGAGCTGCAGACTCCTCACATACTAAAAAAATAAATAAATAAATAAAAATCCAGATAATGAATGTGAGACTCTTTGAAACGCTGACAAGATACCAACAGGTACTGCGGAGAGCATGTGGGCTTCCAACCTGTGTGAAGAGGTCACGTTTCTCAAAAACAGTCATGGCTGCCACAGGAATGCCAACGTTCAGCTTTTGAATATACTTCACATCTTTCAGGACTTCGGCAAGCTGAGGAGATTAAACAAATATCAGTAACTAATTCACATTTTGAATGTGGACAGGTGTAATTTGGGGGGACAGAGTTACATAAAGCAGAGATTGCAAATGGTGAACTCACCTTGTGACTGAAATTGACTGAAATTAGGTCATTGGAGAAGTTTCTAAATATCAACGGTTGTTTCAGGTTAATATGGCAAGTCTGCTCCAACCCATTACACCACTCGGAGTAAACTTGCTCCTCATAGTGGTGTAGAATATTAATCATCTCCTTGTATAAAGTGTGCTCCTTTGATGTATCCATACCTCCCACAGGTCTGAAAATGCTGAATGATAAAGTTTTGAGCTTTAGTATGCAACTGTATCCACACATATAAACTGCAGCGGTGGACTGTCAGGGCCAGCAAGGCCTTCTCTGCTGGCCTAATACAACCAGACATTATCATAATTATAATAGACTATAATAAAATTCAATTTCATTTTGAATGTATTTTTACTATATATATATATATATATATATATATATATATATATATATATATATATATATATATATATATATATATATATATATATTTTTTTTTTTTTTTTTTTTTTTGGCGAGTTTTTAGCCAATTAGAATTCAGCTAACGTGTGTCGCCAAGCAGACTTAATGTCTGCTTATACTCTAAACCCGCGTGTTCAAAATAATTAAACATATAGGGCAGTGTGAACTAAAAGTTTTACAAAAAGCTCTACAAACTCAAATAAATTAAGTTTGTGTAATTTTTTCATACCTTTGAGTAACTAAAACTCATACTTTTTCATTTATTTCAACAAATTTGTGTCTTAAGTGATCTTAACGTAAATGCATAATATTTGCACATCTTAATGTAATTAAGTAATAAATGCTCATATGGCCACTTCTTTCTGTTGCTCGAACATTACTGCTTGTGTATCCTGGTAATAAAGTCATAGTGTGATGAAAGATTATGCAAAAACACATAACCCTTTCAGATTAGCACCATTGGAGCATACATGCTTTATAATTGTGTGCTTACAATATTCAAAAAAAATGAGAAAATTATGAAAATATGAACCGATGTAGACTTTAAGCAATCTTAAAGTCTGCATCGATAAGAGTTAGAATAAATGAACCTGCAAAATTGTCTGAGAAGAACTTTCTGTAATTTATTAGATATGCAGATTTATATTTAAATTACTGTACAGTCCTCAAAGCACTGGCTAAAATAGTATAAAATCTTGAAATGGCTTGTTGCTTCACAATGTTAAGTAAAAACATCTGAAAGAGATGGCAAACATACAAAACCACCAGCAACACTGAGAACAGGGAAATATGCTCTAAAATAGCAGGACACAGAAACAAAGAGATTGGCGTTGCTGAATATTGTACTGTATGTGACAATAATTCTCTTAGAATCTTTGATTATGGGAGTCCTAGTGCTTTACTCGCCGAAGCAGAAGGTGGAGCTACTGCTCTTACTACAGTGGCTGCATACCACCCTGTTTGAATCAAAACAGGAATGGAAGCCAAGTGGAGGGAATCACAACTTGTTACTGTTCAACCATGCCGTCGACGTAGCAGACGCACAGGTCTTTGGTAAGTTTTATTACATTTATTCTGTAAAATGATAGTTAAAAAGTACACTCTAGGAGGGGACAGGATGATTAAGTCAAAAGATATGAGGCCAGAATATAATATCAAAACATTTACATTTTGAGTTGCAACATGAAGAAATAAGTCTTATCAAGAATTTAATGTGGACAGCGTACTTACAGTATGTTTAACAAGTTCCGTTAATGTAGTTTTCAAAGTTTTGGTAACGTATTTTTAAGTATTGAAAAACTTAAAAAAATGAGTTGATTTAGATGTTATGTAACTTTAGATAACTAAACATGTAACTTTAGATAACTAAACATGATAAGTTGATATAGCTAAAAAAGTTAAGTCATATTAACTGAAGATAATGAGTTGTCACTGATGAAATCATAGTCAGGTGAAGTAAAATGTTTGAGTTAAATAAATGAGCCGTTTTAACTTGACAGTAATTATATGTTCAGAGTAGAATATAATAAAAATGTTAAGATTTTAAAAACTTGAAATTTTTGTGTTTATGAACTTAAAAAAATTGTGGCAAGCGATTGCCTCAATATTTTTAAGTTCTGGTAAATTATTGGGGTTTACCGTGTAGCTGGGACACACTCGGCCACGCGCTTGAACAAGTAGAAGGCTTCTGTGCAGTGTGCAATGGCGTATTGTGTACGGGCCCATAATTTTGTTAGACCGCTGCAATAGCCACTCGACTCATAAGATCGCCATCTACAGGCCTCACGTAGAACGTGACGTAATTGGACTCTAACTGCAGGAAGGCGGTGCTATATTGCTCTACCCTGTTCAATGGTGGAAGTGGTTAAATAAAGTTATTAAAAAAAAAATTAAAGAAAACATGTTGCTCAGCCAGCTAACGGTAGCATTAGCGTACATCGAAGACAGACTTAGGGACGCTTTTTTTTTTTAACCCACAATGGCCAAAGAAGAGCAAAACGTAAATGTCAATACAAAAGGTTTCATTATTGGAAATGAAGCGCAAAGACAAACTCTGCAAGCAAGTCACACAAGTCTTTCTGAGGAAAAAAAGTAGAATGGATTTTGTACTGAAATAAATTGGGGACAGCTGTTTTGGCTGAATTAACATGTTTTTGTCATTTGATGTCATTCATGTTCAATTGTCATGTTTGGTTGGCTTTTGTTGTTGTGGGGTTTTGTTCACGTTTCTGTTGCACTTGCGTCTGTCTTTATTGTCTGGGGTTCTAGTTAGTTTGATTTTGTCCACCTGTCTGGTGATACTTTGTCCATCCAGTTTTGCTCCCGTTCGGTCCTGCCTCATTTCATTGTTAAAACTTCCTTTTTGAGCGACATATTTCTCAGTTTTCCTGCATTTGTTGGGTCCCCTTCCTCCTCCCAACTCAACACATCATGCCCAGACGTGCCACTTATATTAATTTGCCATTTGTAATTTAGCGTACAATCTAGTTAAAGCTTGCCTACTCTTGGTGGACATAAAACTTTGTGGACAAATAGTTTGAAATTATGATGACTTATTCTAAGTTTTGGCACGTATAATGATATTGCTGATGCGGGTTTATTGATGTTTAAATGCTCTGAAAAAAACCCTGTGTGCGTGCGTATGGGTGCGCATGAGGGGTCCAATCACAGAAGGCCTAAGTGTGAAATGCATGGACCGCCACTGATAAACTGTAGCATTAAGTCATTTCACTCAACCTTTCGAGCACATTTTTCATTTTTTCCCATGGAGCTTCAATCCGTTCTCTGATCATTTTTGCCCATTTTAAGACTCCCGATGCAAGAGCCATGTTCTTTCCAAAAGAACTCCCTGCCTGTAAATAAAGAGAGGATTGTAATGGAGTACGTTGGGTGAATACATTAGTTGTTGTTGTTTTTTTTTTAAACTAAATATCAATTCACCTTTTACTACCCACCTCATTGAGTTGTGTCTTAAAGAGCCATTTACATCTGTCCAGCTCATCTTGTAACTGCTGCAGTAGTAGAGGAATGTGGGGACTGAGTATTTGCCTAATGTGCCCTCTTTCAAGGAAAGGTCCAAAAATTGTTAACAGCTATGGACCAAAACAACAGAAGATGATTTCATGATTCTTTGCCATGTGCACCACTTTGTTTCAGCACAGATAGGAGAGTACAACATATTGAGTTCCTCTTACTTTAAATGCTGATTCAAGGTCTGGACAATCCTTAAAGGCTGAGCACAGAAGGCTAGCAAATCGGCATTCAAAGTCCACAATCTTCACTTTGAAGGCTTTATATTCCTGCTCAAAATCCTGTGGAATCATTGTGTATTGTTATATTGTAAAAACAATGAGGGCAGTTTAGATTTGGTCGATTTACTAGTTTAAAGCAAAGCGTATTGGATGTAAGCCATGTTCTTCATAAATACTCACTTTGGATTTGCAGTCAAGGGGGCTGTGATCACAATGTATCAGTAACAGGCAGTGCTCATTGAACTCTGTGTACATCTGAGCAGCAAGCTCATTGTGGACCTTTCCCTTAGGCCCACCAAATTCCAGTTTTTCCATCCTTTTATATTCCAGCATTATTTCAAGAATGTCCTGCAATGGTAAAGCAGTACAATTGAGACCAATACTTGATCAACAATACAAAGTTTTAACCTTACCTCCAGTTGTAGCATGCGGTTAAGGAAGTTGTTGAAATGTGTGAAAATCATGGCAGATGGGAAATCCCAGGATGTGTGTTTTGCATGACTTGCCAACCTTTCCCTCTGGCTCTCATAAGTCTTTTTGAAACATCTGAAACATTTTATCACCGTCTTCACCATGTGTAGACCTTCCTCAGGGTCTTCCCGCAGTAACAAGTCGGTAGACAAATATGTAGATGCCTGCAAGATGAAATTGTATGTTTAAATCAACCACTTCTGTCAGACATGGTTGACATCATCAATGTGGGAAATAGTACATTGCATGTAAGCACAACGGCAATAACTTAACTGAAACAAAAATAAAATAAAATGAAATAGATTGTAAAATCACAAGCCATACCTGTTCAATGAAAAGATTGCAGAGCTCCTGAAGTAAGACAACAATTCGTGTCGGCCTTTGATATGGATGGCAGTTAGTCCAGATCAGGAATAACAGGTGAAACAGTGTTGGAATGGAGGCTTCAACATGTAGGAAACCTTCATTTTCCATTTGAGAAAGTTGAACACGCAATGGCTGAAGATGGAGGTCAATGTCCTCTGCTTCTTGGAGCGCTTTTGAGATAAGTATGTCACAATTATCTATAATTCTAATTTGAAAGTGTTAAGGGTATATATTCATTTGTAGCATGCAAATGGGTCTTGGTAACGTGTCATTTATGCTACAGCCTACCCCTACAACCACTGAATAAGCTTGCGCTAAAATAACAAAAAAAAATAAAAAAGTAAAAAAAGAACAATGATGTAGTCACGTTCACGTTCACTAAATCCACAAAATAAGGTCTTTTTCCACTGCACTTATAATAGCAGAATGTGCCAGGGACTAACCCATTCATTATTCATGTGCTAGGTGTGATGCAAGACAGAAAAGCACGTAGTGGACGTTTGCGGAGTCGGAGTTACAGCGCAAATTAAGAAATGTCTACTTTTAATGTCACTGCGACAGCAGAGAGCTGAGCCAATAGAATAGGCGATGACATAGTGATTTCACAGTGCTAAATGCAAAAGTTTACGCTTATGCCTCTACTTTAGGGAGCATCAGCTTATTTGGCCTGAGATATCAGGCAGAAGCAAATTAAACCATCTTAAGATAGAATTTATACAAAGTTAACACAGACACGAATGGCATATGTTTGTAAAAAAAAAAAAAAAAAAAACTGAAATGCTTATGGTTGGGGGGAGAAATATCTTTTATCACAATTTAATGTGATTTACAAATTATTTGAGGGTTTTTATTTCTTGCTTGAACAAAAAAAAAAAATCTTACCATCAAATATGTTTTCAATCAGGGTTTTTATTGCAGAATGATAGCTGCTTTCCATCACCTCCAACATCTTTGCCATCTTCTGAACAACAGGACTCTGAAGCTATGGAGAGGAACATAGTCTTTTGCAAAGAAAGCCAAGAAATATAAACAAATAATCTGACTATTTGTACTGCATGCCTGTTGATATATCTTCTGAATATTGCTCTTCCTGGAAGCCCAGAACTCCAGCTCTGCACTAGGCCCAGGATTACTGCCAGTTAAAAGTATGTCTGATGAATCCTCTTTCAGCATTTTCTGAATCATAATGGTCCAGTTGCTGACTTGGGTCTCCATGTTGTGAGCCAGTGCCCTATCATAGCTACCACACAGGGCGAAAAGAAATAAATGAATAAATAAAATGAAAGATTGTACTTCTGCACTGTTGGATTGTTGGATGATACGTATATGCACTTACATTTTAAATGTACTGGAGACATTTTCAATCCAGTCAGCATCAGGTGGAACAGTGAGGACATATTCTCCCACAGCACGTTTACGCATAACTGATGTTTTACTGCAGATGCTCTGCGCATTTCGTGTAATGTCCTCAGATAACAGTTGAGGCCATGTGTGTTGGTTCAGACAGTTGGAGAGCAGTGGCAAACATATCTTGGACGCAAACAAGTGTAAAAAACAAACAAATCAAAGTAAATGACGGCATTTTTTATGCAAATGTTTCAAATGTTAATGTATCACCTGTTCAACTATGATTGCCAATTGCAGTACCGGACATGGAGATAGGGTACCGAAAAGCAGAAGCTCCTTGTAGTTTTCTGAATGGACGAGTGCAGCTCGCTTCGTTGCGGTGTAAATAAGCTTCTTTTTCACAAAACTCGGGGTCTATATATATATAAAAAAAATGTATATATATATATATATATATATATATATATATATATATATATATATATATATATATATATATATATATATATATATATATATATATATATATATATATATATATATATATATATATATATATATATATATATATATATATATATATATATATATATATATTTGTGTGTGTGTGTGTGTGTGTGTGTGCGTACAATTAAAATATAACAAAATGTTAAGCTCATTTCTGTACGGCGCTGGCTAATAATAAGAGTACGCATACCTCATTAGTAGCGACCAGGCCACCCGTCTTTGACGAAAGGAAATAAACAGCAGTGTGTTTTTCAAAAAGGTCAAACAAAAGCGTTTGGAAGTCTGGGCTGGCAGCACATTCGTCCCACGTTTTACGCTGCAATTGTAGAAATGTACAAACTTTCTCCGCGACAAACTTGACTCTGACGTCGTCAAGAAACGTAGGCGCACTTTCGTCGTCGTCCGACATGTCGGCTCACTTTACGAACATGACGTGAAGGTTCAGGAAGAAAAATTAAAAAATGTCATGGATATCAAGAATAATTAGTTTTATTCCAAGCGTTTGTCGACGAAGCGGACCGTGAGTTAAAGTCCACCGGGGAGGTTCAGCGTGTGGTTGCCAAGCAACGAGCAACCTTTTCAATCACTGCCAATGGCGTTGAGAGCTGTCTGCCACCATGGGGACTTTTGTGCATCGTCTTTGCACGGGACAAATGAATTGACAATTTGTGTAGTCAAACAGACTTCAGCTTCGTCGAATAGGTCATTATATAAACGTAGGGTTACATTTTTGGGGTTACTCGGATCTAATATGCCTTTAACTTTGCGTTCACATTTAAAGGTTGTGAAGTGTGTATTTAAATCGAGGAGTTACAGTGGCAATTGGATTTTTTTTCCACTGGAAATTCTCATCTCCAATTGCTGCACTAATGTAGATAAATACATTTTAATGCCATTCATTAAATGTGAAAAAAAAAAATCACATGAAGAATCTGCTTTATTGTCATTTAAAAACATGCAAAACTTGTGTTGGTTATCATGAAGTGCAATGTAGCCATAATGAACTGTCCCAACATCTCTATATGCCCAATTTACTGATTAAACCAAAGTTTCATTCACTTTTACCATTATTATACTGGTATTCAAGTGAATAAGCTCATAAAAAGTGAGAAGTGACTGATAGTCAGTTCAGGTTTGCAGGTGGCACTGCGATTTTGGCCCACATCACCAACCATAACAAGGCCACCTGTGGGGCAGAGATTGCCTGCTTGTTGCTATGGTGCTAATAACAAGTTGGAAGCGATGCAACGAAGCAGTAAAGATGACTCCTGATTTATGCCAGACATTCTTTTTTTTTTCCTGTAAATTCAGAACAGGTGTTAACACGATTCTGAATGTGAGTCAATTATTTTTTTCTATGCACTACATTTGGTACACAATTGTCCAAATTTAATCTCAGTCTGAAAAGAAAAATGCCATGAAATGGATAGGTTGGAGTTGTGTTTACAATGTAATGATAAAATGTCATGTTTATCAAATTGCAGGAGGTCATCAGTCAGCGGTTGGCAGTTGTGGTTGACTACTTGATTGTCCGATGCAGGTGCCAAAACATTGCCCTGCAAACAGCTACAAAAAAAAGACATTTGTTGCCAGTTATATATAATATGAAGTATAGCGTATTATTAGAGTATATCTTATTTGATGTCTTAGTGCATCGTCAATATTTGTTTACAGGCTAGGAATCACTTTTAGCAACTTACACCTAAGCCTGAAAATACTACAAACTTCTTGGGAGTAAATGTATATTTCCTTACAGTCTAATCCAGTCAATTAAAATATTAAAGAGTCCATCTTTAAAAAAAATAAAAAGAGGGAGTGTGGATGTGGATTGAGGGTCATTTATCTGAAGTTTCTCGGTATGTGAGTTACAAAGGTTTTAAAGACACAGTATCTCTCACTTAGCTGCATGCATGTGTGACTTGACTACAAACAGTATGTGGGTGTTTTGATGTATGCAACCCAGCACAAAAATACATACAGCAGAGTGGAAATGTCCTTCTACTGTTGACGTTTGTGGGTTGGCAGGAAATTATTGGAGTGGTTTGCACATACTGTATGCTTCACTTTACAGAGGTTTGATGTTCAAATTTGGCCATCCTATGCAGTTTCCATATTGTCATGGTTTACTCTGGCTTCCTCATACATTCTAAACACAAACTGTACTGTCAGTACAGAGGGAAATCCAATACTGTAGATAAACTATCGGTGTAAATGTGAATGTTTGTTTGCAGGGGCATCACTAGATTTTTTTGGACAGAGATAAAGGTTGTTGGCCACTAGGATCATGTAGATATAGCGGCTGGATCAGGGGTGTCAAACATACAGCCTGCGGGCCGGTTTTGTCCCGCAAATGGGTTTACCGGCCCATGAGATTATTTTGTAAAGTCTAAAAATAAGATGATTTTTTTTTTTTTTTGAAAAACTTGAAATGTTTTATGATTAATTGTGATGTTAATATTTTATGATTAATAGTTATGTTGTATTTGTTTTATTTTGGACAGTATTAAAAAAGTATAATAAATTTGAAGTTGTTGTTTTAAAGTTGTATAAATATATACCATGATTTTATTGGTCGAACCCACTTAAGAATAGATTTTCCTCGATGCAATTGCAAGCCAAATGTGTACCTTCAGGAGGAAAAACATGTTTCCCTGTCATCAAGTTGTAGTGCAATGTTTTTTTTAAATTCAAATTTATTTCACACAAAAAAATGCACAGTGGGCACATTGTTTGTCATCAAGTGAGACACAAAAATACAGTGATCAGTTTAAAAAATAAAAAGAATTACCCCCTCCCTTCTAAAATCCCTTTTAAAAAAGTGCTATCATTAGGCCCAGAACGAAATAAAATCAGTTACATGTCAAACTATACTGAACACGCAAAATAAATGGACTGTTATATTAGTGGTTACGATATGAAGAAGGTGATGACCGGATGCTTCATGCACTGTAAGTTCATTCTTTTTAATTAAACAATAAATGTTACTGTGACATTTGTAAATACTGCATCTGTTAATGGTTTCTGCGCACATCTTGCAAGTGCAGATTGAACGTTGGACTTTTGTTGTCCTTTGTATCCCACCATTTTTGGGACTATAAACATTCCTGTTGTGGCCCATAGTTTTTTAGTATTGAGAGTCCTAGGGACCCAACAGTTTTCAGAGGTAAAGTGAGGATTGTGTATTTATATTAATGTATGTGGTTTTGTAATCACTCGCAACAGAACAAAGCTTTGCCGTTCCGCCATTTTGAAACGTGTTAGGCCGACCAATAACAGACCAGCATCTCCGTGAGGAGACGCTGACTAATAGCAGACCAGCATTGTAGTGATGCATTTCATGGAGGCAGTTTGACAACAGAATAGAAAATACGTGCAATGACCGAAAACGCCTGCAGATGGAAACAAAACAACACAAATACAGGGTCATATTTAGGGTCAATATAGGGTCATGACAGTTGTTTTTTTCACAAATCTGGAAAAATACTGTTGCGAGCAAAAAAGTGATTTTTGTCACGGATAAGCCTCACTGGACTATAAGCCACAGGTAATAGCATCAGATCTTTATGCAAAAAGATGGTATATGAAGTTTTTAATTTTGTTTTAGTTAGTTAATATTTTTTTTTTAATTGTCTGCCAACAGCAACATCCTCTCTTCAACAAACATAACATGCCTGTATGTTTAGTACCAACATATTTATAGAAAAAGGATGGATGAATCACAGTTCATAATCAAAATCAATACTTCAATAGCATCTTTTTGTGCCTCCCTTTGTTTGATAGTTTATTTTAGTGAGCATAATAACACATTCTACGTAATTCATATACAATCGTAAATACATAAATAAAATCACATATACTGTGTATTAAATATAAAATTTACACATCACAAATTTATCCAAAATTCTACACATTCTCTTCTTTATATATATATATATATATATATATATATATATATATATATATATATATATATATATATATATATATATATATATATATATATATATATATATATATATATGTATGTATGTCCTCACAAGTATAGTGTGTGTGTTTGTGAGAGTGTGTGTGAGTGTGTGAATGTGATTGCACGTACTGTACATACCCACAAATAGACACATATTCACCAATCCATGTTAAATTGTAGTAACTTCACACCGAAAATCAAGGCCCTTCTTTTTAATGCATGCATTTCTAGTAATATCCTGTAGAGGGCACTAGATTTTTTCTTTTGACATGTCTTCCATCAGGCTGCAGGAGGACCGCTTGGCAAATTAAAATATAGATAAAAGAAAGAAATAGGAATAGATTATAATTATTATTATTCCACTGCTATTCAAGATTATTGTAGTTAGTTTGAAATCGTGGCGCCCTTTATGAGGGGAGCATGCTCCTGTTGTTTGTGACCTCCCCTCTGTAATAATTGCTCACAGTGACAAAATAATAATATCTTGTCAGTCATTACTTCATGAGCTGTCTCCGGAAACACACAAACACACAGTAGTTTTGATTCACTGGTGGCAAATAATAGACCAAAATTGTGTGAGATGGGGGTGGCACCGCAACCTGTTGTGAATTAACGTTCAACAAGTATTTTAAAAAAAAAAAACAAAAAAAAACAGGATTGCTATGATCTGACAGTTGAATCTCTGTGTCAGATCACACAGAAATCCCACTGGTGAGTGCTAATGCTCTTGAGGTGTGATGTAAGCCCCAGAAGGTACAAATTTGTTAGCCCACACCCGAGGGCATCTGGTGATGGATATGCTGTCCTGGGGGAGCACCAAAGCCTCAATACAACAGCCGGGCTGCTTATCTTGAAAGGCTTGTTTTTAGTGCCTCCTCTGCAGTCAAACAAAAGCTTTAAGAGCCCCCATTACCTTACAATTGTTATTCAATCCCCATTGTTAAGATAGCTCACACATACAGTACATATTAAAAAGCATATGCCATGCATTAAATGCGGGAATACTTACTGGCTTAGGTTGCTTAAACGGCAGACTAAAAATATTTAAAATCAAGGATATTTTTTACATTTCAGGATATGATGCAAAAAAGTGATCTGACACCTTTTCTTTATGTCTGCCGTGGGTTTGTGTGTTTGTCTATAAAGTGGGGAAGGGGTGGATGTTTTGTGGAGGAAGTCTAGGTCCAAACCGTTAGACAGGTCTCCCCTGAGGACGGCCAGGCCACTTGTATTTGAGGGGCTGGCTGATCCCACTTAATCAGCATCCTGAGAGACTGGCACTGCCCCCATCCCTTGGCCATAATGCCGGGGGGTCACTATGGGCTCCTCCAAATGAAGTGCAACCTCACAAAACAATACTGCTGTCAATCAGTCTTAACCTGAGCTGGGCCCTTTATTCCACACATAGTGTACTTGTGTAATCATTCACTCCATAAATGTAAATTAATCTCATCAATGTTTTGATTATTGCAAGGCAAGGATACATCTGGAGCTTCCTTTTGCACATACAAGACACTTTCATTTCTCACAGTACGGTTGATATGTATACATGGACAAATCATGCATGTCCCCTATGCAAAGTTAATCACGCGCAATGTACATTTACACTACACCGGTTGAAAATCTCAGACGCTGTTTTACATAATGTATGTTAAGCACAATTCTCGACGTAGGGTAAGCTAATCTCCCTAAATTGATCATCGTAGCCTCATGCAGTTGAGAGCAAATTCATCTACAACACAAAAAGATAATGAAGACAACCGAGAATGCTCTGGGCAATACCTATTTCTGTTGAGACTATAGTTTTTACAATTTGGCATGGGACATGCAGTTTGTTCCAACGAATATTCAAAGGGCTAGAGCCAGTCTGACACTGTTGAGCCTTACTGGCTGTTTCTCAATAAGCTTCCTCCTAGGCCATTTTGACTTGAAGTCCTGCATGAGCTACATGTCGTAGACTGCCGGTGAGATATTCTGCTCACAAGCAGTGATTTATGCTCGCGTGATGCGGGGCGCACAGGCAGGAGGATCTCAGGTGGTTCGGAGCGTGTGTAAAAAAGTTTTAATATGCAGAGTTTGGTGCAAGGATTAGAGGTCTTCCCTGAGGGGATAAGGTAGCTCATTAATTGTTGGGAATTCAACAGAGGCCTTACGGAATGTCCAAAATGTGCATATAAACAATCACTTTGACATAATGGGTTCCTCTAATAGAACAAGAAATATAGTTTGCGCATACGCAGCTCATAAACTGGACCAACTGCGAGGTGACTATTCATTACTGTCAACTGGGCAGTTAAGGACCTCTGGAAGGTGAATAGGTCGACCTTTGCTCATGTCACAGTAAAAGCCTCACCATCAAATCAGGAGAGCGAACTGGATCACTGCTCGCCTTCAGAAAAACCAATACTCAACTGCACATATGTTATACAGTGGTACCTCGGTACGCGACCGCCTCTATACTCGACCAAATCGGTGCTCGACCAAAAAATTCAAGTAGAAAATGCATCGGACCTCGAACAGATTTTCGGTTCTCGACTAGCCGAGCCGACCCGAACGCGCTCCTCGGCCCTTCTCGGCCAGCGGGTAAGCGGCGATTCAATTCAGACCGCCAGCGGAGTAAGACGTACGCAGTTTGTTCGAGTATTTCTTCCCGGATTTAAACTTTTTTGTGTTGCTCTAGCCCTTAATAATGGCTCCAAAGAAAGACAGTGATAAGGGGAAGGCAAAGAGGAAAACAGTGAGGACCACTATTGAATTGAAGAAGGAAATTATAGCAAAATATGAAAGTGGTGTACGAGTGTCCAACCTCGCGTCGCAGTTACCTAGCGTAAACATGGAAGGGGATTCCCCTTCCAAGGAGTAACCCCCCCTCCCGATCTCTTCACATCCATTCCTTTATGCCATCAACCACTCTCCAAAACGTAAGTAAATTATACAAAATGGTTTATAATGCTTTATTTATCTTTATCATGTACTGCTTGTGCACATTTACTTGTGCACACATACTTTCCATTATTTCTTATGGGAAAATTGGTTTCGGTGTTCGAACAAATCGGTGCTCGACCACCACCTCAGAACGGATTATGGTCGAGTACCGAGGTACCACTGTACTTCATATGTTTATCTTGTACATTTGTTGTTGAAATAGATTTTTTACACAACCTAAGGCAACGATTTCTAACTTGGAACAGATGTAGTTCATCATTAAACAGGATACCGGATTATCTTATCATACAACCACATTAAAAAATTTAGTATTTTTTGCCAGTAGGCCTTTTATCTGTTCAGGCATGTCCCTGGCAACTTCATGTGCTCTAACAGACTACCCCATTCTTTTTATAACTCTCTCTCTTTCTCTATCTTGCTCTTTCTCTCTCTCTATCTCTCTAAATCTCTCTCTTTCTCTCCATCCCTCCCTCCCCATTTTACCTTACGGTAAACTGCTCCAATGCACCTGACTAGAATTCTCATAACCTAATGGTGGCAATTTCACCCCATCCCCCTTCACTTCTTTGACCCGTAATTTAGACCCAGAGATCTGGAAGACGTTGTGGTTGTGTGGCTAAGTGCAGTGACCTTTTCAACTCTGCTTTAAGTATGTTTCATACAATTTTTATTCTTAAAATAAGATGTAGCGCCAATTCACATTTTTGCTGAAAATGCACAGAAAAATGTATAACAGACAGGACTACAGAATATTGCAAAAGTGTAAAAGTAATCCAAATCTAGCCATATTGCCATACATCTCATTGTACTGTTTATCATCATAAGGGTTGCAGGTAAATGTAAATGTGGACTTGATAGCTGATGTAACAATTCAAGAAAGTAAGGGAGTTAAACAAATGAATATTACCTACAAAATAAAAATGTTAAAAAATACATGGTTTTATTCATTGATTGCATTTTCTAACTAAAAATGAGACATGAAATGGATGAAGACATTGTATTGAATAACAATTTTCAAATTTTATTGGCTAGTTTTATTATTTTTTTACATTTCGACCAAAATGGGTCATCCTTTCTCAATACAGATGATAATCATGTATAGTCTAAATTGTGATATATGAGAAGTTCCAAAGATATAAAGTAGTGTTTGCCAACCAGGTACATGCACCAAGTGATACACAAGCATGTTTCAGAGGATACATGGAAATTTTCCAAGATCATATTTTTGAGGTGATAAGTAAATATTTTCAGCTCGACTGTCTCAGTAATGTTCCCAGGGCAGAAGAAACCAAAAGCTTTAGGGGGTCTGAGTAATATTCTTAAGTATTTTGTTTCTAGTATTTAGTGTTTAAAAGTCTGTTTAAAGAGGACTTATTCAAAGGAAATTCAGTATTTGTAGTAAATATTACAAAAATGATATAAAAACGGCAGTTGCTTTCTTTTTTAAAAGTCCTTATTTTTACATGTATATTATTTTTCAACAATCCGTATTTATTTTAAGATTTAATTTGGGCCATAATTAAAGAGACAAAATGACTTTTCTTTAATAATCAGTTGTGTACATAAAATATTATACTTTATAGTAGGTAGACTACTATAGACTATACTATACTATAGACTACTATAGACATGTGCACCTTGGATCACAGAACTGCGGAACAATGTCAATGTTTGCATGTTACATTATCCTTTTAATGCCTTAACTACTAAACGGCTGCATAAACAGATGCACTTTGCAAGTTCTTAACGCCATATATATATATATATATATATATATATATATATATATATATATATATATATATATATATATATATATATATATATCACAGAACTGCGGAACAATGTCAATGTTTGCATGTTACATTATCCTTTTAATGCCTTAACTACTAAACGGCTGCATAAACAGATGCACTTTGCAAGTTCTTAACGCCATATATATGGCGTTAAGAACTTGCAAAGTGCATCTGTTTATGCAGCCGTTTAGTAGTTAAGGCATTAAAAGGATAATGTAACATGCAAACATTGACATTGTTCCGCAGTTCTGTGATCCAAGGTGCACATGTTTTAGAGTTAATATAGCAAAATATTCATCATTAATTAAACTCCACAAGTATATTAGTCTCTCTTCTGGTTTGGATTGTTAAAAAGGTGCAATAATCTGCACATTTATAAACTTGGCTGTAACACTGTCAGAATTTCCCCTGTGAATTTATGCAAAATGTACACCTCCCCAAGGTTACACAGCAGATTCATTTAGTCCTTACTGTGTCACTCCTTATCCCCTGCCCACCCACTCCTCCTTCTCTCCCAGCTCCATTAGACCCTGCAGACTAATCGAGCAGTACCAATTGCTCCCGCGGTGAGATCATTAAGTAAATTATTTTAAGATCAAATGGTCAGCAGCCACAATGAAGTCCTATGTAATGGTAAAAGCCTCTGTAACTGCCACCAGTCCTTATCTTCCCAATTAAGGCCCAGTGGGGAGAGCAGTGCACCTCTCAGGTGGATGGCCTCCCCATCACCACCGCCTCCACCCTGGCTTTTTTAGCTTGAGGCTAAGGTAGGACCCACTAATTGGTCCTTTGAACACGACTTACCCACTGACAGGATCTGGCTTGTATGTGGTTTGAGATTGTTAAACTCTTCCCGGCCACTGATTTAATTTAAAACTGCTTAAATAGTTGACTTAGAAAGCATTCTAACATGGGTTTACTACATATTGATTAAAATTTACTTCCTGTATTTAACTTGGGGGCCAACATGGAGGATGGAATGTTCTCCATAAGTGGTTTCAGCCACTGTACCATCAATATTTGTTCAAATATAGTGTATGTATAGTTAATCCATCCATCCATTCATGGAAAAAATAAAGCACTTAATAAAATAATAATTTAGATTATAGAAGCACATTATCATGAAGAGTCCCATCTTCATTGGAATTGGGGTATGTTATCACATTAACATAATGCAAAGACATCGACATGTTAACCAAAGTACCTTGGGTTCATTTCTTCAAAGTATGACTGGGTAAATGAATCAACCAAGTCAGGTAAGTCTACTGAAAAACTAGTATACAGTATACGGTATATACTAATACCGTGCCTCGAAGTTCTGTTCCAGCTATATTTCAACCAGTAGTTAGCAGGTGTTCATTAAAGACAATATTAGCATAATAAAGGAAAGAACTTCCAATTTTCCAAAATAAAGGCAATAACTTCCAAAATCTCACTAGGGCTGTATTATCTGAGAATATAAACTGTCACTGCAATCAATCTATTGTGGCTTGGTTGTAGGTGTTCAGATTTTAACCAGCAGGGAGCAGTCAATGCTGAAACGTGTCCAATTGTCAAGAATAAGCAGCAGCAGAAGATGACTAACAGGAAGTTATTGACCTGTTGTATAAAACAGGCCACTTCACTCTTAGGTTTGCTCATACAATCGAGATGAAGCATCATCTGTAAGTGACTGTAGAGACACTATCACATGTGTAATGTGCATATAATATAACATTATGTAGGTGTGAACTAATTGTAGTATTTGTTGATCTTAAAGGGACACTGTGTAAGATTTGGCAGTTTTTAATTAAAGACAGCAGGAGATGCTGCATTTACCATTGTCCGTAGCTATAACAAACACCCCCCATGTAATATAATTTAACAATAACTTGAACTACGATTATATTTAAAACATACATTTATTTGCAAGTTTTTTAAATATACTGTATAATCATTTAATGTATTCCTTTTTAATGAGAAACGGTCTAAATCTTACACAGCCCATTTAAATGATAAGCAGTAGTGGGCTAATGCCAACCACGATTGCGAACCAGCTAGTGTACACAAATTTTGTCTGTGTCTAATATCTATTGAAGATAATGATTAATGAATAGTTATAGCCACTTACTTCAACTCATGTTCAACGAAAGAAGATTATGAAAAAATGTGTGTGTGCGTGTGTGTGTGTGGGGAGGGGGGGGGGGGGGGGGGCTGGGCAGGTTGAAGGGGGTGATTTCTTGAAGAAATAATTACCAGAAGAATAAGCTGAGCTATGGTAGTAGTGGGTACAGTGCCTTGCTTAAAGGCATTTCTACATTACCCGCAAGCACACCAGCAAGTACACTCATATCTAACTGGCTCCGCAATGCAGAGTACATACTGGATTACTTCCACTCTTAACCCGAAACCACAGGACCATATAATGGGCTGAAAACATTCAAGAACAAGGGCACAGTAATGCAATTTTGAGTGACACATAATGAAACGCTATTAGACAGTGATTGCTCACAAAGTGCTGACCTTAGATGGACAGCTTTCCTTTTAGTAGGTCGAATTACTTCTTGAAAGATGCATTTGTTGGTTTGCGTAGAAAAAACAACAATGAGCACATTCCACTCAAAACAAGCCCTGCTTCCACTGCTTGCTGCTTCCCCTCAGCTGTTGAAGTTGAAGTGTGCAGACAGAATCCAATGCAGCAAAGTGACTAGGAGGGTGATTTATCCTCCTCTGGCATGAAACATTGGTGTCATCAATCACATGGTTTTAATTAGTGATGGCCCCCCTCAGTGGCTGACAATTGTGCATGTAATTCAATTTGGGACTCGCTTCCGCCTCAAGAACTCCGCTCAAAGATTTGTCAAACCACAGTAAGTTCATGCACAGGGTGGATCCTGATAAAGATGACCACACACCACTTCGCCAAGAATATGTTGCATGCTAAACAATGATCAAGGGACTCTCCAGAAGCCTTTGCATATAATTTCCACAATAATGTTTTGCCATACTTTTAGTTTTCTAATGAGGTGTTTGTATTGTATTCTATAATAACACATGGGGTTAACACAATATGTCAAAGCCATCTTGAGTATGAACAGTTTCATATGATTGTACAAATGTTGCTTGTTTCCAAATCTGAGGCTATAAAGTGACATCCCATTTAGGGCTGAGAAATACAGTTGATCAAGTAAGGCAAGTCAACTCTAAAAATAGGTTTACTGAAAATGTCCCTGCAAACAATCTATAGTGCCTCGGCTTTAGGTATTGAAATTAGAACGTCATCTATGACACGTGCCCATTCCGCTCACCACGAAGAAGATGCAACATAGCAGAAAACTAACAGGAAGTTATTGACTTTGTTGTAACTAACAGGAAGCTCCAATCTTAGGTTTAATGGAATACTGTTGAAGCATTGTCTGTCAATGACTTTTGAGATACAGTACAGCGTACAGTGTTACACTTGTAATGTACATATTTTGAAGGTGTAAACTACATGGTACTTGGTGTTTGTTGACCTTAAATGGTAATTACTAGTGGGCAAAGGATTATTCCAATTGTTTGTCATTTAGCAGAGGCAAATTTTGTTGGTGTCTAATAATTCATACACTGTATGTTAAAACAATAAACAATGAGTACTGTATTTATATCCACTCACGTTAGGTCATGTTCTACCTTAGTAAATTATTATTAAAATGAAAGAAAAAAAAAAGCTAATGTGTGTAAATGTATGTTAAAAAAATTAATTTAAAACTCTAATAAAATATTCTTTGAATTTTTGGTGGGTGTGTAGGGGGTTGATTACTTGACTATTGGATAGAATAATCAATGCCCTAATCATTTTTTTAAATATTTGATCCACATGAATGGGCAAGAGGTAACATTACTTTTTAGCTCACAGCACTCCAAGCCCTCTGATTCAACATTGCAAAATATAGGTTTCTCCTGATTTCCCCTTCAACGATAAACCCGAATAATGCCAATAGTAAAGCACTGCGACTTGAGACTTAAATAACAGCAACAATAGCTTCAAGACTTAAGATCACCATTGAAATGCAAAAATTCCAAAAGTGGTTGTTGAGGCCTCCAAAAACACTTGAAAGTCTCTTATCTGAGATGTTAATGACTAATGTTTATTTCACAGCAACCATTCACTTATTGTCGAATGAAAGGACTTTCCTTTGCATATTAAATTAAATTTGTCATGTTGAAGCTGACCCCTGACATCATCTCTGTCACTTACGTTTGCTACCAATGCATTTCAGAGAAAAACTGATTAAATATTTGGTTGGGTAGTTAAATGATACTTATTTTCTGTCGGGATAAATAACATGTATTCTATGTTATCCATCCCAGCAGTACATAAGAATATTTACAGAAGCAGGTTCTCACACTCCAATATAAAACCCAGTCAACTACGCAAGCTTGCCGACATACTTTGCAGTGCAATCAAAGGCAAATATCAGGTCTTGTCATTGTTTTGAATCCAAATGCCACATTTAAAGAGTGCTTTGTTCTCAGGACACATCAGCTACCTTTCAGCGTCTGCCCCAATCACCTCCTGTGATGTCTGCATCCTATTGAACTTTTAGAGGTGCTGATTATAGTCTGCCTTGTGACTCTGCAGATCAACTCCATCTCACTCTCCTCACAATCAAGCTGCTATTTGGCCCCTGACAACATGCCCACGCCATTAGCTGATGCGACGAGGTAAGAAATTCTAGACCTGTGTCAACATTTTGGAAGGGAAAATGTTGCTTTCGCCTTGCGCTGATTGACTAATCAGGCGCATCGTACCAACATTGCTTTGGCCTGAGCTTGGTGTGTGCTGGTGTCCTGATTACGCGGGACAACATACACTTGTGCTCAGAATAATCCCAGTGTGTTTAAAACTTCACATTAAATTCCAAATCGGAACCCTGGGGCAAGTGGACCACATTTTACAATGTTTTGTTGTGAGACAGAATGGGAAGTTTTCCTAATACTTTTGGAGTTTCATTCAGTTTGTTTTAAAGACACTGTGAATATTCAGAACACAAAAGTGCATATTAAATACTGGGGGCTGACTCTAATTATTGTTTAAATAATTGATTAGATTTTTGTCAATGAATGAATTGGATTAAAAACTGTTCTAATTTCATTTGTTTATTCAAAAACAGGACTTTATTTCAATTACAATGCTAATAAAATGTTAAACAAGTATGCGACAAGGAAAAGGGGAAATATTTTGGTATTTACTTCTGAAGTAAAAGCAAGTGTTTCATTTTGATTCAACACAAATCACTCTGCTTAAGCAGGGAAAGAAAGAAATCAGACATATATTATTGAGAAGTTAAAATTCCAAGTCCCATGTGTTTGGATAATTTTAGATTAAATCTCCCCCAAAGCTAATGTGTTTGATAACTGAATAGTTATTGATTAATCAAATAACTGTTGCAACTCTACTATAGGGATCACCAACCTTTGATACGCAGGTTTGATACCCTCTTCTGAAATGACAAATTTGCTTTAAGTTACACTAAACTGTCAAAAGTATAAAAAAATAATCAGTTAATCAGTACTCCACTGCACGACCCACGATAGTCGTATTAGTAACTCGAGATACAAAAAAACAAGTCAAAGTCAAAACTCCACCCAGGACAACTAGATGATGAGATTCAAAATCCAAACAGACATGCTAAACGTTCAAGCACATCCTTGCTTGATGACAAACAGTTAACAGCAAAAGCCTAAAAAAATTTTGAGTGTTGCAGGCTGTCAAAAATCATTTTTTATGCTACACTGTACAGCTCAAGTATTGGCTTGTGTGCTGAGTGGGATTGACGAGAAAAAAAAAAAAGTTGACGCCAGACTTGCGCTGTGCTGTCTGGCTGCGCAAAATGTAAATGCTCCGGGCCATTTTCACAACCCAAGAATATTTTATTTCTTTACTAGCTGCCAGCGGCATAAATTCGAGCTAGTCAGTCATTGTGTCCAGCAGGTTAGTGTGAGGGTTTAGTTTGACACTGAAACATAAGCACAATGATAAGTTTGCTGACAGTTTAGGGGCAATGTCCAGAGGCTATGGGAGCAAGCAACTTCCTATATCCTGTGCTTGATGGCGAGGAGCCTCACCTGGGCTGTAATCTGGTAGGAGTGATCACAAAGAAGCAGAGCCAAGTGAATTCCGCCTGTCCGACTTCAAACACGGCAGGACAGTAAATCAGACTGGTATACAACATGAGGCAGCTCACTCATCCCTCGTGCTTGCTCCCTCCGCCGCCTTGGGCCAAAAGGAAACAACTATGTCAGTAATGTTACCTGACTACACCGCAGAGACACATTGCCGCAAAACTGCTTAAAACGCCTAGCGAGGAACATGCACGTGGGGCTTTCTTTCACAAATCTTTAATCAATTTGAAGCTGCAAAGCAAACTTGAAAATCCTCAAATGGCCTCCTATTGGTAATATCAGTATTATGAAGTAAATCAAGCAAACTAGTAGGACTATGGGGAAAAAAAAAAAAGTTAAGTCGACCACAAAAATTGGTTGACACAAAAATGTCTGCCGCAAAGTTGTAGTGAATAATGTTAAAATCATGTTTGCAGCCCCCATGACCAGTTTAGCTGCTTCAGAGTGGAATGGTGATAACATTTGATAATCAATGGAAGAATTGAAAGGACAATCAATTCTAAAAAAGATTGTATAAAAACGTCCTTGCAAACATTACACATTTTGTAATTGCAATATTTGTTACATAGGCTATTTCATACATAATAAGCTTAAACACAAATGTTTGAATGCCTCTCATGATGTAATACCTAAAACCTTGTTTACTGCTGACATGACATAATGTTAAACAAACAGACTGCAAGTACTAAAACATGTTCAAAAGCATATACAGTATAAAAGCAAAATATATTAATTCAAAACACATGCTCCTCAGGATTTACGACAATTATCTCTATTTAATAGAAAAATGAACATTTGATGTGCAATTAACCTTGATTTTTTTTTGTTTTTCTGTGCAGAAAGATGGAAGTAGGCTTCAGCATCTGTACGTGGATTCTTTGTTAATATTTCTGGAAGACTTACCGTCTATATGCCTGAGTCTGATGTGAGTTAGAATTCCCATGGGGTGAAAAAAAAGTGTGTGTGATGAAAAACGGAAGACCAAGGGCAGTGTGATATTTCAAGGGTTCCACTTTACATGGCTGCATAGCAAATGAAGGCCTTCAATCAAGTGGGATTGAGCGAGCACAACACTCAGCACCGCAAGTAATAACAAAAGAAATAAATCCATCAGTTGTGAAGAAGAAAATAAAATGAAGTGATCGAAAAAAATGAGGTCATCACACAAATGTTTCAACACACAGTCTAACAAAAATACTATTGCATCATGTTGTGCTGCAAAACCTTCATGACCAAAAACAGTTTCAGACTACAGATCACAAAACTGTGCACAAGTAAATGATAGAATATAACAACCAAAGGGACACTCCAGCCACATAAAAACTTTGCAAAAATTGTTTTGCTCTTATATTGTATGATAAATACAACAGCAAATAGAATACAAGGGCTAAGACTTTATTATAGGACTACACTTTCCGATTCAAATGAATCTAATGACTAATTGATTGGCAAACAAATGCTGATGTTTGAGAGGTGGAAGGTTGACGAGGGATTGGCAAGAGTTGACCAAATTGGGGTGTCTACTTTAAAGATAGGAAAACTTAAAATATCTGCCTTGAAGCGGCATCTAAACCAAGTTTGCGCTGCTGTTTTCTTCAGAACCGCACAGAAACTGTAATGGATATTGCAAGTTTGGCAACATTTTCAGTTAAAAAAGTGCAAATATTAGGAAATAATAATATTAATATTTTTTAAAGTGGACTACAACAGTAGGGCCTACTTACTAGCTGCTTTTAAACAGAAAAAAAACCCAGATGCAAAAATGAGCTGTAATTTTAGTTTTTGTGCACCATCTAGTAGTCTAATGGCTGATCATTTGTATCTGTGTGCTTAAAAACACATATTGATATAGTAGTTAGAGGGGTTTTGTTAATATAGAGCTCCTGAAAAAGAAATGAAAGATAGTTGGGAACTTCCCAAAAGCACTTGGACTGTTTTATCCAAGCTAGTGAGGATAAGCGGCTGTAGAAAAAGGATGGATATGAAATGTCACTGTAAACAAGCTGCAGTGGCTTCGTTTTAGGTGTTCAAATTAGACTCAAGCACGAAACATACTCAGTCTGCTTGTCATCAAGAAGTAGAAGAAGACTAACAGGAAGTTATTGTCCTCATACTAAACCGGGAACTCTACTCTTTACTCATGGGATATTGTTTGATAGTGACTTTAAAGACATTTTTAGTATTATGACTTTAAAGACATTATTACATGTGTAATATAAACATTTTTTTTAATGGCCATAAGAACGGAGAGACAAATGAACAGAGGAGTTAATTTACCATTAACCATTAATGTCAAACCACTGAATATTTGGAGCACAAATATACCGGTGACGTGAGTTCTCATTCCCCCTTCATTTGTGTGCATGCTTTGAGCTTAGAAGGTGATTTAAAAAACAATATGCATTAAAAAAAGAACCAGAGTGTCATATCCCAGTGGCCCTTGTGGAATATATCCATAAAATTAAGTATACTATATTAGGGTTAATCCATCTTGAAAGTGCCATTCATCAACAGTTTGCTGAGTGTAAATATGAGCCAGATGCACCAGTGCTTTAACAATCAATACATTATCTTATGCGCATAGTCCAACATTGGTGTTTTTTTGGCGAGTGTGCAAAACAAATGAAAAGGGCAAGCAGTCGGTAAAAGAGCAATTGATAAAAGTGAAAAAGTGAGGTTGCGCTGGTGATGGGGAGGGCCAGTGAAAAATCTCTGCTGATCCTCTCATCCCTGCACTCATCTATCTCTCACTACTGTCCACTGATAGATTTCCCCTCACTGATTTATTGCAGAAAAAAGGTGTCACGGTGGAATGGGCTTTTGATAAAATTGTTCAAGAGCTTCCAGGCAATAAATCCTGATCTTTACATCCATGTTTGCTAGCTACTTTCACATTCTGCGGCCATCAATAAGAGCGCTCCAAACATTACAACTAATCGATAACTTTACAATATGCGGGGCAGTTTGGAAAAACACTAACATTTATATTTAACAAAGAGCACTTTTCTCTATAATAGTTTGCAAACCACACATATGACTGCTACGCATGCAAGACTGGAATTAGCAGAATTATATATATATGCAGTGTATATATATATATATATATATATATATATATATATATATATATATATATATATATATATATATATATATATATATATATATATATATATATATATGTGTGTGTGTGTGTGTGTGTGTGTGTGTATACTGTATATCTTTAAAAAAAAAAAAAAAAATATATATATATATATATATATATATATATATATATATATATGTGTGTGTGTGTGTGTGTGTGTGTGTGTGTGTGTGTATATTGTATATCTTTAAAAAAAAAAAAAAAAAAAATATATATATATATATATATATATATATATATATATATATATATATATGTGTGTGTGTGTGTGTGTGTGTGTGTGTACATTGTATATCTTTTAAAATTAGGACTACATTTATGTGTACAGGTTTATTTTTGTACTTTTACTTTTGCAAAATTATTGAACTTTATTATGTTTGGGGGCGGGCTTAATACAACTTTATTTTGTCACCTCTATCTTCTAATTATTATGACTGTTCTCATTCCATAAAACTACATCAAAGAAGTAATACAACTGTATTCCTTCAATATTAGGACATTTTTGGGCATTTAATTCTTCTAACATTGCAGCATATTTTGTTGTTATATGAGGTCTTTCTTGCAAATGTAAATGTAAATGCAAATGTAAACGTAAACACTACTACTAGTACTACTACTACTACTACTACTACTACTACTACTACTACTACTACTACTGTTACTAGTACTACTACGACTACTACTACTCTTTGTACCAAAATGTTTATTCAAACTACTTGAATGGCTTGGATCTTCTTGCTAGTATCGTGGCTGGTGACAAATGCCTGCAACTTGGAGGATGTCTCTTGCACATCCATAGGCCACAGTGCACAGGGCCCGCAGTTTCCCCCGAAGCCAAAATCCAACGATACCAGAGTTGTTAGATTTCTACGAAGCCGTCAGTCATGATGAAGTGTCTCTGACAGGAACCTTTCTGTCAGCCCAGTGGCGCCAGGAAGGATGAGTGATTCAGCAAACCTGCCTGGTGTTGTCTCACCGCTCCAGGTTTTACGACATCGCTAAAAGGAAAACAATGAGCCCGTTGCTCAGTACAGGTGTTCCTCTGAAAGGATGACTTGTAAAAACAGGTAGCTATGCAGCAGCAAGACAAAAAGTGACTCATGTAAAAGCTTTTTGCACTCACAATAACTCATAATGAAAACCTGGTCGGCCGCCCGGAACGGTTGAAATCACCGCAGTAATGTTTGATTGGAACATAATATGCTTCCCCAGATGAAAGTCAAGCACTTCCTGTGTGACACCATGGTAGTAACTGCAATTGTTTAGTGACCTATATGGAGATAAACATCAGCGCTTGACTGAGACAAACACAAGCCACTTAGGAGAACATTTTATATGGCCTTTGCTAAAAGCTAAACAAAAAGCAAGAAAAAGTGGAACGCGAACTCATAGATTCATTGCAATAAAAGCACAAAAAGTCAAGAGATAAACAAGAGGCTTTAGCTTTCAGATTAACCACAGAAACCTGTAATGACAATGACACAAGACAGGATCAGGAAATACATTTTTTTAAAGTCACTACGCTGATAAGCCATTGTACAAAAAGGAGTGCATATGCAAAAGTAGAGTAAAAAAAAAATCTAACCATTATTTCTTTTAGGGAGGTCTTAAATGTTATTTTATCACGAGCAATTTCTTAAATTACCGGTAATTTCAAATTGACTTAAATTAACTATTAATAATGAACATTCAAACGTGAGGCAAATATCAATTCAATTTTATTGCTTCTGTCATGGCTGCTCTCCTTAAGATCTTGTCTCACTTGACTTCTGACCTGCATCGGCGAAGGCTTTCTTCGAAGATGATGCAATGATGCTTTTTTTTTTCTTTTCCTAGTGATGCTTTGTCTGCCATGTGGACTCTCATATTGCTAGATGTGCTTCAAATAATTGATTACCTATTGAACGCAAGATGACCAAATATGTGGGGATGGTAACAGCGTGCCGGGTGCCAGGGATTTGCTGGGCAGTCACAAACCCGACCCCTAGGAGTAGAAGGTCAGCTGTGCAGAACAGACATCAAGACCATCATAGTGGACGCAGAAAAAAAAGATCCAGAGATGGGAAGACTGCAATAGTGGGCCCCTTGGACACAAACCAGGGACTGATCACCCCCGACTGCGTCGCCCAAGCGAGGGTGTTTGTTAATCAAAGATCTGAAATACCCTATGATCTCGGGTTTATCACTGATGATGTGTCCAAGTAGAACCTAGACGTATATTTAAGAACAATAAAAATTAATTAAAAAATTAAAAAAATAAAATACTAATTAAAAAATATACCTCCAGGGTTGCACACAGAATGAACTTAAAACAAACAACGAAAAGCTTAGGAATCTTTACAAGCAGTAAAAATACACAATTTTCTGGCCAACCCATTAAAACTAAGTCAATGAGGGTCTAGGTGTAACCTTTAAGTCAGACTTTCAAACTTTCATAACTTGATCTCTGTCTTATTTTCAAAAGGTTGCCATCATCATTATAGTGTCAAAAGATTACACAAACTTACAACATATATTAACCATATATTTAGTGCTGTCAAAAGACTTGAAAAAAATTACTAATGAATTCAAATGTGTAATGAAGTCATCTAGTTCATTCCTTATCAATCACCTGAACGTCACCTAAGTCACCTAAATTTCAGACAAAAACCCTTAACAAAAGTTTTCTTTTTCATTTTAGTTATATTGCATCACTATTATACTATGAAGCGATTAATGTACAAGAATAAAAAAGTGACTCCAGTCATTTATTTTCTTTAACATATGCAGTTGTAACCATTTACCTTTTGAGGTATTTGAGACAATTCACAATTGCTTTCCGAAGCATTTAGTTTCAGCCATTAGGAGGAAAGGTGCTGTTTTCTTTTGTCAATTGCCAAATAATTAGAAATTAACATCAAAATGAAACCTTGCTCATCCTGTCTGTCACAGACTTGCTCAAATGTGGGGTGTTCTCCAATTCAGTTTGGCAAAGAGCTTTGCTGTGGCTCTCTACATAACATTCTTTTGTATATTTATTTTTTTGCTATTGTTAGCTGTTGTTATTGTTAGCTGCAGCTGATACTGCTGCTGGGTGCTTTCCACTTATTTGGTAGGCTAAACTGGAGTTACTTTTATAGTAAGCAAGCTCCTTAATACAAATAATGTATATCACTATATTTTTATCACAGGAGCTTTTTAGGCATTTAGTTAAATTTTAATTTACTATTCATCGGACGGACAACGAGTCAGTCAGGTTATGACAAACACACAGATAATCTAACCCCGAGCCTATCGAGAACTCAAGCAACAAACCTAATCAGCATACACAAAAGCATAAAGTTAAAGACTGAAAATGAGATTAACACGATTATATATAAAAAAAAACGCTATATTCTAAATATTTTTAAATAATGAATGCCGAAGTTAAGTTGGAAAATTTGATATTCAAAACACACTTACAAAACACAATCTAAGAGGCAAAAACCCACACGAGTATCGATTTGCCTCTGTCGTGCAAAAGGTCCACAAGAAGATGAAACCTTTTTTTTCTCCCCCGGATCTCTAATTCGATCAGCTACACAACAAGCATGTAAAATGTAACACGTCATGCCAAACATGTGACAAAAAGATGTTTGTTCTTATCTTTGTAATCACAGCAGGGGAGAGCAGAGGGCGCGTGTCCCCCCCGTGTCTCATTCCCGGCTTAATCTTACATTTCATAGCCCATCTCGCCATATCAAATGGCACAAATGGCTTAATTTGCATGACAAGATTTGCAACATGGCGAATCAGGTGTCAACCTCGATTAAACATTACACTGGTGGCGCGCGATCATAATCAGCCGCCTAATGAGTGTGGCCACTGGTGTGAGAGGCTTGGATGGATCAGCCAGAGGGGCTTCTCCATGCTGCCAGCGGGGGGTGAGCATCTGAAGGATTAAATGGGAGCTGCCGTCTCCTATGGGCCCCGACACGGGGGCTCCTCTGGATGGCAGGCATGGAGCTCTGTGATGCTGACCAGAAAAGGCCACAAAGGCCACACACGCACACGGACACACATCAAGAGGACATGAGGGAAAAGGAGCTCTCATGGTTGAAACATACAGACAGAAGGTGAAGAGATCAACTCAGCTTTTAACAGAAAGATATTCAGTCCATCATGTCATCAAGTTAGTTATTTAGTTATAGCAGTGGTCCCCAACCATCGGTTTGTGGACCGGTACCGGTCCGTGGATCAACTGGTACCGGGCCGCATGGGCTGCACCCGAAATAATGTTTTGGAAATGATTAAGTTTAAAGGTTCATACGTTTGTGCTTCAGCTTTGTCTTTTTAGGCTGTTGATATTACATACGTAGTGAGAAGGATGATGTGTTTTTTAGAGCAGCAAGCATCGGCACCCCCCCGGTCTGCAATATGTCCAATCCAATCCAATCCAATCCAACTTTATTTGCTAAGCACTTTAAAACAACCACAGCTGACCAAAGTGCTGTATAGAGAAATGAAAACATCGTATAAATCTAAAGCGTTGACTGGTCCGTGGTGATAAGGTTGGGGACCGCTCAGTTAGAGGATCCATGCATGTGTGTAATATTTATATAATAAACTTTTTTCTTCTCAAACGGTCCTCTTTAAATAGTCATTATGATGAATATATGAGGAGTCCATTAATAGGACACTACATTTTTTAGCCATTTTTAGCATTAAAAAATATCATATTTAGTCTATAATTAATCTGAAAGCTAATTTTTTTTTCATGTACCTTTGAAAACATGTTTTACCACTTGATGAATGACATTGCATGTACTCAGGGCTCAGGTAACAACCAATCATGGCTAAGCTTGCGAATGACATGTGACCAAACCCAGGAAACAATGGAACTGTGATTAGTCATTTCCTGAACTCTGAGCACATGCGATGTTATTTTCAGTTGACAGCAAGTGGCAAAATAAGGTTTTAATGGTTTGTGAAAAAATAACTTGGTTATCAATTAAATTTCAGACAAAAGAAATTACAGTATTTCAATGCTGAAAGTAGCTAACCCTAACCCTGCCAAGCAATATTGTCATTTTAACATTTTAAGTCTTGACGATAGTGCATATCTTTTTATTATTATTATTAACTGTTATTAATGAATAATAACTTTGTAATAATGTTATTATTATTAAATATAATTCTATTTAATTTTAAATTACAAGTGGGTACTTGTGGGTTTAAAATAAATACAAATACAAACATGTGTACATGGTTTTCATGATGAAAGGATATTTCCATTAAACTTTGTGAATGACTAAAAAAAAATCCCATTTTAGTTTAAGTCTGTATGAAGGTGCAGATCTCCAAGTTTATTTTTCTTGTAAATTAGCGCTTGGACATGAATTGCAAAAGGCTGGCATGTGTAAGATGTGTCTATGAAGATGATTGTTCCACCTTGGCGGAAGTCTGTATTCCACCGAGTGCCATTCGACTAATCTCTGGAATAGAATCACATCACATGATGAGTTTGCCTGGGCAGATCTCCTTCCCCGCCTCCCCCATCCACACTTGGGTACAGTGGGCCCCTCCCACTGATGAGCGCTCATTGTTATCTAGCGAATATACACTGTTGCAAATACTGCTGCTGGCCATGTTGATGTGCATCTCTTTGGGACCCCAGAGGCTTCCCCGTTGCCACCATCCTAACCACCTTCAGCATCGATGCACCCCCTCCCATAAACCAACACCTCCCACTCCCACCCTCTGGCCCGCTCCCCATTTGGGGTGACCTGGGCGCTGTTCTAAGAGTTCCTCACACCCCAGAAGCTGTCAGTAGCCTCCTTCCTTCCCATGAGCGGAACACACAATAGAGAAAGGGCTCCGGCTGAGAGGTTCAGTAGCCATTAACCCCTACCAGCTGTTCCTGCCGAGGGTATTCTGTGCCACAATACGTGCCCCCGAGGGGGCCCTCACGTCCACTAATCTAGCCATTGTTGGCCAGGAATGCTGACAGAAGAAAAGAAATTTTTCTTGTGTCCATGCAAGCGTGTGTATCCATGTGTGAGAGCTGAGAAACGCAGGGCTAATTTCTATAGTTGGCAGTGAAGGAGGGAGACCATGAAGAATACCCTATTTAGCTGCTTGACAAAATTCACTGGCTTAAAAATGGAAAAATAATGGCAATTGTTTTCAAGAGGACTCCTTTACACTGTCCAATATCCACTAAATTCCACTGTGCAAAACAACGTAACATGAATGAAAAGGGATTTTTTTTTTTTTGATTCATTTTCAAGGCATGGCTGGAAATCATTTCATTCTGAATGCATTAGATTCAAGGAAAATTACTCTTTTTTTGCTGTCCTGGGTTCTTGGAATATATTAACAATTAGTCCATTTCAATTACCATGGAAATTAAAACGGCATTTTCCGGTCAATTTAACCATGATGCAGCCATTGAGAGCTTCTGGTGCACGAGGCATATAACTCCAATCTCCACAAGTCAAACTGAGATTTTGCAAAATTTAACTTTTGCCTTTTACAATACATTCAAGACACAATGCAAAATCAGATCTTGAATTAACTAGTTTGTTCTGCACATTCTATTGCTAAATTACTCATCATGTGGGCTGTTGTCAAGTCAAATAAAATAATATAAAAATATGAATGAAAAAAGTGTTGCCAGCAACAAGAAGTGGTACTCAATAGCTGTCAGCAGGTCAGGTGGGTGTTGGGGACTCGTAGTAGGAGGGGATACAACATTTGTAAGAACCAAGAAAACAGGACAATGGCGGGAGGGCACAGCTCATGTAAACTGTTAGGTACGTTTTAAAAATGAAAAGGTATTTTTCTGGGTATATTCTCCCCGTGTGTTGTGACAGGAGGGGGATCTGCCTCAGTCAATTATAAGTCCCAACAGACTTTTTGTGCTAATGAGGCCGTCCCGCCATCGGCAGACTTCCCCTGTCGTCCAGAAAAGATCACTTTCATTGCTTGCAGAACTAATTCAGCGCACAAAAGTGGGAGCTTCACCATTGCAGCCTCTTTTACTGCTCCTTTTGTGGAGGCTTTAGAAGTGCGCTGAAGAGAGGGCCTAGCGCTCAGGCCTCTTCATCTCCAGTCCATTGCTTGTCATTAACATACATATCCATATGAAAAGTGCGCTAAGGCCGGACCAGCTGTCCAGTAAAGAGCCAGTGATTCCCCTCGCCCAAACGCTGACAGAAGCCTTTAGCCTTCCTTGGGCAATAATAAACCAGAACCATTTAAACAGCCTTTCAGGGAGGGAGAAAGAGATTGGGCCATAATACAACATTCACAGGCACCGGTGGCCCTCATTGGCTTGCAACTGTCGCTTGTGGTCTCACACAAGAAAAAGGAAAAACTGGGAGAAATCAAGACAATATTGGAAGATGACCTCGCATTGCTGGTGAACAAACCTGTTCACGTAAAATACTCATGCTGCAGCTTTTGTGATACAAAAAATATCACCATTATATTCTTAAATTGATATTTTCTATGACAATATTTTTCTTAACAATTCAGAGGGCTCCTGTGCTGAGGACTTTTCACCTTGAGCTAAATGGTTTGTTCCAAGGGGACGTGTGGGCCGCATGGGGATGCAACTGAGCAATCCTCTTGTTTAAACTTTGGGTGCCGGCCATGGAGACAGAGGTTAAGTGACTCGCCACAGGTCACATGGGAAGTCTTTTATTTAGGGTGGATTTTGCCATCCAAATCCTCTTCCACTCAGGCCCTCTTGGGGGTTTTTAATTCAACAAAATCCCTTTTAAAATTTCTCTCATTAAGGACTCACTGGTGATAATGGAGCTCATGAACATAGTTTTACTTCAAAGTAATGATCATGGATTCATTCAAATGCCCCTTAATGCAATTTTTACATTAAAAACTTTTGTGTACACGGAACCATATTAGGTTACTTAAGTCGGAGTTTAATATAGACCATGAGTCCCACAAAATTAGGCAAACGAAGAAATATTGTCACTGAAAAGTAGTGAAATGAGTTATTATTATTATTACATTATTATTAATATTTGTATTATTGTTGTTGTTGTTGTTGTTTTGTAAAAGTCACAAAATGGAAAACACGTACAACATACAGAATAAAGTATGAACTGGCCCAGTGTTTTTTTTTTTTTTTTATAATGATGTTATTCTCTTTATCGAGAGATGCAATAATTAATCAATTAATCAACATCAAATAGATTATTACATTAAATGATGTTTGACTTTTATGCTTGATTTTTTTTTTATTGTGAAATGGTCCAAACCCTCAAAATGTCGAACTCTGAAGAGAAATTATTCAGTGCTGTATCCTTCATGAATGCATACTAGTTATCTGTGTTGCATCAAAATAAAACTTGGTTTCACTTTGAAAAACAATCATCATCATTTTTGCTTACTTTTCAACTTGTTGAAAACCAAATACTTGGTTTAATCCAATAACTTTTTCTAATTTTTCATGCCCTCCAATTTAGAAATAGTATAGTAATTTCGAATAAGGAGATGGACATTAAAACATGTCTTTCATTCTCACTTCTTGATTATGCAACTAAATAATTGATTGATTCAATTGTATGTGCGCACACACACACACACACACACACACACACACACACACACATATATATCACATATATATATATATATATATATATATATATATATATATATATATATATATATATATATATATATATATATATATATATATATATATCATAGCATTTTATGTCAAACATTTTAACATGGCATTTTAAAGTAAATAACTACAATTAAAATAAGTCATTTTAAATACATATAAATGACATCATAGGAGACTGTACAATTAGAGCTGCAACTATCAATCAACATTAATTGATTATTAAATTAAATGCTAACCATTTTTGCTCTAATTATTTGTTTTGAGACTTTGTTGAATTTAAATTCTTGGTATTTCAGCCTCAGTGAATACTCTATTTCCTTTTTTGACATTTTGAACCACACCAGTGACTGAATGCACGCTTACTACTGTTTTGTGCAATACTTTTTCTTTCTTCTTTATCTAATTTATCAGTTAATCGGCAAAATAATCAACAGATTATTAATTAAAATGATTGTCAGTTGCTGCCCTAGATATAACTGTCCAAAAAAGCTCATGGTGAATTTTATCTATTCATTGTTAATTGTTGTGGTCAGCATGTGTGAGAATTTTGTAACCGAAAGTACTTCTCATTGATTCACTTCTATTATTTCAGTCATTTTGGAATGATTGTTTCTTGACATGGATCCTGTGCATCCCTCACCAGAAGAAGAGCTAAAAGGAGAAGGCAGAGTGTGGATCTAATGAATAAGAAAAGGCTTTGCTTTAAAGGGGACTGGTTTGTCTCTTCATGGCTGCCTTTTTATTCAGCTTTAGAAATACGAGGAGTCCTGATTGATAAATCCCCACTCTTACCCCCCTGGCGGCTGTGACCTCAGAGTCATCGCCCACAAAGCACGCCGTCGACACTTTCTACATCTGCCGCTGGAAAACAGGAGGCGTGAATGTGGCTCCTTGCATTTTTTTTTTAATGATTTTTTTTACAGTGGTGACGACGCTGAGGCTCAAAGAGAGCGACCGGCAGCTAACTGCGAGGCTAAATTAATTTCCAATTAAAGTCTAAACACTACTATATAATGGTGGTGATTAAATGCAGCGGAAGTGTTTTTTCATAGATAAGCAGCCAACACCTCAGGCGCTCACCTATCACACACCCAGGCCCCGGTCAATCCTTTATTTATGACTGTTCAGCTGTTTGTTGTCTCTGCTAAGTTCCCCAATTCATTAAAGGAGAAAAAGAGGATAGCGAGTGTGAGGGGGTGACGAGTATACAGGGACAGTGTGGAGTAGCTGGATTGGTTGTGAGGGAGGGAAGGGGAGGGATTAGGGTGACTTCTTGAACACATTTTCTCCCTTTTTGCCGCAATTAAACAAAGTAGGCCTATGATTAGTGCAGTGCGGGGAACAGAGAAAAAGACACCCTTGAATCCCAATGGAGGGACCTGACTGAGCATTATTGCCTCACAATGCTTGAGTTTATTGCTCAAACCTGCTTAGCCTCCTGCATGGCAAACCATGGGAACTCCAGTCAGGTGGAAACTTTTTCCCCCCCTTCCCTTTTTCTTTTCCCGCTCCTTGTTTTTCTCCCCCCTCCGACCACGGAAGCCCTCCAGGAGCTCACAGTGTGCGACACAAGCACCCCCTCCCTTAGTAACTGAGATGTTTAGGATAAGCTCCGGCTGTTTTTTTTGTGCATGAGCTCCCACTTGTCTGCTGTTGTTCGAACACAGTTAATGATGAGCTTCCTCTGTTTTTTCCACACCCCTTCCCTCTCTCCTGTCCTCCTCCTCCTCCACCTCCTATCGCCGCTCCTTTTCTCCTCTCGCATTTGAAGCTAAGCGGCTGGTTAAATGAGCACCTCCTCCCTCTGGCTCTTGGGACGGCTCTCAAGGGGCCTTTGCTTGGCGCTGTGTGCATGACACATAATGAAAACAATTTTACGCTGCGACGGGAAGTATGAGGCAATTACGGAAGTGACAGCCACCTGCAGACTCACCCCCCTACTGTCTGAAACGAGCTCTCTCCCAACCCGACCGCCGCACGGCGTCACCTCGCTGGCAGAACCCACCAAGAGCCCCACCCGACCCATCTTTCCCAAACAAACACTCCACCAGCACACAGCTTCATGAATAAGTGATGACTTGATGATGCTGTGAATGACTGGAGCAGCCCGGGAGGGGTGAGAAAGACCCGGCCTGTAATAAGTTGCCCAGCTGGAGATGGTGTTGTGGCCCTGTCACCCTGTGGCAGTCCATAGAGGCACCTCTCCACAAGTGCTGACCCCGAGATCGCCCTCCTGACGGGAGCCAAGGGATGACGTGACAGGGGCGTGCAAAATGCTCCCCCAAATCTCTTGTTGGCCAATTTTACACATGAGGCCAGGCCCAAAAGCCCAAGTGGCAGGCCTAACAGAGCCCTGATTTAATTTGATAACCTGCTTAGTGAATGTGAATTAAATGAGTATTTCACATACAAATTATCTCCTTTCATGCCATGCTTGAAAGAATTAGTCTTTAGCTCCACCACGACAGATGTCTCAGAAACTCGCTTTGTTTTATATATTCACATAAATCTGACTTATTGCTTTTGTTTATGCCCAATGGAAATGTATTTTGTTTCGTGCAAGTTAAACAAACAAAGAAAATCCCCGTGGTTTAGAAATTGATAATATTGAAACACACATATGAAGGGTGACAACTGAAGTCCTTGAGATGTCAGGCCTAAATCCCACAGAGCTTCTTTTCTAAGATGCCCAGCTGAATTGTGAAGCCTCCCTGACCTGAAGATTATTCACACTCCAGGCAAAGAGTGCTTTTTATTCTTCCTGTCAGTTGTGCAAAACCTGCCTCCTGGTAGTTAGATGAGTTCTTAATGGCCCCGCTGAACAACAGATTATCAGCCACCATGCTACATATACAGTATTGCACATTTGATCAGTATCAACATATGTCTTGGAAAATTGTGCTTTATATATAGAATATATGAATTCAAGCGCAATTCTCTTTCAAGGACAGATTATCAATATTTGGTTTTGACCAAATTCTACATCTTTGGTGACAACACAAGTACCAATAATCAGGCCAATATTGAGCATTTTCCTTGTCCTCTTGTAGTTCTCATTGTTGCTGGGAACAAACAACAAGCAATGTTTGCATAACTCGTCCCCTAAGGCAGTGGTTACTCCTGGGGGCACGTTAAGGAACTACAGGAGGTATGTGAGATTTTAACGGAGCAAATCTAAGGATTTGGTTTTTAACGCCATGACAGGAACAGTTAATTTTTCTCTTCAAAGTAAAAGCAAATTAATTAGAACATGAATCAAAGTGTTGCTAAATTTTGGGAAGTTTTATCCAAAAGCACATTGTTGCTGGTTTCCAGCAGACAAACAATACAAAAAAGAGATTGCTGTACAATCTTTCGCTTGGAGTTGCTGAATGACATACGCCTAGAAATGTGTGAAGTTAGGTGCCAATAGTTGTTCGTCTCTTTGTACTCTGCAATTAGCTAGCAACCAGTTCAGTGTGTCCCCCGCCTACTGCCCAAAGCCAGCTGAGATAGGCGCCAGTAGGCCTGCACCCTTTGTGAGGATAAGCGGCTCTAGAAAATGGATGGATGGAGTTTAATAAATCAGACACGCCTGGCGCAGCACTCTACTTTAAGTAATGTTTTTCATCACAAAATGCTCTACTGCTGGTTAGGGGGTACTTGGCTGAAAACATTTTAATGGGCATACATTATATTAAAAAAAAAGTTTGCGAACCATCCTAACTAAACTATTCACCTCAATGAAATTGACAATGAAAACACAACTTGAGATAAGATTCTAGTATAACAAGCATTTTCTCTTCTTCCGTTACTCTTTCTTCTTTGTGTTTTACTCGTTCATTGTATGCCCTGAGGGCACCAAGCTGCAGATCTTACAGGTCAGTCAGGTACTAAGAGAAATATCTGGTTTGTAGTGGAAAACGAGGGATTTTTACTCAAGTTATCGTTATGTGAGTTTTCTGCTGTTCTGGATAAGTTGACCAAACACTAAAAGATTTCTTTCCTCATGTCATTCAGATATCAAAATTTGATTAAGAAAAAAAAAATCAAAACCTATTAAATAGGCAGTAAAGCAAGCAGTAAAATCTATTGCCTATAGTTGATTTGATAGCTAAATTATTTTTCATATGCAATTAAAATGTTCAAAAACATGTTTTTCCACTTGCTATCGACAGAAAATGACCGTAAAGTTCAGTAACAACCTATCATGGCCCGCCTGCTTTTTGGGTTTTGTCATGTGACAGATAACTGATTCCCACCTGAGCTTTGAGTGCATATGATGTGATTCTCAGTCGACAGCAGGTGGCAAAATGTGTTTAAAAATATTAATTTAATGTAAAAAAAAAAGAAGAATGCAGCTATCAATGTCTACATAATATTGACTTTTTTCCTGCTAAAAAAGTAAAACTGGACAGCAATGGATAGCTTGTTTTCATCATATTTACAGATTATCTAATGACATTATAAAAATACATCACACATGCAAGAATCAGTGCACACAACAGATGCAGCTAACTAACTAACTAACTAACTAACTAACTAATGTGAACACACACCAGTAGCTGCCTTAGAGCATTATATCAAAAAGCAAAACACACATTAGAAAACAATGAAGGAACCAGATCTTGTAATTTGCTAGTTTTGGCAAGTTTATGATAAAAATTAAGTCAGCCTGTGGAAATATGTGTTTTTAAATATATTAACTCTACATGAAATATATATATCACATGAATCATAGAAAAAATATGAACATATCTCTGCTGAAAAATCCTAAATGAGATATCCCTTTAAAACATCAGTCTATCAGTTCCTTTCACGATGTGCTCCCCCCCCCCCCCCCCCCCACACACACACACACACACACACAGGCTGTAACTTGTGAAGCCACAGGGACATAATGTTTTTTTTCTGCCAGTCCTTCAAAAGCAGCCTCCAGGTAGACTTATATGTCAAAATAGCCCCACTGAGAGAGCAACATGACAAGCAGATCCCCAGCACCAACTGACACATAAGTAACCAGTGTTTAAAAGCCACTGGGTGCCTTCACCCACGCATGTACAGCACACTGGTCATACTGCACAAGACAGTCACATTGTACATGGCAGAAAACAAAGACATCGGGGATAGAAGCAAATCACGAGCGCACATGAAACACAGTGCGCCACATTGTGACAAATAGTTTGGCAAAAGCGTCCATCCACCAAGGACTGTATTCTCTTCGAGCTCAGGAAAGTGTGATATAATAGATGAGAGACGCAACGGAAGGAGGAATGAAGAGACGAAAGCAGCATATATAAGCGTGACAAATATCAGAGGAGACATTGTCGACAGTAAACTGAGAAGGTAAGAGATGAGAAGTGGTAAATTAATCTTCCTGCAATATCTGGCGCCAGAGAAAAGTGCCCCGCTCTTTATTTCTTATAACAACTCAAGACAAATGAGCACAGCCTGCACATTGCTTCTGATAAGGGACATGCAAGACAGACAATGGCCCTCACTTCTTGATTTAATCAACCCTCAGGATGATGCACTTGAGAAAATAACTAAATAGATTTATCAGGAATGATGACATGAAGGGGGTGCAAGGGCAAGCGTGTGATTTCTCTACACGGCCGAGATGAAATATACATAGTTTAATAAAAGGGCCTGCTAGCTGCCAGTAGAGTACGCGGCGGCTCCCCGGCTGTGAGATTGAAGCTGCGGATGCCACAGTACCCAAATCTAGTGCCAAGGGAATTAATCCCAAGTCTTAGTGTGTGCACATCCAGACCAATCTGGGGAGTCTTCATTTATTTTCTACCTCCAAGTCTTCCTTCACAAAAATGACAGCGTCTACTTATTGATTTTACAATCACAAATCAATCAGCTTTGCCCTGACTTTCCCCCTTCACAACCTCATTCAGTTATATGCTTTGGTGAAATGATAGGATATACTGGTCACAGTATTAGGCACACTTGAACAATGTGAAGAGAACTGCTTGCAATATTGGCGTGTAAATGAATCCAAAACAATAGTTTAATCAAAAACCCTTTCTTTATTAAGAAAAAAAAAACAATAATGATGACCATATTTTTATTAACAATATCAGATAGAAAAAAAACATCATGTTCTATGACCTGGTTTACCGCTTTGGGATGTTATTGCGTTACCGCTAAGGCTGTTGTCACTTGAGCTGTCAGTACTTCTCAAGATCCAATGGATCTTTCGGTATGAAGTGCTTTTTACGTAGTGAAATTTATGTATGATATCATGAGTTTTTGATGTTCATATGAACACACAAGTGTAGAAATGAAAAATGAAAAAGGTGCATTTTTTCATTCACTTGAAATTTTTTTGAACAGTACTGTAAAACAAATATAAAAAATTTAAAAATCAGCGTGAACTATTAAAAATGGACCCCTCAGGGATAATGAATAATAATGATAATGAAGGATTAAGTCACTGTCACAATTATGTTGGGTTTACTCTTCTTTCATTCTACTTCTTTCATTTACTGGCATAATCCGTTTACTGTAACTTACAAACCAAAATCAGAAAGAAAAGTTGGCCCCTGATTGACTGGAGTCACTTTTACTTGTATTTTATTTTATTCCTTTATTCTTTTATCCCTATCATTTTCATTCGCTATTTTATTCTTTGTATCCTTCACTTTATTCTATTTTTGACCCTTACTCATTTGTCTTATCAGATTTAGCGTTTTATGTCTTTGAGCTGTTGTGTCTGTTTTTACGATGTTTTTATTTCTCTTTTTATTTCCTTTGGTCCGCTGTGGTTGTTTTAAAGTGCTTAACAAATAAAGTTGGATTGGATTAGATTGGATATGTCAACTAAATGTTCCATAATGTGACCCAATGTGGCAAGGAGTAAACATCCACTAAGCAGAAAGGACACAAGGACATACACTTGCCTAAACTTGCACCAGAACCGATGTTTCACGCCATCAATCCACTTCGATGGACAAGGAAAACAAGTGGAAAACAGCCCCTCTTAAGACCACCCAACTTCAAGCTGGACCCAATAAAGATTTTTGTCATTCTTAAGAGCCATTCAAGTCGTCCCAAACAACTTGCAGTGAGAAGGAGAGAGCAGGGATGTCATGGCGAATACATTTCCACTGCCTGGCAGCTGCACACAGGTAACAGCTGTATGACCACGGCGGAGTTGTCTCTTGCACGCATACACACACACACACACACACACACACCCGGGCCGGGTGGGTTAATTCAGGATTAATTCAGCTGGCACAGTTAGGAGAGAAGCATCACTTCTCTAAATTCATTCCTATTAAAAATGACTTAAGATGCATTCAGTTGTCAGCATGCCGGGTAAAAGTTATTTCAATGTTCAGCGACATGCGGAAAAGCCACGGTAGGCACAATTGATAGTGATGCAGTCAAATGGCTATTAAGTGGGCATATTAGTGTCACATGTTGACAGGGCATAACAAAGCTGCCTGTCTTTGTTACAATGCTTAGAATAAAAAAAAACACACAAACAACACAATAGCTATAACAACATCATTTCAAAACCAATGCCACTTTTCCATTCTGACAGTTCTTTTTCAAAGGATGAGTCGCTTCAATCATTGCTCTAATGCAGTAGTGCGGAATAAAAAAATAAAATGTGATGGTAATTGGTTTGGTAAAGATCGTTTTCCGTCACACCATAAAGCTCCACACAATAGAAAAGGTCAACAATTAAGTAATCATGAATACCAAGCACTATAGCTGATGAAAATAGGGCAGTGGTTTAAATAGATTTGCAAGCAATTTACCTTTTCACAATGTTGGCAATCTGATGCAATTTGCTTGCAATTTTGTCTGCTTTTAGAAGCCGTCGCAGCTGCCACGACACGGTGCAAATGGCACCGAGAGGAGAGCGCAGGAAAATGTAAAACTATCTTGGCCACATCAAGGTATCAGAATGGAGCTTCATCAGGAAAATTACAACAATTAGCATAAGTGCTCCAAAATCAACACTTTAAATGTCAGCGGCAGAGGTTGTGGGGCCACAGATGCGCAAGGGAGAGCAGTGTCCTCCAGGATGGACTCGCCACACAAACACTGAGCAATCAGCCATCATCTCGGCTCTGTGATGGCCCCACAATTGCTGTGACATTCTCTCCGGCCTGTCACTCTCGGTCACGAACGCTTTTTCCTCTCTGACTTGATTTGCTCAGAATTGCAGAAGGCATGTACCTTGCCAGACTGTGCCCCCCACTCACCCCCGACACTCGCACTTAACTTCATCTTTACACAACTGACAATGAGGATAATGTAACTCAGGGTCAGGTCCTTTCTGATGTAGTTTTTCATTTGGATTCATGAGGTTTTCTGGAAAAACATAGACATAATGGGACAAATAAATTGTGGACTCCATGATGACCTGTCACTATCCTTAGATGTCTCACATCATCAGGAATCAAGAATCTGTGACGAAAACATGCAATGAAGTGAACATTTGCCAAAAAAGATGGCCGTTGCAATGTTAGGTTTCTGATTGTTTCATAGTTTAAAATCCAGCACTTCAGGTTGTTAGTCCTGATGTGCTATATTACTGTTTCTCACACGGGAAATACAATGTTCCCTCATTTAATGGGGACAGAAAACCAGCTGTGAAAAGTTAAATCCTCGGAGGAGGACCCCCCCCCCGCCCCCCAGGAATTTTAAATCTTATACAGTAACTGTACTGTTATCCCTTCATGTTTCCATCCCTTGGCTGAAGTCACGGAACATGGAAGGCCAGAGTTGCCCTCACAGTAACGGACGACTCAGACGTCGAACTAGAGTGGAGACTGTAGCTGACTAAAAGCTGACTGTTCTTGAAATTCCAATTTATTCCAAATGTTAACAGCTTCCCAAAGCTTTTCGTCCTCACTGCTCTCTGCAATGCTCGCATGTGATCTTCACGTAGAGAACGTTCAAAGTACTGTCCTCAACAACAAGAACAAAAGTACTGTCCTCAATTGACTGGCAAGGCAAGCCGCAGATCAGCTCATGGGCCCTCCAATCGGGGCAAATGTTGCGATCCACTCTTGCCCTCATTGGTCGATGGTCGCATCGGGAGCCAATCACGTGCCTTATAGGATTGCCCCTGTTCGTCTCCAAGAGAAGATCACACGCGAGTTAAGGAGTGCGGTGAAGATGAAAGAAAGCTTTGGGATCCTGCCATCTTTTGTAATCAATTGGAATTCTAAGTGTAAACGCTGCTTGTTATCATGATTGACCAGCTACAGACTCCACTGTAGTTTGATTTCTGAGGACCGTTATTCCAAGGGCAACTCCGGTCCTCCGTGTTCCCCGACTACAGCCAAGGAAGGGGTGGAAAAGGGAAGGCGTAACAGTACAGCTATTGTATAAGGTTTAATAGCAATAACTTAAGATTTAAGTAAACATGTACTGTTGGAGGTCAATGTCTGAGAAGTGCCCTTGGCATGTGCATTTATAGTTAACTCATCTGTTTGGCATCCAGGGAGCCATCACAGCACATCCCACCGAATATTGCATTTTATTTTAAATGAACAAAAAAAACCCTCAAAGCAGTGAGGGTGCAAAACATGAAGCACAAAGTAGCGAGGGGACACGGTATATTAAAACCTGCACAGTGCAGGAAAGCTGCAAAATACATAATGTTTTGCACTATATGATATTCTGCTCCCTCACATATCACCCTCATATGTATACGGTTTCTTCCACGCGATCCACTCCATAATATGCTTACATTGTGAGTCTACGATTAGTAGTTCATTATTACTGCCCATATTGCTCTATTACTGTTTTTTTCTGTTTTGTTTTATTGCCTACTTTATTATTTGCTCGACTGTGGGACGCAGTCTGCTCGGGGAAGTGAACTGAATAAGAATTTCATTGTGTAGTATTACTATGCATATGACAATAAAACTCTTGAATCTTGAATACTACATAAGAAATTCAATTCAGGCTTTCAGCCTGCAAATATCTTGCGGTGCACATTGTTTCCCTAAGTAAAGGATCAAACTGATACCATTTATGTTTCAATGGAATATGTCGACACATCTTATTGATTATGAAATTCATCATCTGGCAAGTAATGTGTTTGTGACATGACCTTTAGTGATGGTACAATGTGCCAGCTGGTTAGTGATGAAACGGAATCACAGTAAAGTTATAAATTGGTCAGTGACTTATTAACAAGGATTTGGATATCACTATACAGGATTAGCGTTTCAGATGAAAAAGAAGAGTGAAAGGAAACAATATGTGTCTTTGAAGGTTCTGCTTCATATACAATAATTTGTCCATATGGATTTTAGCTCATGCTATTCCTCTAATGCTTCGTTTTGTCAATAGCCTCTCCGCTGTGTATTTAATATATACCAGAGTCTGAGCATCAATATTGCAAGATGAATTAGTCTGGAGGTGTCTGGATCTGCATCAATGGCAGAGCGAACACAAACAAGCGAACAAAAGAAACATTTTTCCTGTATTTGAAAAGTCTCAAAGAGAATTAACAACATTGTAAAAATTATTCCCATTCACAAGAGAAGGCTGGAAATATTTTTCTTTTTTAAAATGTTTTTGCAGAGCTGTTTTGTGACTCACTGACATAATTTGAGGAGCAACATTCTAATTTATGAAGCAGTCATTGTACGCTAATCCCAGGGACCTGGAGAAAAATCCTGCCAAAATACTCCAATACATGTGATTTCCATGAACCGAGGGAACACATGAACCTGGTCAATATCTCTACTCTACCACTGACATGGCCACTCTTATAGTAAATCTGCAATTTGTATTGAGCATGCAGCCTTCATGAGAATGAAGAGAGAATACTTTTTTTTTATCACTGAGCAATCCACAAACCTTGAGCGGCCTGAACATACTCATGAACACAGATGAACTGCCATTTAAAAATTATTTAGGACCATCAGTGCGTGCTTGATTCCATGCGTTTACTATATGAGACACAAAATCCTAACACTTAAACTACATCGCAATGCATCGCAATGTTATTTTTTTATAATGGAGGATCAACATATCAACATCATTTACCAATAGGTTCTGAAACTGAATCTCGATAGGTACTGCCAAAATATCACTACATTTATCATACTACTTAACACTCAAAATGGTAAATGTGCTATCACTTAAATAGCACATCAAGAGCTTCCTCATTGGCATGACAAGGGTCAGCCCCCCCCCCCCCCCCCCAAAAAAAAAAAACAATCAAACCAAGAAATACCTTGCATAAAATGTGTTATTTTGCTTGATCCTCATGATATTTTGACAAAGGCACATCACACACATGTTATTAAGACACTTGAGAACTATTTCACATTGTGTGGGAAAAATATCAAATTACTCTTGGCACTGGGCAATATCTTTGTTTCTCCAGATCATCAAAGAGATCACAAAATCGTGAAAGTTAGCAGGCGATCTTCAATACTTTAGTCAATGATTAGTCAAACCCCCCCCCCCTCCAAAAAAAACAAAAAAACACACACACACACACACACACACACACCGGCACATAAGGAAGTTTAATCCAGCCCGCAGGCTGGATCCGGCCCATAAAGATGTTTAATCCAGCCCGCAGGATGATTTTGTTATGCATTTATATAAAATTAAAAAAAATAAAAAAAAGAATGACACCAAACTAATTAGTGCGTTGTCCATAATCACTCAACAACAATTCTTACTTTTGCACGCGATGCCAATATGAGCGCTGCAACTTGTAGAAGTGAACAGTGGCCACGCGCGTACAACATTGTTTGTTGATAGCTTCGGTGACTGAGAGCGTAACACTACACTAGTGTTCACATTACCATTAGCGTCTAGTGTCGTTGTGCTCCTTCTTAGTGCAGGTAAAGTCCTTCAATCACCCGAAGATTTACGGGATTTATGGGTGGGGGTCACCATCTGGGCCATTATCAGACATAAAGCTTTGGTCCATGGTATTATCAACAATCAGTTTTGTATTTCTTTTTAAATTTACTTTATTTACAACTCAGCAATTATTTGACATGAAATAATGACTTCTTTGTTTAATTAGTTTACTTAATTGTCAACCTCTGTCATGTATGTCATTACGTGGGTGCCACCCAGTGTCCAAAAAGAAACACTAAAGCACCATTTCTTTCTAATTTTTTGCACTTCGCTGTACTCCTTGAAAAGTTGTACAACCACATATTTTAATTGAGGCATTTTTTTTTATTTAGTTAGTAGGTTAGTTAAATAGTTATACCTAATGTTAATAAATGTTTTATATGTTTTATGTAAAATACATGTATTTTATGAACACATGGAAATATCAAAATTTTTCCATGCAATGTAAGGAAAAAATTTATATAGGGATGTATAGGTGACCAAATTAAATTCAAATTATGTAAAGCACCCCTCCCAATTTCCAATGTAATGTACGTAAGATAGTATATTTTTGTTTTCATTCTCACAGAAAGGACTTAAGTGCTTTATGTGAAAGTGTCACAAACATTTGAAAGGCCACCAAAAATCACTTCTTACTGGAATGCGTGCCTTAACAAAAATGCCACTGATTTTTCTAAAGATGTCTATATTGGAGGCAACTGCCACTGTTTGTTTTCAGTTGTGCGTGAGGAACTGTACAAAAAAGAAAGGCCAAGCTGACGTAAGCAAGGTAGAGGAAAGTTTGTTTGCTGTTCTGATGACTAGCATCATTTGATAGGCGCCCTGGCTCAGGAGCGTCCCCCAGCGTCGTAGGCGTGTTGATGATGGCCTTTGCACAGATGGGCTTGAGTCTGACTCCCAGCCCGCTCCTTTGTATGGAGCCTGCTCTCTAATTACACATGATGTTAGGGAGAGTGAGGCGGGGAGGGAGGCAGTGTGGGAGCGAGAGGGGGAAGGGGGCGCGCACAAGCAGGTGACAGGATGAGGAGAGGAACCTGTGGCAGATTCTCAGCACCATCAGGCACAACGTAGCTGTAGCCTGACAGCTAATTAGAAGCGACACAGATTTCTCCCAATGTAACAGATGTTGCCTAATCAGTCCAGCTCGGGAGAACCCGACGCCAGCAGCATTTCATGCACAATTTAACCATCTAAAAAGGGATGAAATACTTAATGCATTGTAAGGCCAGCACAGCTGTTTCTCTCGTCACAGCACTTCCCTGTCAAAAAAAAATAAAAATAAGCATGTTTTATGTAACTCCAACCAAGTGTCAATAATGCAGAAATAGCTGAGAAAAATTAGCTGCCACGCATCTGTCAGAAGATTTCAGCTTTGTGGCTTGCCAAAGGTTTCGCTGAGAAACAGTCAATACAACATTAAATAGAGACGATCCATGTTTGGATCAATGAGACCATTTCAAATGAACTATATGGAAATTGGGAGAGGTGCAGCCATTCATTCTTCCCTTCCTCTTTTCTGTCCTTTCTCCAGACACTTATTAAATTGCCTGCTGTTTTGTTGTTCAAAGTTGGATATGCGCTGCTTTAACACTGTTGCGGGCAGGATTCTGGAAAAAGTGTACTCAATCACCCAAGCACTTAACTTCAGAGTTTTGCTGTTACATTGTTGGTTAGCTTAGCAAATAGCACGTCTTTTTCTTATGCTTGCCAAAATTGTAACTTATTCACTGCCACAAACTTGATGATTACTGACAGCTGAGGCTCAATGCTAGCTAGCTGTTGTGCATGCCTTGTCTTCCTCTATCCAGTTGAAATAGGCTGCCTTTAAAGCAGTGCTGCTTGATGGGTCTGCACATGCACATGTTAATTTACCATCGGGTCTCAGCACACGCAAGCTAATTCACCGTCAGCTCCTCTTCACAGGCTGATCCGTCGAGTTAGACTGTCTTTCTTTAAGGACTTACCCAGTGTGTTTGTCTTCATGAATCCAATATTTGACAGATATATTGCATAGTGAAATCAAATTTCAAAGTGGATAAAAAGTATTTAGTTCATTCAATTCTTATTTAGTAGAAACAAGCTAGCGCATGTGCAGTGATATTCACAGCTGGTCGATACAGATAGTTTGTTTCGAATGAACACCAGTAAAGGTGACGATAGCAAGTTGCAACATGCCCGTTAAACCCAAGCAAGCTCTTTCGAACCATCTCGAGACCGCCGGAACAACTTAAAACTACAATATGTCCTTCTCGGTTTTGTAAATCAGTGTGTTTTAATGAGGCACAATGTGTTGACTTTGATTCGCTAACTGCAATGCAAAACATATTGTCACAGTCTGACTAAAAATGCCGGAGCTAAAATTTGCAGCAAAACATTTTTAACTTTATGGTACCCCCATTCTGCTAAATCCATTATGCCCAGGTGCACATGTCCTACGTCAGTGCAAAATAATATATGGACACATGTTTTATTGTTTATTGATATTTAAGAGATTTTTTGAATGTGGAAACATTTGAAGTGGAGCTGTGAATGTCAAGTGGAGCTGTGAATGTAAAGTCAAATGTATTGATATGGCGCTTAATCAGAAAAGAGTCTCATAGGGTTTCACAAATCTACAACAGCATCCCTTAAACTAAGCTCCCAGAAGAGGAAGGTGAAAGAACCTCCCACTTCCTAAATAAAACATTTGGCGAAAAAAAGGCGTCTTTGAGAAGCGGTTACATAGAAAATACAATCTAATACGTTTTTTTTTTAATCCTTGAAGTGGTTAATAGGCAGTCACTATGAATATTTTTTATTGTTTATGATTTATATTATTTTATTATATCTTTTTTTTGCTTATTCTGTCCATTTTTCTATTGATCAATCCAACAATATCAATATAGTGGATACAATTTCATCTTGCATCAAATTGTTTTGCAAAAAGATTTTCTCCAATTACTATGTATTAACCAATTACTGTTTGTTTTCTTTATTTATTACTGTTATATGGGGGAAAAACAGCTACACAAATGATAACTCGATTATTAAAATAGCTGATGATTAAATGGTTCACTGATTACTATTAGATTAATTGATTCATTGTCACATCTTTCGTGGTTAGCTTCTCTTTTTCCTCATAATTATTTTGAAATGTTGTTTAGGTGATGACTGCAACAGCACACTGGAAGATGATCTCCATTTCTATTTTGTTCTGAGGGGAAGAATGGCTTATGTGTATATGAATATTATGCATTTGCACAATAATACCGGATGCCTACAAGACGTGTATTAAAACTTCTAATAAATAATTTTCATGTTTTACCATCAGTGAAAATATATATTAAAGGCAAGACATATTGCTAGGCAGGCAAAGATGTGGAAATCATGTAGTTGTCAGCCATTTAAAATCCCATAATATACGTACAACCACAAATCTCTCTGGAAACCAACAGTGATTGTAATAGTAATGTGTTTTATTTGGCATCCTATCAGATAAATGTGGATTTGTGTGCTCGCTCTTCGTCTGCCGTTCAACATCAAGCATCCAGATGTTTTTCTTGCTATCTGCGCCTGTATTGGCTGTATCTCATCAAGTCCGCATTTTTATCTGATGCACTGGATGACAGGTAATCTAACTGAAAGTTCCAACAATTGCGCACAAAGGGAGAAAAAAAGCCTAGGCTGATGAAATCTGAGCAGTTATCACACTAACCATTACCTGTCAAGCCCTCCGCTTCAATTTAAGGGTGCATCAATTTTCTGAAGAGGAAATCAAGGGCGAGGAAGAAAAGCAGTGCAGATAAACAGTGACAAAGGCCTCTTTTCTGCTGCTTTTATTTATGATGGGATGTAGCTGTGCAGGGACCACACAGAGGGCTTTATCACAACCAACTGATACATCTCTGATAGCCCCGGAGTCTTCACCCTTGATGAAGTGTTGCACTTGCCACAGAAGATTTCTGACTCGAACGACTTTGGCTGGAAAAAAAAATAAACTCACGAGATGGCGCAGAGTGGCTGTTTCACTAGGGTGACACACTAACCAAACAAATATTGGAACAGTCACAGCAAATTGTGTCATATGGTTTACTGTATGAGAACATACTCATTTTATATAAGGATGTTTCTATATGCCACTGGCCGCTTGGACAAAGTTGCAAATTAGAAATTCTTTCCATTAAGTTGGTCTTGAGCTAGCAGTAGTTTGCGAAGGGATTGTCGCTAGCTCTCCTCAATTAAAACAATAGGTTAAAAATAGACTCTTGCCTTTCATCTGTTGTGAAATGTATCACTTAATTGACATACTATATATATATATATATATATATATATATATATATATATATATATATATATATATATATATATATATATATATATATATATATATATATATATATATATATATATATATATATATATATATATATATATATATATATATATATATATATATATATATATATATATATATATATATGTGTGTGTGTGTGTGTGTATTTGTGTGTGTGTGTATAGGGTTGGTGAAAAACAATCATGAACACACACCTTCAAATAATCAATTTGAACAGCACAACACTTTCTTTTCTAGAAACATTGGACTATACGCAAATCACAGATCACAAATCACCAGAAATGTGGTCTATTAAAATGAATTTGGCAACTTAAAAGCATTTGAGTCACATTGTTAAAAAGTGATCAGTAGGAATGGCAACTGCATAAGGCTATCAGCATCAAAGCTTGCAGTTATTGACACCTATCCCACCAGCCTCTACAGAGCACTCAAGCACTGCTAGCTATGAGCTAATTTATGCTGGATGCAGCTATGAAAAAGCTCGAGCCACCGGTAAACAGTAGCAACAGGGGCATATGTCAATGTCAGTGTAATTAAGTCATGTGTTAGCACCCTGAATTGGCAATTGAACAGGATTGCAGAACAATGAGATATTGTTTGTATCAGCAGTCAGGAGCAACAGTAACATTTGAAAAACTAGTCGACACGCTTCAAAATAAAAGTGTGATAAGGAATTTGTGTTAATATTATTTGGTAAACAAAATACGTGTTTCTGGTGTGTTTTTCTGTCACACAAAGCATTAACAGTTGTTCCTACAATACAATTGGCTTGACATATTTTTCTGATGCATACACTTATAAACAAGAACCAGAACTATCAGATACCCTAAGTATATTCAATATGAATGCTATTTACAAGACTATAGTTTCATATCACTTATATGCCTTGGTCTGCATCACATCCAGCTAGCACTGAACTTCATTAAACAATAAAAAGGAGTCAAAACCCACTGTGCAGTGTGTGTGCGTGCGTGCGTGTGTGTGTGTGTGTGTGTGTGTGTGTGTGTGTGTAAATGTGTGCGTGTGCCTGCATGTGTGTTAGCAAACTAATAGTGAACATACAGGTTAAGGGCTCCCATGCTGACAGTTAACTGAGTAGACAGAGAGGAACCATAATTAGATTCATCAACCTTTATTGACAGATGCGACAAGACTAGAGTCAGATCAATAGACACTCACTATATTGTACCAAATCTCGATAACTGTGAGTATCCGTCTTAACTGCATTAGTTACAGTCAAATAATTAAATGTACTCTTTTAAATATGGATGGTTCTGTGTTGCCAGTAGATTGAGAAATAAATCTATTTGGAGCTTGAATCAACATGAAAAATATCTTCTTTTTTTTTTTTTTACTGGAAGAGAAGAGGTTTATAATCAATCTAATTTGACTAGATTTCACATATGTGCATTGTGGGTAATTCTTGAAGAAAAGCACCAAAGTAGTAGGCATCTGAAAATGTGAACAGTGGTGTGTTTTGCCGATGGAAAGTTTGAAATTGAGTACAAGCATGCAGCTCTATGCTCTACCAGTCATATAAACTATAAAAATAATATTTATCCAAAATAATATGAAAAAAAAAAAAAAAACCCCAACAACCAGTGCTTTCATGAAGAGCATAAAATGTCACCCGTGCTAACCACGTTGCTAGCACCATGCATGTTGCTTTATACATAGTATTGGTAGTCATCATGTATGACCCATCTTGACCATCAAAGGTTTTCCCAGCGAGTATGTGAGCCACAAAGACAGAATCCATTATTGACAGTAGCAGACACGCTCTCACTCCCTGCCATTGACATTTGACCTCTTCTTCGTATTTGTCCCCTATTCACAATCACTGATAGCTTTTAGTTTGCCATAAATGCCCAATTTATATTTCTGCAGACTTAGTCTCACGCATTGACCACCTGCCTGAGAGTGATGCAGATAGCCTTAGCGGTGTATTGCACATAATAGCCACCATCACCCACCATTTAACAATGCATTTTAAATCGGTCAATGGTAACATCTATGCAGCTGTCAGGAATGTCAATATTTTTTTTTTTTTTTTTTGAGGAACTGGGTGCAGAAATCAAGCTTATTACTGAGAGGATCAAAATGAGAGTGCAAGTGTCACTAGGATGGATTGTGTGGACCTCCACTTTTGCAATGAAACCACTAACCTAAATACAGTCAGTTGTAGTCAAATAACATGCATCAGGAAAATGATGTATGATGTAAGGCACCGCAAATTATAAACACACTAATAAATATATTGTTAAATCAATACTCCACTAAGAGTGTCTCCTGTAACAATATTTCTATGAATCGGCTATAAACACAAAATATTGAATTTTTCTATGTATTCCTGCAGGCAAAGGGGGAGTAAAAAAATACATGGATGGCACCTTATTAGGTGTTCTTAATAGCATGCCAGCTACCGCATAATGTAAATACTAACCGCAAACACAAACAAACAGTAAATTGTACAGTGAGCTACATACTGCTTCACCAAATGTAAAGACTAACACAGTACTACCTTGAGAGTGATCTGACTTTTGAATTTTTCCATAATAAGCAGCAGATAACGATATCGAGTAGCAAATAATGAGCAATACATCCAAAAATAGGCACGATGTACAGTGCCACTCCCAGTTGAGGTTTACTGTCAAACTAAACACAAAGAGAGAAGAATGAAAAGGTTTTTAGCTAATTATTTAGTAAGATAACCAAAAAATGCCCCTTCAAGAATGAAACACTTCTTTTAATGCTCACATATAGTAAACGCCATTTACATGCTAACAGAGAGAATTGACAAGCACCCTGTAAGTAATTGGGTAGTTGAACATAAAGAGAAGAGCGACACATGTAGACAGTCATATATTCTTTACCCTCTGCAAAAAAGTAACAACTATTTCAGTGTTTAACCAAGTCACATATAGTGGTCGTAAAAGAAGAAGTACTATAAAATTAGTGTTAGTCTGCAGGACTTTAATATACTGCATACTGGTGGCCGAGAGACACCAGGCACAAGGAGCAGAATTGAAGTGCAGCATTAAATCATGGGGCACAAATCATTTACAGTAATTCTTTAGTTTTTGGTTTTATTATGTTATTACAACAGACAAAATTCCAGTATAGAGTGATATTTTTTATCTGTCACCTCAGCACATTGATTCCTCAATATGCTTTATACCATAGCCTTTTGGAGAAACACGCTGAAAGCCTATAGAGAGCATATTGCTGAGTTGATGGGGGGAGGTGAGAGACTAAAAAGACTGTTGCAGAGGGAGTCTTTCCGGATTCATACACTAAATAATTTTAAAATAATGGTAAATAATTGCATTGTTAGTTGACAATTATATTTAGGAGGTTTAGTTTTAGGTTTTACATTACAAAAGCTATTTCAAATATTTCTTTTGAGGAATAATGCTGGCCAGCCACAATACTGGTACAAAATACAATTATTCAGCATTCCTTAATTTTAAGAAATATGATGGTAAGCATAATTCACATAAAAGAAAAAAATATCAAAAAGTGCCTGTTAGCTATAAATAGCCGAAAGCATTTCACTTCAAATGGAGAAGAGGAGCGTATCTTCCGAGAGACAAAAAAAAAAGGTTGAAGTTGAAGTTACATGCTAGTGAATGTGGTGACCGGTTGTGGCTAATACTCAATGCTATCTTGGGTGAGAGTTCAACAGCTGTAAAAATTAAACAAGTCAATGCACTCACCACTATTCAATGCTTGTTGCTCTGTCATGGCAGCTATTGGAAGCTCACTCATTAAGTTCACTCATTGTAAACATTAATGCTCTTCTTGTGTTTGTCTGCCTGCAGCCATAGGCTAGTAGAATTACTTTTCCCATGATTCTTAGACAATGGAGCAGGAAGTCATAATACCGATATGCCAAAGCTTGCTAGTGTGTTGCGTGAACTGAAGTTGAGGATTCGATCGGACTGGCCCTAATAAAAACAATCCAATACCAATCCAGTCATTTTGGCCTGAATTAGGAATGGACCAACTCTAAACTGTTATTAGTTTGTGAATGTGCACCAAATATCATAGGGACAAAAGTGAAACATCATGGTTTGAAAAGAAGAGCGCTAAAATCAGTACAACTTGTTGGCCTGACTGAGCTGTGACAAGTCATAACTCTAAAGACAGATGCTCATATTTGATGAATGTTTCAAATCTATCCGCATGTACTCTGTCTTTTGACCCTGGTAGGGCAAGCTAATGTATCAGACGCCGCCTCATACACTAACCCTGAGAATACACACACACACACACACACACACACACGGACACGCGCGCACACAAACACACACACACACACATACACACACAGAGGGAGAGGGCTTGAGGAGTCACAGTTAATGAGATTACCCAAGCGGTCCCTAAGCTCTTCACCAGGTCCCACTGTGGCAATCAGAGGCCCGAGCATCCTTAACACATCATGAAGAGTGCTTGCGGTAGCACGCTGAGGGGGACCTCTGCTCTCTAACCTCCCAACACAAGCACAGCTTCTAACTGCACTGACCTCTGTTGCTTTTATGGAGCTAAACTCACCATCAGGCAGGTCACATCGGAGAGACGCCATTAACCTGAACCTTCCTGGCCAGACCCGCCATGTTTAAATCTCTCTCCCGGAGCAATCAGAGCGGCATCAACACCTTGCCGCTTGACCCCATCGCACCGGCGCACACACCGCATGATCTCCGATGCCGGGGTCGCGCCGCTAATGGATCTGTACTCGTGTGTCCGGGCCAATAAAAAGAAATGCTAATGGGTGCGCCGCTTTGATAGCGGGAAGACACGGGAACAGGCATTCCTGCCTATCCACACTCCCAATGCGATTACTACGAAATGAAGCGGAAAATGGAAGCGATTTATTAACGAGACATTAGACGCACTTTTAATAACCTTCCCATCCTGCTCAGCGGGGAGCTGCGGATTACACCACACAGGTTTCGGTGACACCAGAAAGGAAGTTCCCCGCCGGGTGTGTGAAGAGCGCGAGGAGGAACACAATGCCCGGCCTGGGGTTCTCACATCCCGCTCTGGGCCCTCACCCCAGGGGGAAGGACAATGGGTTAAAAAGGCATGAATGTCCTGCCTATCCAGGATATAATGTAGGTGGCTGCCACTGAGTCTGAATGGGCTGATGGAGCAGCGCGGGGAGAAGCACAAAGAGGCCACAATAAAAGAGATTCCTCGGGTCACTAAAGCATTGCATTCACTTTGGCCTCCGCCGCTCACACATTCACCTTTAGTCTTAACCGCGGCCGCTTGCCAAACCTCACATTCACCAGGGTATATGTGTGCGTCTTTGCCCTACGTGATCATGAACATGAGCTCAGGTTGATTGCAGCAAATAACGAAGAAAAAAAAGACGGTAAATTATGATGAATTGTCGTCATCCGGGGAAATTCTGAGGTGTTGAGCTGGGCTTGTTGGTGGCGAAAAAAGATCTGGTACAAAAATAAAAGTGTCACTCCCACTAAAAGGAGAGGAAGGATTAGACAAATTCCACAGTATCAAGTGACATACGTTCGTGCAAACCTGTGAGAAATAAATGCCACATTTTTACCTGCTGTGTCTGGTTCACTTTAACAAAACACAAAATAATGAATGAAGTGCCTCAAAAATCACAAATAGCAATTAAACAAACAAGCAATTAAACAAACATAAACTATTGATGTATTCGTCCACCTTTACAGATAACTTCTCTTAATCAGTGGTTCTTAAAAGGGGTTCAATGTAACCCTGAGGGTATATAAAAGCACTTCAGGGGGTATGTGATATTTTAACAGGGTTTTTGCAGATAATTGCAAATCTAATTACTGTTTACATTGCAGTTTTCTTTTCAAAGTAAGAGCAAATTAATTGAAACATGTAGAACGTTGCAAAACAATGTATTTGTTTATTTTGCTATAATGTGCAATCTATCTTCTGGTTTTGCTGAATAAAATATGCCTAGAGATACCACAATAAATGTAGTTCCACATTTTAATAAATCACAAACAGATAACACAGCACTTTTGAGTCTTTTTCATTCAAAAATGCTTAGCGATGTCTAGGGGACAAATAAGTATTTCACATTATTGACAAAGGTTTGAGAACAGCTGCTTGCAATAACCAAAAACAACAAGCCTGATTCATTCACCAACATGAACCCCCAGAATATAAAGTACAGGTTAAAGTTACCCTAAGGTCAAATAAGAGTCCACCACTCAAAATATAATAAGGCAAGATATTACAACTTTGTATGAATTTCACAACTGCGCATTTCATAATTGATGAGAAAAATGAGAAATGATCATACCTTCTCTATGTTCGGTAGTTGAAGTTTTCTTGTATATTAAAAAATAAATAGCAAGGGCTGCAACTAATGATTATTTTAACAATCGATTAATCGGAAGATTATATTGTTGATTATTCAATGAATCAGATTAAAAAACAAAAGAACAGGACTCAACTTCAATTAATTTATCCTGAAAATCAAATTGGCTGAAAAAAAAAACGCAAAACAAATGATTTAGCTACAGATTTGGTTCTTAAAATGTAGAAAAAAAAATATAAATAAGTCAAAGGAAACTTTTGCAAATGTGTTTTTTATTAAATTTATTCTTCTTATGAGCAGAATTATACAAACCAGATATTTAGTGCTGAGGCTGAAATTTGGACGATTTGAACTTAATAAAAAAAATCATGAAACACTGCAGGACATTTGAAGATTTCTTTTTAATTGTATTATTTGTAAATTATCATCAAAAATATGTGGACCTTTTTCATTGCATTTAATATTTTGCGGAATATTTAATATTTTACAGTGAGGCATATGGCATCTCGTTTTGGCTTAGTTGTCAAATTTGTTTCCTAACAGCACGCCAATTGTCTAAATTGTGACAAACAGATAATGCAAAGAGACAAGGGATGATTCCCACCTAAGAGCATGCCTTTACAGCACCCTTAATCTAATTAAAGCAAATAAACTCATAAGCGATCGACCGGGTCGCAAAACGCTGCTGCAGAGGAAGCTAATTTGCTTCCTAGCTGCGGCCCCGGCAACAGATAATACTGTTTTATTACACAAAAGGTCACCAGGGAAATTAACTTCTGGGCCAGCAAATAAAAAGAAAGGCCCAGCACTCGGAATAACAAGTACATACTGATTACATTCAATCAAGGCAGTCCCAGTTGGATGGGACGCTGACCTTTCCGCTGTCTTGTCAGGAAATAAGATATGTAAACGCACCCGCGCCTCAGCGTTCCGGTGTTGTATTGTGGAAAAAATCTAGCATGGCAGCCACTGCAGGGTGCATTTGGTGAGGTATCCGTTTGGAGGGAAGCAGAAAAGTTTTATTCTAACTGTTGAAAGGGAATTTGTCGCTTTTTTTTCAGTCTGTGTGCACTGAATTGGATTAAGAGCACGCCAATGAATACACAATGAGAGAACAAAAAAGTTTCTTCTTCTTTGTTTCCTCAGCAAAAATTTAATTGCGTTATTAGTTGACGTTTATTCAACTGAGAAGAAACTACACTCTGTTGAGATCCTTTGGTGTAAATATGGAATTCAGCCACCGCTAAAAGAAGTTTATTTTTTTGTTGTATTATTTTGTTGATTTCGGAATGCTTCTTTGATTGTATACATTCATTTTGTTCCTGGGCTGCTGGAGCTGTTAGTCACTGTCTGCCTCTCTGGCCATGATTGATGTTTACAGGTCATAGCAATACTCTTAACTCATTAGTTAGAAAGGGAAAGATGGGAGCACTTGCTGGAGTGAGATATAGCCCAGGAACATAGGGAGCTATTTCAAATGGCGAGACAGAGAAACTTAGCATCAGTGTGATAATAGCTCTTGAACTATTGCATGTTTCAATCAATTGGGACACAAGAAAAAAAAAAACTGAAGGGGGTTAGGGGGGGTTCGGCGCCATCGATCCCGACTCACCGCAGACCTTGCGGACAATCTATGGTGTGTGCTGCTAATGCTCCCAGTCATCCACAAAATCAATGAAACTCATCCTTTCAATAGCATCCAATTATTAGCACAAAGTAAAGGTAGCCTACCACAAGAGATTGAAAAACTTTATTGCAAAGCAACACACGCCAGATAAACACTAATTGGAATGTGACTCAGACGCCTCAATAAAAGAAACTCAAACCAGTCATCTTTTATACTTCACCAAAGAAAAATCACTCGTAATGTCATTATTGAAAAAGCATTATTTCAAGCATATGAATTATGCATTTCATAAAGTATTTATTTATTATTTTTGCTGTTGTTGGTTGTTCTTTCAGGTAAATTCTCATTGCTTCCTTCCAACAATGTGACATCATATGCAACAAGTATTAAATTTGAGGTTTTGTTTTGGTTTTTTTCGGGCTGGAACTAATGATTACTTTAATAATAGTTTAATCTGATGATGTTTTGTTGATTATTCGATGAATCCGATTAAAAAAATGTTTTGATTTCCATAGATGTATTCCAATACATTAAACTAATTTATAATGACTGCAAAAATGCGTAAATATTAATGAATTATGATTCAGTCACTGGTTTGGTTCCATTACATGTCAGAAAATAGGCAAAACAAAAAACACACAGATACCATCCACTATCATCAATGACAGAATTTGGATACTATTGGATAATCTAAACAAATGTATCGAAACAATTTATTGATTATCAAAAACAATGGAATGGATTTATTTGATAATTGATTCGCTGCAATTACCATAATAATTTTTTCAAGCTTATATTTAAGTATGTTTTTGGATTCATTTTTTATTAGCTATTCATTAGCTATTCAAGTTTGCATTGCATTACTTTGACGAAATGTACAGTAGTTAGTTATACAAGACAACAAAAACTAAATGATAAAACACTAAATTCTGAAACCTAAACCATTACAAAAAGAGGCACATTAATGTTTTGAAAATACATCAGCAGGAAATATTCCAAGCATGAAAAAATGCAATCGTTCTATTGTATATTAAAATCATTCATTGTGCTCGCTCTTTAATATTAGCTTTAAATTCCTGTCTTATTTTCTGTTCACTCAGCTTTACATCAAGTGTGGGGATACCTCTTGCCCCCTCCTACCCCCTCTCCACCGGCCCCCAGGTAATAACCATTAATATCCAATCATAGTTTGTGTTAATTAAAAAGCGTAATTGCCATTAAATGTAATGACGTTAGATCTCACGCGCATGTGTTACGACTCCGCCCACTGCCAGCTCGTTATTCTGACTTGGTGGATTTAATCAGATGGCAAAGAAATTCTTGTCTAATTATCTGCTCTGCTACATCATTTAATCTTTCAAGACAGCTCTTCGCGTGTGCTGCGCTCCGTCATATACGATTCTGCCAATACAAGTATTCATTTCCAGAGTTTAGTGTTGATTCATCAGGCTTTTTTTTTATTTCTTTGTTTTTAATAATGCACACCTACTGAGAATGTATGCTGAAAGCAGAGGTTATTGCTATGATAGATAAATGTTAATGTAAACAATTGAAAAGTGATATTCAAGTCATAGTAGCATCCGAGCTTTGAGTCATATTCATAATTTAAGTATGCAAATCAAAAGCTCAACGACTTCAAAGTAGCCTCCCTGCAGCATTGTAATTGGCTACGTGCTCCAAAATAGTTCCAAAGCAGCTGTTGTGTAAAAGTATTTTAAATGGAACACTTCCTGCGTGGGAGGACCACAAATATTACTGCACTAATTTATGTGCCCTTTCTAAATGTCGTAAATCGGCTTGCCTTCTACAGCTCATCAGCACCCCTGCTGCTGTTATTCAACACTAGCGAATGCTATACTTGAGGTGATGTCACCATTCAATAAAAGAATAATGACAAGAACACCAAGTGCACACCTCTGCCAAGGTTAAAATGGGGGAAAATTACATGGGTGCTGTTTTTGTTTTAAGGGTAAAAGGCAATAGTGTAGATGGAAATGATTTCAGGAACAACTGAAACAAGTGAAAAGGACAACACTAGCTAACTTTACAAAACAAATATTAACTTGTTAAAATAGTGGAAGATGCAAGATGATGGGTCTTCTGCATTTGAGTCATGGAGAAATAAAATACTCATACAGCAAAAGAAAGCGGAAAGAAATCACATGAATGGAAACATATTGTGAACTTAAGTCAATGAATGAACGTGGTAGTGAACTGGTCTATCTTGATGCCAGCCGCAAGGAGAGATGATCATTGTAATACATGCTGCTTGTATATGCAACTTGGGCCTTTAAATACCAGACTGCTTACTTTTCTGATTTAAGAAAAAACACATGAGACATTACAATTGAAAAGAATTGTGATGTTTTGGACTGGAAAATTGAAACAACGATTCCATTCTGACTCAAATGGCAAAATACAGAAATTCTAAGTGTCAGATGAATAAATTCATGGTAATGCATTCAATCCAAAGTTAAAGTGTCTTTCTTGTTTAATTGTGTTCATCTATTTTTATAATCTCCAACTTTCTGCTTTCTGCTGTTCAGATTGGAAACTTTTAAGAGTTGAAAAACAAAGGTCATTCATACTGTTTTGAACACTGAGTGGCTGCCATTATGTTTGGTATAAGCTGATAAATTCCTGTTGTGGGTAAGACAGCAAGTTGAGGAGTAGAAGGAAGACATGAAAATGGAATCACATCCTATGAAGGGTAAATTTAAGTCCAAAAAAACTTTGCAACAGCAAATTTGATACATGCAGAGGGATATGCGCTCTGTGTAAGAAGGAGCTTGCTTACCACAGGAGAAGCTCAAGGTTAGCCTTCCACATAAATGCAAAGCCCTCAGCTGTGACTACAGCCACAGCAAAAGGTAGAAGACGTATTGTTGCGAGTCACAGCACAGCTCTTTGCCAAACCAAACCTGGAAAACACCCAATGTTTGAACAAGTCATTTCCAAAAGCCCATCCCTTCTGTTTACAAAACGAGGACACTATTTCAAATTGACAGTGCAGTAAATCACAAAAATATATTGTGCTTGAGGTAGTGGTTTTATCTGTAATATGCACTGCCATTAATGGCTATCAAAGTCAAAGTTCCATTTTAAGTGGGCAGGTAGTGAATGTGTTTTAATATGTTCATCAAATGTGATGCAGCTGGGATTGTCAAAATCCTTGTGAAAGGAGTAGGGGAAACTGGGCAAAAGTTTAGTTCATTAGGTTATATAGCAGGCATGTCCAAACCCGGTCCTCGAGGGCCACTTATGCAGCATGTTTTTGATGTTTCCGTCATCCAATGCCGCTGATTCAAATGATCAGGTTTGTTGTCAGGCTTCCGCTGAGCTTGCTGATGAGCTGATCATTTGACTCAGGTGTGTAGGACAGAAACCTCCAAAACATGCCGGTTAGGCTGCCCTCGAGGATGGGGTTTGGACATGCCTGTTATATAGTATAACAAAATATTAAAACCTACCATATAACCAAAACAAATTATCTTCACCCCATTTAAAAAGTCCCGAATACGAGGAAAAATAACTATGCCCGGAATGTATGGCGCCGATATCATAGACAGAGATTAATATTAATCTCATATCAAGGCTGGGAGAGCCATGGGCTTCTGTCAGCACATTGTGGTGTCTAGTGCTGGTACATGCTAGCAGCAAGGAGGGGAAGAAAATCTGATTAAACAATTAGTGTCAATTAGCCCCGACCAAATCATTCCACAAACAATTGGTCTCTAGTGCCCGGCTTAATTACAGGCGACTTTCAGCTCCTTATCATGAGCCATGTCGCCCGTGATTCATGTCGGACTCACGTCTGTCCCTCAAGCACCATCAATTATCCGCCGCCAGTAAACAAATCCTTCCAGCACAAAAAAAAAAAAGAAGACAGCTGCAGGTCCTGGGCCTGATGCCTTATTAGCATAGGCCTATGTGTATCCTTGTCAAGCAAAAATGATCATGCAATGATACTCTGATGAGTAACATGGCAGCAACATTTTCAATCACATGCACAGTGGACACCACTATTCACAGGAGAGGTAACAAAACCTGACCGCAAATATCATAATTTCTCAGGAAGAAAACATTTTGTTTAGTGCTCACACACACACACACACACGCACACACACACACACACACACACACACACACAAATCAAATATCTTCAAAGGAGAGGGGAGTGGGGGAATGGATGAGACCTTATTTGATGATAATTTTTGGAGCAGATCACGAGCGCCAATCAATGATTTTATGAATAATCAAAAACCAGTCACTAATACAATCACAAGTCGAGGCAACATATGTACACTATATACCATTTATAAAATGATGATTTTCGCCATGTTTAAACGATCTTTGCCATGCCCAGAAGCGACAGAAATGCACAGATAAAAACATCAATGACTCCTGGCCCCCTGACGCCTGAATCATTTCCAATGATAAAATACAAAGATGAGAAAAAAGGTGGAGGAAAGCAGCTATTTTTGGCCATATTTGGAGCGGAAGGGATTTCATGCAAATTTGCGTTAAGGGGCTTGAAGGCTTTCAAGAACTGGCCAGACAAAATGAAAGTTCAGTCAAGTCAAACAAAAACAGGAATAATGGATGCAACAGCTTACTTTATTTTAATTATTATATTGTCAGCGCAAATCACAAAAACAAATAACTAAACTAACTTAATAATGGTTGCCACAACGTAATATAATTGAACTACAGTATTGTGTGATTCTGTGATCTTTCGTAACTCCTAGCCTGCAACTGCCTTTCTTTGGCTCCACACTAACAAGAATTACAAAACTGCTCATGAAGAATAATGTTGTTCTTATCCAGAAGCAATTGTTGGAAATCAAGGAACTGTTCTCTATTCCAAAAATGTGTCTGAACATAACGTATCCAAGTACATGCCTGAACACAGAATAACCAGTATATCAAATTACAATGTATTTTTTTGAGAATTTTTGACTGTGGATTTCAGCAAGTTAGGGCAACATGTCATACATACAGTACAGAGTACTTCGAAAAAAAACTGTCTTTGAATGTATATTTTATAATATTTGAATACAGCAGCAGGTGCACACCCGTGCACACCGCCATGTTGTAGCTTTATACACGATACAACACATAACTGTAACAAAACAAACATTTAACACTAATACGATAGAGCACATAACATAAAACTGGGACATTCCCACATATGCCTTGCTGGTTGAAGTGGTAATTGATGAAATAGGAGCGATTCAAAGTTGTTTTTCAAAAGTGAATCAGGGGTGTCAAGATAATAGCATGCATAACATCATACATCTTCTACAAATTAAAAGTGTAAATAATAAAAAATTGTAAAAGCAAACAAGCACTATAAACACCATTACAAATGCAGTTTCAGAGTAAGCGGACACTTATGGCATAGCATTCATTTAAATTATTTTATTTTCTTATCTAAAAATGCTTTTTGCCAGTTATATGTAGTTAGCTCAGAATATATTTCACAGGACGTACATCATTGAAAAGGCCCTAGAAATTGATTAGAAAAAAAAAATGCTTGTGGTAGGTACATGTCATAAAAACAATTGATGATACTGCATGACAGTAAAATATGCTGGAAACACTCTGAGAAGGAGGCCAACTTCAAAATTAACTTTAGTTTAACAAATAATATATGGACACGAATGACTTGGCACTTTTTGTTTTGTTTTTTTGTTTTTATTCCCAGCAGCATGTTGTGGCCAATGTTGACTTGTCTTCTTAAATTTTCAATTTAGGGCACAAACACACTCATTTACTCACGATGACATTGACATACGGCACCTGTTGCCAGTGTTTACCGGTGATTTGAAATCCAATATAGATGCTACTACCTCAAATTATTCACTAGCTAGCAATGCTTAAGCGATGAATGTGAATAACTGCAGAGTGATGCTGATAGCCTATCTTAACTAATCACTTTTTAACAAACGATGTCGACTCAAATGTCCTTTCCTATGGACTTTGTCTCATAGGCCAAAATTTAAGAGGGGAGATTTTGATGAGGAGGAGAGAATAGTGTATTGTTAAGAGGTGTGTTAATTTAAATAAAGAAAAAAAATGTTTATCGTCAAAAATGTATAAAATGTGGTCTTTCATAAACCAATGGAAATGTGTTATTTTGTCTTCTGTATTTAGAATTGCTGTTCACAAATATGTGGATACATGTTTTTATTTTGGTCCAAATACTTAAATATTCTGTAGGATATCCCAGTACGAAAAGTACTCAATAGCTGCAGCCTCATGAAGTACAGCAGCAGTGTATTTGTACGTATATGCCAATAATACTGATGACGATCCAGCGATGCAGTCACACGTTTTGCACTGCAAAGCACAGGAGTTACATAGGAAAGTACACAGGTGAAAATTTCCTCTACTTCTTGGACTGCTGGTTCCAACCAATGTAGCAGTTAGTACTCCCAATTTCACTAACTTAAAACGACTTGATTCATGTTGCAGCCACACTAACATTCAGTCATGGGGAGTATTGGCTATGTCATGGATTCCACTAGTTTTGATGCTGTATTTAGTACCTGTTTGGCAAAACTGTTGTGAGCAATCATACTACTACTAATACTCCTACGAATCATACTACTGATTGTTGCTAAGAAGCAAAGATCTACCATTTTTTTCATTTGGATATTAAAAAAAATAACATGACGCCATTATTTACTGGAAGGCAAATTACGTAAACAAGAGAGAGTGTGAGGTCATAGAGCTTCATCTCATAAGCACACAACAAACACTCACAGTGTACCCAGTGCACCAAACGTGTGAAGGGGAGCGACAGCAGGCCGGGTGACATGTTAAATTACCCCCGTGATGTATAGCTTAATGAAGCCCTTGTGTTGATCACGCTCCACATTAATCAACAGCCATGAGCAGATTCCCTTATTTTCTCAATGCTGCCTTGATAAACTGCAATTTCATTTAACCTTGGACAGCAACTTTAATAGCTTCCACAGGACAACTGTCAATACTTGCCTGGGTATACAGTGATTAAATTGCATGGCAAGGAATGTGTCACGGCTTCGCCTCGTCGTGCTCATCCCGGATTGTACGCCAGACACACCCAACCCCCACACACCTCCACCCAGCCTCACCCCATTACTTCAAATCTCAATCTTTACTTAGACACTGTTAAATGAAACTAAAAAAAATCTCTTTGTTTTTTTCGTTTTTTTTTAAATAGCGTTCAGAATTCTAAATGGTTTTGGCTGTTATTGTGTTTTCTGGGTAAACTTGTATATTTTTTTTATTGGAACCTGTTGATTACTTTTGCTGTATAAATATAGCGTAAAAGTTCACTGTTGCTACACTGCCAAGCCTATTTAGTTCATTTTATAACAAACTCCTGGTGCTCGTTAACGTTAACTTTTTCTTTTGCTTGAATGATATTTATTTTTCGCTTTCCTTGAAATAGATCCATATATTTAACTGAAACAACGGTGACACATCAAATACATAAGTTATTTTCCTTTTTGACAACCTGTCTGCCATGAGCGGAGGCGTCGGGCTAAAAGTAGACAGTGACAGGCAGTGACATGAGCCCTGTCATAATGATTTTGAAAGACATACTCCACCTCTGTCAATTTAGCATAAATTATCAGTCATGAAAGGCCTACTGGCTGATTAAAAACAATTGTCTGGGTGAGGAAGGACAAGGCAACCTCTTTATTATATGATAAACTAAGTAAATGGAAGCAGGCAATCTCTCCTCTGGGAAATCGGACTGACTCTTAATTAAAGCATTGTTTTCTCTGCTGAGCGAAGGAGATCCATACTCCTCGAGCATTGCGTCTGAATAGAGTTTAAAGTAATATTCAATTAGTTCCTCTAGTGTACAGTAGGTTTGCAGCAACATAGTGAAGGACCACCAAACAAACAACTAAATAATCACTTATCAATAATTAATCTTTTTTTTTTTCAAATTGGCATGGCTTTTTTAATTAATTGATGGTTGGTTTGGTCTGTGTAATGTCAGAAAACCCGCAAAATGTGGATAATTGTTTTGTAGACTAAAAGCAGATGTTTGTGAATGTTATACTTTGGATTCAACATAATTCATAATCAGCCTCCTTTCATTGACTTCTAAAAAAAGGTGAGTCTATTTCCAGTTAAGAGACTGAAAATCTAAACATTCAGGGTATCTAAGTCTCTCACCATTTTATTCCAATACCCAAAGTAAATATTGATTAATACTTTGAGGTCATTGACAAGAAAGGATACCAAAGAGAACCCTAAAATGTGTGCCATTGATGTCAATTAACATGAAGCATGTGGGGTTTTTTGCTTTGTTTTTTTAAAAGAAATGAGTGGGAAAAAAACATTTGGCTCCGAATTCCCAAAATTAGCTGTTCTCTTCATTTTTTAAATGGCTGTAACTAAAAAAATTAAACTGGTAATCAATTAATCACTGCACCTCCACATCTGAGTTAAAGTGTCTGTTTATCCATCAAACACATGTCGACAGTATTTAAACGGTATTTGCTTATGACTGAACAACAATGCGTAACACTTGGTGATCCCACCCCTCCCCCTTTTTGTGTGTATTTTGTTATCACAACCAGTGTTGATTCCAGGCAGGTGTGTGTTTGTAGAGAAATGCATTGCATCATTCTGAGAGCAGAGAAATTTTGTATTAAAAACAGTCCCGCAACATTGCCACAATAATGAATCTTTCGGAGAGTGTCAGACAAAACTCACCGTAAAAATATTTAAATACATTTTCACAGCTTAATGAACCTCAAACAGCATCAACATATGCCACCAATGAGACGCCATATTTGTTTATCAATCAACACCCACATAGACACATTGGTAATTCCCCCTTTTTTTTCTGTTTGTTTTATCACATCCTCAGTTGAAAAGCTTCCAATGAGACGCGTGTTTGTGTGCAAGCTTCAGCCGGCCTCAGCAAACACAACCAGTTTGTCTTCCTCTTGTGCCTCCTCGGATGACATAAGAGAAAAGCAAACATTTCTCTGTCTTGCGCCTCTCGTGGGCGACCCCCGCCCCCACCACCCCGTCCCGCCGCACTCAAGAGGTGACAGGCATACACACCCGCACTTCCATTCTTAACCCGCACGGCGAGAAAGAATGCCTTCAGCGGGATAATTAGTGAAACTTGAAGAGCCCATACTAATCCTAAGTACCTCACTTTGTACAAGCGCCTCGGCCGCCTGCCTGTTTTCTTCGGCTGCTGACAAAGTGCAACGTTGGCCTCAGTCAAAGTCAATAAGAAGCGATGCAGCAGTCACGCCAGGCAGCGCAGTTATCTCGGTTTATGATAGACAAACAGCGCAATCTATCACAGGGAATGCAGATCATAACATCCAACAGGCTCACATAAATTATTGCACACATTTAATTTTGTTAATAGAGGAAGAATCATTTGTAACACCGAGGCTGTACCGAGTTCGTGCGTGAGCTATGTGACAAAATCTTGGCGGCCGCTTTTGATTGACAGGAATCGGGATGGATCATTAGCGGTCTATATCGATATAGTTATGTGACAAGCTCGCCACGCCTCAATTCTGAAGATATTCACTATTAACATGCAATTATGAGAGACAGTCTGTATGACCAGGTACAGGTTTCCATGCCAACCGAAAACATAGCCAGTGACAGCGACGACGAGCTTGAACTAAAAATGCTGCTTGGCGATAAAACATTCCATGGGCTCAAATAAACTGCTCTTACAGTGTGGCTCTATGAGACCATTATAAATGTATAAAATGGATTAGAAGTAGAATGGAGGTTCTGCTCTCTATTTTGATCTTTGTTTGTTTGGGCAGATCGTACTATAGATGAGGAGGAAAGTGTTTTGGCAGCCCTCATTCATCCGCGCGGGAGAAACCAGAAGCTCCCGTCTTGCAGCACAAAGCCGGGAACAGCTGGCTGATCGATACTCGACAAAAGGCTGAGAGGTTAGAGCAGTCAAAAGACTGTTAACTAGCCATTTTATTTGTCAGACATTTATATCATTGTTTATGGTTCGCTGCACCCCTTTTACTTTGGGCCAGGCGGCACACCTGTGCTTGGAACACCGTCAAGGCCTCATGACACGGTCACCTCGTTTGGGGGGGGTGAATGGATGGAGAATCATTTAGATACAGTTGATAAGAGATGTACAAGTAAAATGTACTAAAATAAATGCGATCATTATGATCATCATATTTTTTTTTCGGTTGATAAGCTGCCATGGTATGTTGACTGAGAGTATTGTATAAAACATTAAGGTAAGGAAAAAAATCTACATTTGTCAATTGACATTTTTTTGTCCTAATTTGAGTCCCTTTTAGTAAAGGATAAATACATATGCCTGTTAAAGTATATGGCTTGTGACAAAGTATACATTTTATAAAGCATTTTGAAAAAAAAGTCAGTTAAGTCAGTTCTATTTAGCTCTTTCAGCAACTGACTGCTGCTAACTTTGCAACCAAACTCAGAGGTGTTACCTGCACAAAGGCAACAACGATGGAGGTATTACGGGGTCAAAGAAAGCTATTTCAACACTTAAAATGAAATACGTATGTGATGATTTGACGTTAATCCCCCAATTTTACTCAAGTAAATATGTTATCAACTTTAGATATTCCATATTGTACAATTCAAATATTCAAGGCGCTGGATCATATAGGCATGCAACTAATGATCTATGAATAACTAATTTATTTGTTGATTAATCAAATAATCAGATTTTTTAAAATCCATTCCTTTATGAGAAACCACATTATTTCAATTTAAAAACAGTTACTGATTTTGACCATAACTTGTTAGCAAAAATAATGATCATTCTCCAAATGCAAAATGTTTTGATTTGACTTTGATTCACCACAAAAATAATCAGTCCGATATAGAGGACAAGAAGTATCAGAGAATATTTACTGTTGAGAAGCGGAAATATTGTGTATTTATAATCACGTTAATCAAACTTTTAATCCCCATCTAATTAGATCCATTTTTATCAGGCTTCTTGTGCTTAAGTTGATGGGGGCTAAAAAACAAAGCTCAATCACACCTTGAAGTGAAGACAGACTGGCTGTCATTTTGTTTGGCATAACCTAATAGGCTTCTGTCGTGGGTCGGGGGGCAAATTCAGGAGCAGAAGAAAGAGGGGAAAATGGAAGAGCGTGTGAGAGTTGTCGGCCCGACGAATGGTAAAATTAGCATTGAAAACCGTACAATGATAAATGTAGAGTGATATGTATTATTTGTTAGAAGGATCTTGCTTATCACAGAAGCACCTCAAGTTAAACCTACTACATAAATGCAAAGCATGCCGCTGCGATTTGAAAGGATGAAAGGATTTTAAGTGTGCAGATCAGTCTGAAAAACAACCCAATTCTAACATTCAGACATTTTTGTCATTGTGAATGTCACAAGATAAAGTATATCACTTTTTTTTATAATTATATAATGGCCAATCAGTCTGTGTAAGCTGAAATTTCAACTTCATTTGCATTTGCTCATATTGTTTGCTCGTATATGTGTGCCCGCATGTTGTTGTCTCGCCTCATGGTCTTGGTGAGGAGCGCAAGACTTTGGCTCGCACAGGCTGGCAGAGGAGGAGACCCTCTCTGGGGCTCACCCAGGCGAAGAGGGCCTTCCTGCACATCCTTTGTCACACCATTTGGGGCCCTTGTGTCTGAGCATGCCGTTTTTTTGGATCCACTTGGCAGCTCCGTGTGCAAATGGACATCTGCTCTTCTCACCAAACCTCCTGGTGAAGAAGCACAATAACAAGCATTAGAGCGTGTTCTTTGATATTATATTGATGAATGAATTTATCCATTCATTCAATCAATTATGTATGTCAGGAGTTCTTATGGAAGCGTGGGGCTAGAGTAAACATTTTGATCATGTTTGAATCAAACATGAGGCCGATCTGATCGGCTTGCCCGCGAGAGGCCGTTTGATGCAAAATCGGTTATGTCATAATTGGCCGAGCGAACAACGATGCCATTAGTCTGTTACGAAAATTATATGTCATATGACTGTTTGAAGGGTAACATCACGTTTTTTGTCTGCACTTGTGTGACTTTTCTTTTTATTGAGTTAAAAGAATGCAATATTTGCAATATTTAAGTAATTTAAATACAATACAATAATTTAATTACTGTAAGTTGTTGAATCCATTAGTTCCGTCTCAAGTTGTTTATTGTATTAACTGACTGAACTGTCATTTCATGCCAGGCCAATTCCACCGGTCTTTGATATTTTTATCTGCCCTCTCTGTCAGTTCTGGGCATTGCAAAGATTGTCAAACAATAGCAAATATGCTTGGTTTTATAAATATTATATGAATATTTTATATAAACCTTAAATAAATAAACTATTTACCAGTACATAGACATATTGCTCCATCTTGATTTGGTACTTTTAAACCCATTGAATAGCAATTGTAATCGGCCCCAAAAATACTGATTGTGTAGAACGTTTGAACTTAGCAGTACTTGCAAATACATTTGAACATACTTGTAGAATGAGTGCTATACCCAACATTGTTTTCCCACAGTACCCTGGGGTATTGACTTGAGCAAGCGCAAGGGAAAAAAAACTACTTTTTGTTAGCATTTGGCCTATACCAATATGTTTAAAAAAATTAAGTAAACAATACTTTTTATTGAAGAATTATATGTTTAAAGCAGATTTTCATTCTGCATTTTTTACCACAGTGGCGTGTGGTATGCATGAGCTTACTCCTTGATTTTTGACATATTGGGAAAATGTAAGCCAAAGCCTGAAAAGAAATAAAACAGAAGCCTGAAAAGAAATAAAACGGGGGGTGCATGTTTTTAGCATTTAACGAACAAGGTGAGAAAGTCGTTTGATTGGCAACAAGTTTATTGTACCTTCTGCCATGTAATGGGAGGGTATTTACAGTAATTGTTCTGTTCTGTCAGTATAAGTTGCTGACAATAGAGAGATGAAAAGAAATATAACCATACATAGGTAGTACTATTTTGAGACAAATTAAGTACATTTTTATTATTTCCTGTTGTCACTATAATGATCTAAGAGTGCCTGAGTTGGGACCTACTGTCTTTTGGAATAGCAACTGTCTCCTTAAAAATAACTTCCTATGACAAAAAAAATGGAAGAATCAAGAAATTGGGTGATTCTGGGTCATTGAGATTGACGCAAGAACAACAGATGAACAATATTACACAACTTCACATTACAGGTAAGTAACAGTTGGATACATGGTGGGAAAAAAAATCTATAAATTTTCAACTGTTTCTTGGTTTGGCTGCGACTTAACACAAACACGGACAGAAGTTGGTATGCAAAGTAGACTATTGCTGAGCTACAGTAAACTAAGACAGCACAAGTTGTAATTATAATATTTATATGCAAAACACTTTCCCATAAAGTAAAAAATGTTCAAATGGTGTCATTAAGAACCTCTTAAAATGTGTAGATCATCATATACAAAGGACCTGTGTTTCTTGCTCGCTTTTATCTAGATGTGCATCAACACGTAACACTCAACATGCAAGTAAAACGTGTGATCCAGTTCACTTTCAAAATAAACGGCCAAGATTAGCAACACATTACACGCTTATTGTAAAAATAAGCCTATAACAAGCAGAAAACTAAATTATTTGGAACTTTATAGTCTGACTCCACAAGTGATGACCCCAGGTTTGTTTATTCTTTCCTCCACAAGCCACTTTGAAGGTAAAGCTTCTCAACAAAGTGTCTGCAGCCGGCCTCAATTGTTTTGTACGTGAAGCAATTGTGCCGCACGCAATATTGCACCCACTTTGTTCGTGCTCAGCGGCCCAGAATAAGTCGCTCATTATGGCGGCCAAGGAAACAGGTTTTGAGTTTGATGTCATGGCGGTAATATAGCCCCAAAAGAAAGCCTTCAATGGGGACATCTGTTCAGGGCGGCTTACAGTTACAGCAATAGCAGCAACCTGTGCACCATCTGAACACAAACACAACAGGCCACGGAAGATGCGAATTACACTATTTTTTTTCATGCATTACTCGTCCCCCAGAGCTGAGCAAACAAGCAACATGCTGGATGTCGTGTCGACCTTTGACCCGGGCCTTGCTGCAGTGATCACTTGCTAATTTGTCACCGAGGGCCCAGCATGCACCCCCACACTCCCCCTTTAACAACCCTCCATGCACCGCAGCCTCATGTGCTACACTCTTGCGCATATAATGGAGAAAAAAAAAAGAATCACCCCAATTAAACATAATTATACACATATTTATTTCTTATTACATATATTTACCTCATTTTTCCAGGGGATCAATTTTGCATATTCTAATGGAGGGGGCTGGCGGACTGTCTTCCAACTTCCAGCAAGGGGAATTACAAGTGTATCATTTATGTGCACGGTACACACTCAGACTGCTCCAAACAGCCTGCATCGGGTTGTGCCGTGCTTCAAGACAACGTTGATCGGTGCGCATCGGAGCTGGGAAGAACGGTATGTTGCTTTTATTTGTTGTCGTTATCATTACTGTCACTTTTAATTCTCTTTCAATATCGCAAATCGAGCCAAATATGCAACCGAGTGTTTTTTAAATAAGAGGCCAATGAAAACACTTATATATCATACATGTACAATATTAATTTTCATATGTAATTTTGAGACTTAAAATCCTGCCAACCTTAAAATAAAATGTATCTTTACCATATGATTTGTTTTATTTTACATAAAATACAATCATTTGTTGTTCTGAAGAAATTTAGAAAAAAAATAATGTATGGCAAGTGTTACGTTAGAATTACTTCCACCGGGTATTAGCAACGCGTGTAAAACGTGGCGCAACGTCATTTAAATCTGTTTTTAATCAACACTTGCACCTGTACGACATAATTTTAAAGATAACGTTGTCATTTCTTCATTTTTATACACCTGCGAGCAATGCAGTGTGAATTAATACCGGAGGGGAGAAAAAGCTTGTGTCCAATGGTAGAAACATAAGAATTAATCAGGCGCTCCATCTATCACGCCGTGTAATAAAGAAAGCGACATGGCCAAGGCAGATGATGTGATGAATAATCCCTGGTCGTTTTAATTAACTTTTCCCTGTCTTGTAATGACCAAGCTGGTCAACAGAGCCGGTCAATAAGCATGTTAATATCAAACAAATAAAAGTGCGGATGATTAAAAACCTCCCGTGTTATTAAATTTGAAATTCAAATGAAATGCACGCTTCCAGTGCGGGCTGCATGCAAAATGCCGAACGAGAGTGGCGTGCATCTGAACGCCGCACGCACGCTTTTGCCCCCAACTTCTTATTACGTAACAGCACCATAACAAAAAAAAAAATGTCCGTGCGAAAAGTGATGACCCTATTCAACAAAAGCAACATTTATATTCGATATCCAGACGGAGCAATATATAATGGAATCACTTATTTTCATTAATAATTCAGACGTCAACATTATCCATATCGTCGCGTGCGGGGGTTGTTTCTGATTGAATTTTGCAGAGACGTGTACCATAGTCATCAAAAGCACCAACATAATTGACCACAATTATGTGAAAGTTATTTTAATATAAGATCACACGGGTGGGGAACAAAGCAGTCTTTGTGGCGCTTGAGTTTGTGTATATTAAGTTAAAGCATTTTCGAAAATTACATTTTTAGGTGTAAAAACTTTCATGTGATTATTAAAAATACTTTGAGACAAAAACGTGCCATTAATTGCGATACTTTATGAGTAAGCAAAAAGGAGGTAGGTTTTTTGTAATGAAAAACTTTTATTGACGCCCTGCTCATCCTCCCTTGAAGCAGTTTTCTTCTAATTTATGGAAAGTGATGTTCTGTACAAAATCTCAATAAGTGGCCCCCTAATTCCTCCCTCCTTATTCACTCTCATTTAACTTTACCTTCCTTCCGCTGTCTTTTATTATGGAGGGGGCGGCCTGGGGGGTGGAGAGCCCTGTCTATTGATGACCTCACGGGGGCCGTGCGGCGGCCGCGCGGCATGCCGGAGCCGCTGATTGGACGCCCGTGTCACAGCGCCACTTCAAAGCCGAGAGGAGCCGCGGGACCGTGGAAGAATGGGCGGAACGCATCATTGTATTGCACACCTCTAAAAAGAAAAAAAAAAGAAAGAGAAAAGAAAAGGAGAAAAAACACTGCTCGGATTCATAAATATAAAAAGATCCTCGGAGGAGGGTTGTGTTTTTTTGTGTGTGATGGCAACTTCACTTCTAGGGGTGAGTCTCCGAAAAGGACTTTCTTACTGCTTCAATTAGTTCTTGTCATTGGCTGCGCCTCTCCTGCTCGGGGCTAGGGGGGATTACACTTTAAAATCCGAGGGCAAAGTTAGAGCAAAGGCAATGCTTAGCTTCTACTTTTATTCGATGGGATCAAAAATGTGTCTGGTGCGCTTCCCTTGTTTGTAAAAGTTTGTCAAGGTACGCAGGCCGAGTTGAAAGGTGTCTTTTTGTTATTCCCGTCCGCTAACCTGCTGCTTTGGTGTCCCTTCAGGAGGAGCCGAGGTTGGGATCGACTCCTTTAGCCATGTTAGCTGCAACGTGTAACAAAATCGGGAGTCCGAGCCCTTCGCCTTCCGCCATTTCGGATAATTCCTCCTCTTTCGGCAAAGGCTTCCACCCGTGGAAGAGAGCCGCCGCCAGCAGCTGCAGTCTCGGCTCGGGCCTGTCCGGCTTCGGGGTGTCCCGCAACGGCTCGGCCATCTCGGACTCGTTCAGTTCCAACGGCTCGACGGGCTCCAGCGCCTTCTCCCTGACGTCCGGCGCCTCGCCCGGCTCCCACTTCGGGAACGACTACTCGGTGTTCCAAGCCTCCGTGTCCAACGGCTCCCAGGAGTCCGGCCACCAGCCGGTGTTCATTTCCAAGGTGCACACGTCCGTGGACAGCCTGCAGGGCATCTACCCGAGGATGAGCGTGGCGCACCCGTACGAGTCGTGGTTCAAGTCGTCGCATCCCGGCATCCCCGCTGGAGAGGTGGGCACCACGGGGGCATCCGCCTGGTGGGACGTGGGAGCCGGCTGGATTGACGTTCAGAACCCCAACGGAGCAGCACTACAGACGTCGTTACATTCCGGTGGACTGCAGACGTCCCTGCACTCCCCCCTGGGCGGATATAATTCTGAATATTCCACTTTGAGTCACTCCGCCTTCAGTACAAACCCCTCTCCGCACCTGTTGACCACGGGCCAGCACCTGATGGACGGCTTCAAACCGGTGCTCTCCTCGTACCCGGACACGACACCGTCTCCGTTAACCGGCGCCGGGGGCACCATGCTCTCCGGGGGGCCGCCCGCCTCCTTAGCTGCGTCCCCGCGCTCCTCCGCGCGGCGCTACTCGGGCAGAGCCACCTGCGACTGTCCCAACTGTCAGGAGGCGGAGAGACTTGGACCGGCTGGCGCCAGCCTCCGGCGGAAGGGCCTCCACAGTTGTCACATCCCCGGCTGCGGGAAGGTTTACGGCAAGACGTCCCATCTGAAGGCGCACTTGCGCTGGCACACCGGCGAGCGGCCGTTCGTGTGCAACTGGCTCTTTTGCGGCAAGAGGTTCACGCGCTCCGACGAGCTCCAGCGACACTTACGCACGCACACCGGGGAGAAGAGGTTCGCTTGCCCGGTGTGCAACAAGAGGTTTATGCGAAGCGACCACCTGAGTAAGCACGTCAAGACTCACAGCGCCGGCGGGTCGGCCGGTTCGGGATCCGGGGGCAGCGGGGGCAAGAGGGGGAGCGACACCGACAGCGAGCACAGCGCGCCGGGGAGCCCCCCGTGCCACTCCCCGGACCTGTTGCACCCGGCCGAGGCCAGACAGGGCGTGGTGGGCATGAACGGCCTCTAACTCCGCTTGCTTGACCTTACGGGTGTGGGAACCACGAGAAGGTGTCGGGAATGTTCTGACAGTGCTGGACATGTGTGTGCGTAATGCTCCATCGCGATTCTCCTTCAGAATCGGATGAACAGGCCTGTTCGTTCCTTTATAAAACGGGACACAGTGTCAGGCCAAGAGAATGATCCGTGACATGTGGTGGATATTTCATTTTAAGGTCTACACATTTCTTAAATATCATGGTACAAATGCACCATCGTTTATGGCGTTAATGAAACAGGCCTATATATTTCCCAATAGTGACATGCGAAATGAGCCGATACAAGTGCGCAAATCTTAATGTTATTTTTCTTTTTCTTTTTTTAACTAGACAGTCGACAATATGCATTAAAACGGCATCCGATTTTATAGTATATATTTTATGTAAAGTCATTATGTAATTTATCATGACGCTATACATTTTTCTGTAAACAAACTTGAACGTTATATCATTTATTGAAAAAATAGTCATACACATATAGAGACACAAATGTTAAACTATAAAATTTATTGTGTACGCACAAAGATCCTTGTGAAAAAAAATAGGCCTACACTTTTTCACCTGCTGGAGAATTAATACTTTAATGTATATTCACAAAGATGTGTTGCTTCTACAGCCAAAAAGTCAATGTTGATGATAATTTACCAGTTTGTTAATTAATGCACAGTTCTCCATAATTTTTGCATAGAAATTCAGTCTGCATACCAACAATTGAATACATGGTAGTGAACGAAGCTTCCGTGTCTTTTGCTGGGGAAAATATAGGCCTATATATGCATTATTTAGCAAGGATGCGACAGCTGCACAAACAGTGAATTTCTCCATCATGCGTGTTGAGGATTAGATTTCCTATTTTTCCAATGACACGTTGCTGTTCTAAATAGAAATATCTCAATGTAAAAGTGAAAAACAGTTTGGTACACCTTTTTCTGTATTTTTGGAGGGGCTGCAAAAAAAAAAAAAAAATGTTGTGCTATCATCCATATTGTTCCCGGGCAAACTCTGGCACTTTATATTACTGAGAAGGAGAGATTAACATAGCTCGGTGTGAAATAAATGGAGTATAATTATGGGGTGGTTTTGTCATATCTGACCGTCACACACATATACGCACACACACTGACACACATCAACACACACAAACACAATTTGTGTCCAGTCCACACGTGCGTCAAAGCGAGTTTGCAGTTGAGGGGTCCCATGACTGCAAAATGTGCTGTAAATATTGAACCATGTAGGTTAGAATATACGCCCATGTCAAAGGTGAGTAATGTATTTGTCCAGGAGACGATTTTGTATAGCTATTTCTAGTTGTATATGGACTCTAGTAAATATTTGAAAATACTGTATACTGAAATGTACTTTGGATTTTTTTGTTTTGTTTTGTTCTGATGACATGATATGAAATGTATTGTGGGGAGCTCTATTTAACCACGAATTTTTCTTGTATTTAGGGGTCTATATCATTAGGCGCACTTTCGAATTTATTTGTAAGGTCCGAAAATAAGTTACTGTTTACCCACGCGTTTTTTTTTATTATTTTTTTTTTTTATTTAAGTAAGCATGTTGTAAAGTGATTTTAATTTTACAATGATATCAGTTTTTTTTCCTCCTGAGAAAGGCTTTTTATGTGAGCCACTCAATAAAGTCAGTATATGGACTCAGAATCACTTTGTTGGGTCGATGAAATTATTGCCAATGAAAATTATATTTCTCTATAATGGCAATTGTTCGATATGTTATTACAAAACGTATTTGATGTGGGTCACATTCTGGTTTGTATACTACACATCAACGAGACATTATTTTTGTTAGATTATTGAACAAAAAAACTTGCCTGTAGATAGATTCTATCATCAACGAATTAAAAAGTAGGGTATCTCGCGACCAAGGCTGAATTTGAATGTACAAAGTAAGTACAGGAAAATTACTTCAGGCTAACGTAGGAGCAGCTCCAGTGCGATTGAGTTTTTAACAATTTTACCGTATTAAAAGTTTGACGTCATTTGTTTTTGTTGAAAACTTATTTGAATTGAATACACTGTAAAATGTGAATATGCGCAACACGCTGTACACATTTTATACATGGGCAATTTCTTTAGGCGCATACGCTACAATTAACACAAAACACTTTTTTTTCATAAATATTTTACATTTTGAAAAAGGTAGCGTTGCATTCGGGAGCAATTTATATGAAATAAGGCTCGAAGTTTCACTTATGAAGTAGCTCTGAAAACAATTCATTTTTCTAAGCAGATGATTTTTCAGTTGCATACTTTACAAAATAATGTGTATACTCCAATATTCATATTTTTCAACTTTTTTTTAATTCAATCCCATTTTTTCATTAATGATTTGAAAATTTAAGACGAATGTATGTGTTGCACAACAGGGAAATGCAGGCATGCAAGGGGAAGATGAGTTAACCAAAATAATTAAAAATGATAAGCTTATTAAACAAATAAATGTTAAACGTACTTTTGAACATTCCTACAAAATGTAATATCTGATTCTTTTTTTTTTAAGTGGTCTACTTAAGGCTTAAAGAGGAAGTCAATCATGTTGAAACTTCTACTTCAAAATGTAACCTTTCAGCGCCCTCTATTGCTTGAAATTATTTTGGCGTGAGACATGAATTCGATGTATTTCACACAAATCACTAAATTATGCAATGATACTTATTTATTTATTTATTTATTTATGAAACATGAGGTAGGCTTTACTCCTAAAGATAGACATAATTCAGGCCTATATGTGCATTATATCTGTAAAATAAGACTCGAATCTTATAAATCCTTCTCGAAATAATTGATGAATAATCTTACTTACTACTTCAACCAGTAAACCTACACAATACAGGCTAATCGGATCGATTGTATTAAAAGTTACGGCATGTATACATTTATTATAAATGATACTGTGAGGCAGGAATACATTTCAAAATGTTTATTACGCTGGGTATAGTTTGCTGCTGCAAACTGGAACTATATTGCATTCAAATAATTATGTCTCTCCCTCTATATATACATACGTACATATGTTATATTAAATTATTAAATAATTAATTATAAATTATAATTATATATATATATATATATATATATATATATATATATATATATATATATATATATATATATATATATATATATATATATATATATATATATATATATATATATGTACTTATTTATTTTTTAAAGCTAACGTCTACGTATAGATCAGCAAGTGAGGGCTCATACTGACTTACTACTCATGTTTACGTTTCATGTTGTCTTGCAGTCTCACTCACACCAGTGTGAATGCACCGATCTACACTAAAAATGCCATAAAAGATGCTGATGATGTTGTTTGATTTCATGAAAGTTGTATGTCACCTATTCTACACACAATATACAATTGGTAATAGGACAGTGGTCATTCATACTTAAATAATAAACAAAAAAAAAGCCTATCAAGACCTCGCATGCGATCTGTTTAACTTCCTGAAGAGGACATGGTCATCATGACCTGCTCGGCACAAGGGTGCAAGAAGAGAGCCATGATAAGAGCTGAGCTGCCAATCATGGATGAAGAACGCAGCAGTTGAAGCGAGCAGAGTTTCCAGCCAGACCTCATCATGACCCAGTCAATTGCAACACAAGGAGCAGAAGATCAACTGTTCCAACTCTTTTCCCAAACAAAATCACAGACTTGGAAACTACCACTGCCATTAAACTGACCGAACTCGGGGTACAAATATATAACACTCCAAGCTTGGTGAAATAAGTCAGGGTAATTGTACCAACTGTGACAGGGTACCATTTTCAAAGTTTTCAGCAATTTAGACTCAATTTTATAACAGGGTGGTCCGTCGCCTGTTGAATTTAGTAAAACAAACACATGGGACTTGCAATGGATAAGTATGAATGAAGATATAAAATGAAAGTGGATTTTGTTTTAGCTTGATTGTGACCAGACTCCAATTTATTGAATCTACTCAACATTGATTTCATCGAATATACTAAAACTAAGGCACCCATTTAAATGAGAAGACTCTCACTGGATGCCACCAAGTTATATATAAGGATTGAATATTAATTTCACTGATAAACTACCTCACTATTTGGGTCTGAGCATAAAGCATAAACTGAGTATAAATTTGATATACTCACATGAAGCTCTTAATTACTGACAAATTAACCAATATCTTGGTCAAAATGTCCAATTTGTGTCGGCTGGCCCTATCACCAATATAGATTGGTTTACACATAAAAATCGGACACATGACTATTGAATACATTGCATTGTAGTTCATTCATTTTAACATATAGGAACTATCTTATTCAGACCTGACTTCTGTGTTGGTTTACAGAAAACCAAAACACATGTTAGTTGAGATTTAAAAGAGAAAACAAAGTTAGAGGAATGGCGTCACCATGTGGTTTACAAGTGAAACCACTTTAACACTCTTATTGCTGAATCTTTATACTCTGTTTTACATGGGCTTGTATACTGCATGTTTGCCCCCTTTTCCAGTTTTTCTTTACAACACATTCAAATGATTAGCTTATCAGCGAGCACCGCAGGAGCTTCATAATGAAGTTATCATTTGAATTAGGTTGTGATGTAAAGAATAAAATGGAAAACATGCAGGACACAGGCTGCCATGGACTGGATTTTGACATTTCAGGGGTACGAGGGCTAACTAACTACGTTCACCAAATGCTGAAAAGAGTTCCAAGACGACACATAGATCATATTTACCAACAATAATCCAAAAGAGTTTATAATAAGTGAATACAGTTACATAATGTGTATGACCTTCATGTTATGACATGAACCGGCCTATTTTCATAAAATTAAGATTGAAGACGCTAAGAGTTAAGGGCTTATATATCAAACAAAACGTTACATTAAAAATACACATAATGTCGTAATTATAATAAATAATTAATGAGCATGTTATGATAATGGCTAATTGAACCACAAGAGGGCAGCATTTCAAGTAAAATCTGCCAATGATCCCATTTAAAGTAAAATAAGATTCTAACATCGATGTGATGTCATTGCGCATACATATGTTCAAATCTTTTTTTTTCATGAATAATATAAGATGGCCAGTACAGATCGCACAAATATATTCAACATATTTAAATGCATATGACCTCCCCCGTAACAATAACATAGCACGTATGTGGAAGGTATTGGGGATTATTCACTTTAAGTGTGTTTCATTGTTTTACATTTTGACATGTATTGTTTCATTTATTAGTTATCCCATTGATGCAAGAAATGTTATTCAACATCGCAACATTCCTCAAATGTTTCCAGAGAACTGCCATACACAGCTCCACACAAATTCCTATTTTCCTATCTACATGACTTTCACTTTTAATAAAAGCTGGTTTGGGGTTTCAAAGTAAAGATTTGAAGACGGGATTATGGTTTCAAAGTTAAACTTGAAATCAGGATAGGGCTTTTAATAAGTTTAGGGTTTTGGTTAGATAGTGCTTTCAACTCAAGACTAAAGTTTAAAACAACGGTTAAGGTTTCAAATTAGGGGTCAAGTCTCGTGCTAAAGTTTTGAGCCTATGTGTGTGTTTGTGTGTTGACCTGCTTGTGACCCTTAAAGTGTCGGTGACTCCCTTCATTCCTCCCCTCCATCTTCTTTCCTCCCTGCCTTTTTTCATCCACCTCAGAGTATATTTAAAAAGTGTATATACAGTACATTATATAGGCTTGCCCTGCTTTGCATATCCTGTATTTTGTACACTGGTTCAAGTCCACCTACTTTTCAGTTTGACTGAATATGAACTAATTTCTGTGTATGTTGCTTCATATGGACACAAGATATAGTTGGGTGTACCTCTGTGTATCAGATGTGTTCGGTTCTATGGAAAAAAACAAGTATTTTTAGTAAAGGAATGCCTGTACTTCATTAATCGTGTACAGCCACTCTTTTGCTGCTTTGTAAACTGCAAGCCTTCAAGTTAATGGGTAAATGGTTAATTTTATTGGCGTGGCTACTGTCCTTGACTGGATTAGCTCCGGTTAACCTTAGTTTGGGGTTTTATCACACGAAAGCGCAGTGATACCCAAATACAACAAAATCAATTTTGGAGGGGAAAAAAAAAGTGTGTGTGCGTGCGTGCGTGTGTGTGTGTGTGTGTGTGTGTGTGTGTGTGTGTGTGTGGATGGGGGGTGCATTTGCCGCTTTCTATTCAATGTGTTATCGTTCGTTTGTTTTCAAATCAAATTCAATTTGTTTGATCACAAAAGTTTAGTTACAGCTTTCCTGCACGGTTTCATTCGTTCATAGCACGCTTATCTGACTGGAAGTCCTCGAAACTGCCGCTCGGTTTCAGGTGTCGCAAGGTCTACTGCGTAAATATCGCAGTGGGGTGTGGGAGTTGTAGTTCTCCGAAGCATAAACGTCCCTCCTCCGTCAAGATAATGTGTCTGCCTCAGACTCAGAGTCCCAACATGCTCAATTCGAGTGAAAGCAGATAGAGAACACGCTGCACAATTCCAAAAACAAAGTGTCTATGTGTGTGGATCAGAATCTTTTTCTGAGAGCGAATTTGAGAAAAGACTACAAACATCTCATGCCGACGGTGAGTTTATTTTCTTTAATGTTTCATCATTTTAAACAGTTATGACCGATGAAGTTTACGCGTCATTAATGTGTAAGCACTAGACACACACACCTGCCGAGATAGTAATACGGTTTAGCTGTTTTGTGTATCACTTTGAATTGTATTCAAATGTTATGCAAATGCCTATTTTGATATATTTGCTGATATCGTTGAACGCAGTGGAAAAAATTGACATTGTCTTCACGGCATTGAGCCGAATTAGAATTTCTGCCAGAAATGACTGTAAACCTCAATTTCTCACAACAAGACCAACCTGTTTTTTTTTTTTTTTTTGCTTGTAAGCAAGCACGTTATTGACGACTGACTCACTCTGACGTCTCATGAACGGGTTGGATCCTCTCTACAGTAGCAAGTGACACAATGACATCTGGGGCTTTCTTCCACCTCGACTACTGTTTCTCTGCAAGGGACACAAAACAAGCTATTTGAACTATGAATAATAACTTGAACAGTCGATGCTCTGGGCGGATTTGTTGTTTTTATGGTTCTGCAAAATGTTTACACTTGGGCCATAGCTGACTGACAGTTTGTAGTTGTGACAACTTCGCTGATTCTTATCTGCTCAATTCTAATTGGCCAATGGTACATGGAATACAAGAAAATTACTTTTACTTTCATCTGATATATCTCTCCGATCATACAAATAAAACGTTGAACAAAGATTAAATTTTGAAAGTTTTAATTCATTTGTGAAGTGTTTTACTGATTATTTATAATGTATTATATAAATAAATATAATATCGAATGACAGCAGCAAGGCGATGAATAACTTTTAGTTGTTACAGACAAGGTACGATGTACAGTTAAACCACAGGTATCAGACACTCCATTATGGAATGCTTCTTATATGTGACATCTTGGAAATTTCTTACCTAGATTTCTTTGATAATAAAATGGTATTTCAAGTGTAAACTTAACATTGTTTGATCATGTACAGATTAGATTTCAATTCAACGTCCGAGCCGCTACTAATATGGCCGCAGTTGCGCAAGACTTCAAAAGAAAGGGCCTCTTTTGTCGGCAATCCAGATTGCTAAAGCAGCTCCCATACGGACAATCGTTTTATTACGAGCCGTAACGACTGGCTTCGCTAAATCGCCAAAGGTGATGGCAGCCGTCTTCTAATGTTCGCCTCGTCCTTAATGTAGGGAGCGGTGGATTTGTTCACTCCCAAATGGCGGGCCACGGCTGCGAGCAAGCAATTCTCAGCAAGTCATCATATTTTGTTGGCGTTTAGGCCCAGTACAAGCCTTTGTGGGAGTAGCACATTCGGGAGCTATTGGAAAAGTTCAATATGTAATGGAAAAAAAATCCTTGCAGTAAAAAATAATCCGCAATGTGGCAAATTCGCAATAGTAGAAAGTAGCAAAGGTATATATATATATATATATATATATATATATATATATATATATATATATATATATATATATATATATATTTATATATATTGATTTGATTTGATTGATTTCATACTTCTAACCATTGTGTATATATTTTATTTATTTATTTATTTTACAGATGAAAATATGGAAAACTCCTTGCGGCGTGCAGGGAGTCTTGTAAGAAGCAAATCTGAGGGGACACTGGTTGATCTGGAAGAAAATGCTTTGAATGGTAATGATTTGGACTGTAACATCTTAAAGTTGTACGGAATGTACTTTGAGATAAGTGTTCAAAGAAGAATTACTGATAAAGTAATGTTTTTTTTAATAGATGGAAATGTGCCTCAGATGAGAAACAGCTATGACAAGTCAAGACAAAATCCCTTTTGGAGCAAGTTGTCTGGATCTAATCCCTTCTTAGATGAGATTGTACACAACAATACCGATAATATTATTTCCAACACATCAGACATATTACCAGGGATTATAAACCACCAAGACAGAGCAAATGGGGAGCCCAATAGCCCATCCTCAGATGAGGGGACCTTTCTGGAAAGGAAAAACAAAGCTAACAGATCTGGGAGATGGAGAAGTGCCATTGACATTCTGGATGGAAATTTTGAGAAGGCACAAAAGATGAGGGGCAGCTTCAAACCGCCAAAGCCTGTTCTAAATCCTGACTTTGAGTGGCTCAAAAATGATAGAGAAGCTTATAAAATGGCTTGGCTGAGCCACAGGCAGTTAACTCGCTCTTGCCTGGACCTCAATCTGATAAGCCAGAGTCCTGGATGGGCTCAGACCCAGGCAACAAATTTTCAGGTCATCTGCAAGATCGGCCATGATGGAGGCACCATCCAACTGCCAGACTCTGAAATTAGTATTGATATCCCCGAGGGCCATGTGCTTCCTGGTGAAATTCAGGAAGTAACACTGAAGGCAATGCTCGACCCTCCTCCCGGACTCAACAATAACTACATTACCACTCTAAGTCCACTTCTGGAAGTCGTGCTCAGCAACATCAACACCAAGAGTTACATATCCCTGAAGATGAAGCTTTCGGGAGAGGTGCGGAGCGACCCGTTAAGTCAGGCAATGACCACTGTGGTCGGCCTCTTGTCTTGCAAACGGGAAGGACCTTATATTAGAGTGAGTGATTGTGACATTTTTAAGAACTTGATGCAGATGAAACTTCAACAGCCGAAGACACATTTTTATGTGATAGCAGTTGCAGAGGCCTCCGCCGTTCAGTCTCCGGCTACGTCAGTCTGGGATTATCTTCACCGCCAAATTACAGTCGCTGTTTATGGCCCCAGGTACATCCATCCATCTTTCAAGGTCGTAATAGTTGTGTGCTGTCACGAGGAGGTACCGCCTAAGCTTCCCTTTTCAGATATTTGTCAAGGGAACAAACAGCTGCCCCCACTTGTGCTGCAGTTCTGGGGAGCGCATCACCTTAGGACCGACAACCTGCATGACCTGTTTGTCAACACTAGTATCAAGGACTCCATGTTTAAAATAAGACTCGAGGACAAGGTGAAAGAAGTGAGGCAGAGTCAGCTGAAAATAGGAACGGTGCTACATTTACCAGTGGCTTTATCTTATGCCAGCAGAAACGACATAAGTCCTTTTCAGTTAGACCTGCTAGTAACTGACTCAAACTCGACCAGCGTTGCACGCTTCCAGGTGCATTCACCTCCTGCAGCACCCGTTCGATGTGAAAAGCGCTTGTCAAATCAAAGAAGTAGAAAAGTTGTCGAGATGTCGAGAGCATCCTCGATTCCTGAAGATCGGGTACCGGATTACCCCGCGTTTAAAAATGTACCCGTGAACGTAAAATGGTACGGAGTAGCCCTAAAGTCGGTTCTCCGTCAGTCACGTGTTGACTACCTACTGGAGTACTTCAAGGGAGACACTGTGGCTCTTCTATCAAAAGCAACTGTTAGATCAGTGGGGAATTTCAAGGGAAAGGAGTGGTACATTGGATTCCTCAGGGGCAGAACTGGTTTGGTCCATTGCAAAAATGTCAAGCTCATTACGGCGGATCAGGTGATTGACTTCACCGGCGTTAGCGTGACCACAGAGGCGCTCCTGGATAACATGACGCTGCCTTTCAAGAAACTTACATACATGTACTCGGCCATCCAGACACTCGTCACAGAGCATATAACCAACTGGAGAGGCTTTGCAGATGCTTTAGGGTATTACAATCTGTCACTGGACAGCATCACTCGCAGAGTTGCTGAAACGGAGGCTGATAAGGTGGCCTGTGTGCTTGAAAAGCTGAAGGAAGACTGCCACGCTGCGAACAGTGGGAAGAAATTCCTTCATGAACTCATGGCTGTAAGTAGAAGAGCATTTCATTTTAAAAGTCCACATAAACAAGATTGTCAACATGTTTTTGTTGTCATTAATCTGGCGTGATGGATGCTGCCAATTTGAAGTAAACATTGTTGATTGGCAAACACATTTGAACATACAACACTTGCATATAAGTTTGAATGGATTTCAAAACATATGAACATACTTGCAAATATGCTCAAATGTATTTGCGAATCGATTTGAGCACAGTTGTTGGCTACATGCTAAAAGTATCAAAATTTTCCAATCATGCCACAGAACAATGACTTGCACAGGGAACATTATATTTATTCATAGCATGGCCTTCCGTATACCAATACAATAAAAAAATATGGAAGTAAACTTTGCTCATTAGTAATTTTTGTAGTTTGATTATTTCTGTTTGGCATATTTTCCCATAATGCAGCGGGGTACGCGCATGAACCATTTAACACCTTGTGGTTTTATAAACATTTAGTCTACAAGTATATTTCAATGTACAGTATTTGCAAGTACATTTGACCATATTTAAAAATGATTGAACGCATTTACAAGTACATTTGAACATCCTTGCAAATATGTTTGAATGAACCTGAAAATAGTACCTCCGAACGTACATTTAGGGTATAAAAACATAGCATGCTTTTTCCATAATGCCATGGGGTAATGATTTGCACATGCGCAAGTTAAAAAAAAGTTTCTTTGTTGTTTTTAGCATTCAGCCAACATGATACCAATTAATTTAAAATTAAGCAAACAATGTTTATTAGTAAACTTTCTGATTTCATCATGTCCATTTGGTATTTTCTTCCCATAATATCACAGGTTGTTTGTATGTGCAAATCAATACCCCGTGGCTTTATGGGAAAAAAGTGCTCTATTTTTAGCATTCGGGATACAAGTACATTTGAACCTTTGAAAGTATTTTTCACATATTGGCAAATATGTTCAAATGATTCAAGTTTAAGTTCGAAGGAGATTCCCAATCAAAAAGATTTCCTCCAAATTGGCAGCTTGCTGCTTCTCAACCCTTAACACTCTCCCAGTGATCTCATTCTTTTACTATCAACAAACTTCTTGTTGTGTTTGTTCTTTAAGGGTCTGCTTAAGATGGACAGCATCAATCTTGTGGCCCAGTTGATTCAGAATACAGTCATCCTGTCCACCGCCGTGGAGCTGGGGATTCGATGGCGGGAGCTCGCCGACAAAGTGGGAAAGCTGACAAGTGCTCAGATTGCGGTCTATGAGGCACCGCACAGAGGACAGTACGGAGAGGTTGGACCCCAGGTCAGTTAATTCTGGTTGATCCCTGTTCAGTTGTGAGGTGTGCTCGTGTTGGCATGCTAAAATAATCAGACAATGTTTATTACAAGGCTTGTAATATATTAAAGTGGAAATCGACACAAATATTTCCTTTACAATGATATGCTGTATGTAGGCCCACTGATCTTTTGCGTTAGTGAAATACGAATTGAGCATCAAAATCTCCCCGCTTTTATCCGTCTGAGGAGACAGCCACTTGCAGTCAACTGAAAATGTCATGTCATGACAGTTGCTCAGGGCTCATAACCAATCATAACTCAGCTTGCAAATGTCACATGACTACACTCAGAAAACGGGTTAGCTGTAAATAACCCTAACCTGTGGTCTGAGCAACTATGATGTCATTTTCACCTGACAGAAAACAGCAAAATGACCGCCAATCCAGCTGGATAAAAATAGGGGAGGGATTTTGCTGCTTAATTCGCACTCTATAAATGCCATATTAATAAGAATTTGGACTGCATAGAACTCTCCAAATTGTTGCCCTTTAAGTTGTAGTGAACACAGCAATTAATTCAGTGCCAGTAGCATATGTTTGTTGTGTATTGTGTTAAAAATTGCTTACAGCTGCTGATTTGTTGTAAAAACATCTAAAATGTATGTTACGGTACATTTTCCAGAAGTAACAGCAACCCATGAGATTTAACCATTTTTTTTTAACCAACATATTAAAATATCAAAATGAATGTTCGTCAATGTCTTACAGTTGATGTGGAAACCTGCTTACGATTTCCTGTTCTCCTGGAGTCAACGTTACGGAAACAGTTACAGAGACATGATTCAAGACCTCCACCTGGTCCTCGATAAGATGAAGAACCCTATTACCAGGCAATGGAGACAGCTGACCGGTGCCCTCATCACTGTCAACTGCCTGGATATCTACCGGACCGCTGCATACACAAAGAACTAAGAACTCGGCAATCAGAGCACTTGTGTTTATCCAATGTCTTTGTTCACTAACAGCAACTGTGACTGTGGACTTGGATGGAACAAACAAAGGCCACTTGGTTCATTAGCACATTACAGTAAAATTCAATTCAGAATTTTTCAGCACTGAAACAGATTTTTTTTGTATTGCATTTTTAGTACTACTTCCAGACGACTTGTTCATTTTTACATATAGTAGGCTATATCACTGTTATATGTGTTTTCATCACTGCTATAGATGTTTGCCTCAGTTGATCTGAAACACATAGCATCTTGTTGAGACCAATAAATGTGAAAGTGATTTGCGTGTATTGTATTATATAACTTTATATGTACTCCCTGAATGTTCTCCAAAGTGATAATGAGCCTTTACTTGATTTTTTTTTTTGTATTGTAATGTTATATTTTAGAAAGCACCATTTCTTGCTTCACACGGTTTTGCCAAAGGTTTTGAATATGCACTTTGAATCATTGTTTGGAGTGTCCCATACAGAAGTGAAGTGTTGCATTTGACGGCAATATTAACTGCAATAAACGCCTGATGGAATCACATACAAGTAATACAATAAGACACAGTAAATATGAGTGACTTTTTAAGTATAGGTTGGTAAATGACTTCAGATGACAGAACACAAATTACAACAAGCAACATAGACAATTGATTCAAGTTATTATAAAAATGTATATTAAATTCCACAGCAGTACTGTTTAGTTTGAAGCATGTGTGAACGGTAACAGAGAGAGATACAAACTTTTGCTCATGAGCTATACTATTGCGCAGGACTGTTTGACTATTCTTTTTCAAGAAATAAGCCAAACCAACGAAGAAAAGTCATTTAAAAGAATTATCATTCCAAATAAACCACTTTTACATACTTCCTGCAACTGCTTATTGAAAAGCGACCACAACGCAAGCACACCTCAATACATTAGATAGATAGATAGATAGATAGATAGATAGATAGATAGATAGATAGATAGATAGATAGATAGATAGATAGATAGATAGATAGATAGATAGATAGATAGATAGATAGATATGTACATACCTACATACATACAAACATGCATGCGAAGAAATACTGTTGTAATCAAATGTAAAACTAATTATTTGAAGAATATTTAGTTATATAGTACATTAATAGTATATCACTATTTTGATACTTTAATACTGTTCACATTTGTATTATTTTAATATTTTGGCCGCTTTGCTAAATATTAAAACTAAAGCGGGCAGCAAATTCTGCAATGACATTCTCCATCCAATGGGCAGCGCCATTGTTCCAACCAAACAGAAAGACTACGAGTTGTTCAGTATAGTCTACCAAGACTAGGGTAATAAAGTATAATATTAATTTACTTTCTTAATATCTGCATCATCAGATTTAAAATCCCATTTTGAAGATTTGCTGCGAAGTCAAAGCCATAATGGAGTAACGATCCTCTGCAAATTAAGATAAGTGAGCTTGGAAGTTTGTGGCAGGGTGCTTTCTGAAGCCAACAAACTTGGGAGCCATCCACAAATCACTTTGCACGAACAGAAGCATTCCTCTGTCCCCCTTGGGTGCACGAGGCTTCATTTGAGCTGCCGCCATGTTTCCGTGATATATGCCGGGGCCAAGAAGTCATTTGGCTTTCAATTTATTAGCTTTGCTGATTTATGCTCGCTGCGGAGACTGTGATGGTGACTCCTACCACAACACCCACCCTTTTTTACTTTACACCCTAACAGTCCGGTAATGGATGACGTGAAAGTTGAGCAAGTTGGGTAATTAGAAAAGTCGGGGGGAGGGGTGCATTATAACAGTTTATAAGCCCGCACTTCATTTATCACTTGAAGATTGAGTCCCTCTGATTAAAAGTGGGGGGTAGCGTGGTGGAATAGTGATTAGAAAGTCTGCCTCAGAGTTTTGATTATGAACTCTGGCATGTGTGGAGTTACTACATTTCTAAAAATATGCATGCCAGGAAGGCTGTTTGTATCTATCGCTGCAATTGTCTGGTGAGTGGTGACCAGTTCAGGCTGTTCATGGGATCTATGCCAGCCCCAAATTAAATACATTTAAAATCAGATGCACTGATGATTAAAGAGAATATTAAGATACAGTATACTGTATACCCCAAGAAAACGATTCATCAGCAAACATAATCTGATTAAATCTTGTAATTACATCTGTTGAAAAGAGTTAAAAGTGAATGTGTCTAAGTTACAAAGTTATTCTTCAAGTTCAGGAGACCTGTAGCGTTTCAGAGCAGCATATTTGAGGTGTTACAAGGTGTTTGATGCCTTTCTTCTGACTAACAGCCTGCTTGGAGCCTCTTCTCGTGACCACCGCTGGGAAGGAGGAAGCTCCATTACCACATGACTCACTGGCAAAGAAAGAAAAAACACAACGCAAAGTGTTTGGCAGCGTTTCGGAGCAGCTTTGTGAGTAATCTGCGTCCACATCCTGGCCGCCTCACTTTTCTCTCACTTTTTCCATCTCACGGCCTTACAGAAGTAGATCTCATGAAATGAAAGCTGGCAAATGAGCCCTTTGAGCTTTGACCAACATCAGCCCCAATGCATAGAATCATTCAAGGAAACGATAGCGAAGGGAATCCCTTATTTATTTTTGAGCTGAGGGGATCACATTCTATGTTTTGGTCAAAGTTTTGTCAGGTGTACAGCGACTGTGTGGGGGATGTGCACAGAGCGTGGCTGCTGACAGGCCTGATGTACCAAGCGTGACACTCCCAGTCCTCTAGTGATCTAAAAACCAGATGGAGTCAACAGGGTTGGTGGTTAAGTATGCTGATAATCAGCAATGTGAGTTTTCATAACACGCATTCCTCCCATCGTAAAGTCTTGGATTGATGAACGGCCTTCTTCTATTGTTCCCAGCTGAGTTTAAGCAAAAAGGTCGGTCGGTAGGCTTTATTTTTCTGACCACATGCATTTTATTCTTGTATTTGTACCTTGTACTATCTTGTACCTAACCCTAACCCTATCCAATGTCTAAATGAATTCTATCTTAAGAACTGCAGTCCACATTCATTGTTCCATGAAATGTGAAAAGTTGAAGTGATGAAGGTTTGTTTGCATTATTGCTGTGATCTGATTTATTTCTTGACTTATGATTATGTCACACTTGTTTGGTAGAAAAGTGGTTGTTTGGAGATCTCTGAGAGGACTGCAGGTAGTAATTTACTCTAATTGAAGTAGATAAAATTTTTACGTTGATACATGGTTAATTTGTCTTTATTTTAAGCATAAGCCGAAAAAAACAAAATACTGCATGTGTAATATATCTGATTTAGTGCGCATGGGAATATGACATGTAAAAATGATCACATGTTATAGCACATATTAACCTCACTATATAGTAGGGAAAAATACCGTTTGTTTATACTGTATGTAACCAGTAAAACACATAAAAATAGGGCTGCAAATGACGTTTACTTTAATAATTGATGAATCTGCTTATTTTTTTCTGTTTGTCGATTAATCTAATTTCCATCCTTTCATTCAAAAACAGAACATTTTCTTAAACAGACTGCAAAAAAAAAAAAATGCAGTTTTTTTTATTACTGGTTTTGTCCGGAACATCTAGAAATAGGCTAAAATATTGATAATTGTTTTCTTAAAATCAAGTTAAATGTTGGTAAGTACCTTATTTTGATTTAATAGAAAATGCTTTCATTGCAGACTAAAATGACAGAATATTTACTTTTTAGGGGATGACATTTTGAGGATTAGGATAATTCTGGGTCTCTAAACGATGGATCGACTATGAAAAAAAATGATTAATTTGAATATTGATTCATATATGAATTGTTGCAAGTCGTATATGAATTGTTGTCGGCCAGATGGAACGCTCTGTCCTTAAGTTTGACACCAATATTTCTGTAAATGTAGGCATAACTGTGAAAAAAATCATTGTTTAAATCCATTGATTATGTCATTCATTCTGTTGTATGTCTTGAGTTTTTATCATGCATAGTGGAGTAATTGTATTTGTTTTCATCAAAGTTTATTGATTGCATGATCTCAGGTCAGGGGCACTTGCTTTGAACAAAACTGGTAGAAACCCAGACTGAAAATAAAATCATACTTAGAGAGTGAGGAGGACTCCGGATTACTTTGTTACTGTGGTGAGTGACTTGAATATAATGTGTTTTATTGACAGTAGAAAGTAATCAGCATAAATAAGCTGAATTTGTGTCATGGCATTATCCGTACATCGCAGTTTCAATTGCGGTCACACAATTGACATAAAAGTCTTCGCTATCACATGTGAATCCACCTTTACAGTATCTTTAGCTTGTTCTGCAGTTGACATCGCAGGGTATTAGAAAGTGCTTTTTGCGCCTACCTCAAACATCACACTAAAACCAATTGGATGGCCGTATTTTATAAAATCTTGCTTGGAAATAAATATTCAAGGTGATAATCAAGCTATGACATCACGCCTTGACGACATGACCAGCTGGGTGACCACGGAACTTCCTCAATGATGAGTGAAAATAAACACTGCTCCCCAGAGAAAATACACAAAAATCTACAATCAGCTGAGAGCTTGGGGGTAAAACTCTCTGAGGATGTGTCCTTGGCTAATTTCTGTCAACCGAGCCAGGCAGATGGGTTCCTGTTCCAAAATCAACATTTCTGGAGAGGTAGCCCATTGTGTCCTCAAATGAGGAGGAGGAGACGGGAAAGGAAGAAGAAGAGGTCGCCTCTAACTGACACAGCAGGGGGAGCAGAGGTGAGCAGAGATGAGTGTGCAGCTGCAGTTCAGAGACCATCAATGTCGTAAGAACATCACATCATTTACAATCACCCAATGCGTTTAGGATATGCTCGTTGGTTCTGAACCCCGGACCCAATGACAAAATGAAGAAAGATAAGATTCTTGGCTAGTCCTTGTACACGTCAGCAGGATCCTATGCAGTGTTGCTCTTGGCAAGAGGTGGGAGACCCTCCTCCACCCAGATCACTCCCCAAGTCCCCAAACCGCACCCCCACACTTTTGCCCATCATCCCCCTTAAATAGTATTCATCCCTATACACAGCTGGAGCACTTTGCTTGACCTGCTCCCAGCTTATGGTCCTTAAACTCCAAAAACCGTTGGATCAAAACGAACCCAAATTAGAGCACGAAAAGGACTAACACAAATTTGGGGGTTTATTGATTCAATCCCCCCAAATTGTGTCAAAACTGTGACAAAAAAAGTCCCGCAACTCCAGTTGTTTTGTAATAAAACTCCTTTCCCCCGACCATTATTTGGGGGAGGGTTATTCACAAACTACATTTTTTTTTAGTTCAATAAATAACCCAATGAGCCAAATCAATTCATTTTGACCAATTTTGGTTGATTTTTTTTTCCTCAATCGTCTTTAGTGTATCTTGTAACTTGGATCAAAATTAATCCAAACTGGGTCAAAAAGAAAGACTGAACCAACATTTTGGGGTTATTCTTTAAGACCAAAATTTGGGCTAAATGAAAAACTCACAAAGCATTAGAGCAATTTAATTTGTATTTTCAAATAATAAAATACAAATATTGGAGTTCTTTGAAGAAGTATTATTATTATTATTATTATTATTATTATTATTATTATTATTATTGGTGCACAATTTAATCAAATTGGGATAGTTGAATCAACTAAAAAGCTGGGTCAATCACTTCGTGAAGCAAATTCTGTACAGTTGTACAGTTGTACTTATCAGTTTTTTAACAAACTAGGCTTATATTGCTGTTTCAGCAAAAAACATCCATCATGTGGTTCTGATGTCACTTAGTCTTGTTTGAATCTTAGTGAAAAAAAGTTGATCTCTGATAATTAAGTGAAATGTGTTTTAGGGTTTTGGTCTTGATATATTTTTCCACAAAAAACAAACAAACAAACAAACAAACAAAAACATGTTTTGTTTTTATCCAAATACTCAATGTTACTACCAAAATTTCTGTAGGGTATTCGAATACTAAAATACTTTATAGCCTCACGTCATTGTACACATGAGTTGTACAAACTACAACAATACACAATTGGGCGCTGACATTGTCATGACTTTGATGCAGCATGGTACCATATGCCGTTTCTCAACATACACTCAATTGTGGCATACCAAATCTGGTCTGACCCTAAGGATGCTGCTCACTGTTATCACATTCAGTTGACATTCTAAAAGGGGCCTACAGTGGTATCTTAACTCGCCAGTGTAATTCATTCCATCACCAAGTTTGAAACTCACTTTACTTGAATGTCAAATCATTTTGTTCCAGTGAAAAGAACTGAAATGCAATTAATCCATTCCAGCCTCCATGAACTGATAGTAATTGATCTGAAGAGCTCTGACTTCTGCTCTGGTTGGCAATTTACCAAGCGCTTACATCTGCACGTTGCTCCTTGCAAGTGTTTTCATTTTGTATTTTGAGTGTATGACTTTTTACGTGTAAGCAACATATATATATATATATATATATATATATATATATATATATATATATATATATATATATATATATATATATATATATATATATATATATATATATATATATATATATTTATATATATAATCCAAGCTGGAGGTGGGTCTCTGTTGTCTCCCCTTATGGGTGTTTCAAGTACTTGTTCAAATTGGTCGACTGTAGTCATTTCTTTGTGGATTTTCTCATGTGAGAACAGCAAATAGAAAATTTTACATTGCTTATGTTGTATCCATGATGTTGTGACCTTTACTATTTTAAGTATTATGTATCAAGGGAACACTTTACCACCTGTAAAATAAATCAAGAAAATGACCTTTTTGTTATCTGAAATAGAACATGACACTCATTTATATTCTAAGCAAATACGCAGTGCACTCCATTACATTTTATTTGAAAGCCCTGTAGCACAGGGACTATTTTATCAGCTCAAATCAAAACAAGCCAGCCAAATCAGATGGTTGATTATGCAGTCTGGGGACTGTCAAGAGGGTAGAAAGTCGCCACTCTCTATTACGTTTCACTTAGGTTATTTTTTGTTGTGGAAGGGTGGCAAGGTTCAGCTGGGAAATGTCTCAACACTTTCCCAAATCTCTGCTGGTAAAATGTGTGAATTACAAACCGAACCCTCGCTGGTTCCAATTGCATTAACATTTAGTTAGCGGTGGGATTTTAGATGCCAACAATTCTGTAGAGTAAGGCCACGGTCTGAGAAGATATTGCTTCTCCATTTCATCTTTCTTGTTACTGCTCCCTATATATACATATATATATATATATATATATATATATATATATATATATATATATATATATATATATATATATATATATATATATATATATATATATATATATATATATATATATATATATACTGTATATAAACATCATCAAGGAGCAGTAACAAGAAAGATGAGATGGAGAAGCAATATTTTCTCAGACCGTGGCCTTATTCTACAGAATTGTTGGCATCTAAAATAGTTTGCGATGGATATGTTGTGTGTCATTCTCCCTAACTAAAATGTGATTAAGAGGTGGTGCTCAGAAATTAATCATCTGATCTGAAAAACAACCAAACAACTAAGGTATGTTGTTTTTTTTTTCCTTATGAGCTATTTCTACAGTTTTACATCAGTCAATAGTTTATTCAGTTAATTTATCTCTTTTGTTTTTAAAAGAAAGGAAAACATGATAAAATTTTATACAGATTTTTCTGATCTAGATTAAAATGGAGCAGCAAGAAGACAGGTCCTATGATAATGCCCTTTTCGTTCCTCGAATTCATTTACGAAGAACAGGAAAATAATAATGATAATAATAATAATAATAATAATAATAATAATAATAATAATAATAACAATAATGGCAATAATAATCATAATCATAATATTCATAAGAAACCAGAAAAACAAACCAAAGCAAAAGAAATATTACAACTGGCTATGCAGAGAGTGACATAACTTTTAAGTTCTCAAGTTACAATTTAGGGCGACTCGGTGGAACGGTGGTTAGCATGTCCCCCTCACAGTTTAGAGTCCCGATTTCAATTCCAGCTCACTCCAGCCTTCCTGTGTGGGATTTGCATGTTCTCCCCAAGCCCGTGTGAGTTCTCTCCATGCACTCCGGCTTTCTCCCACACTCCAAAAACGCTCTAAAACTGTCCTTAGGTGTGTTTGGGTGCGTGACTGGCAACAAGTTAAGGTTGTCCCCTGCCTACCTCTCATAGAAAGCTGGGATAGGCACCAGCAATCCTGTGACCTTAAATGGATGGAAGCTCCAATTCAGTAACTGACAAGAGTATTGTTTAAATGCGATATCTGACTTGGATATCTATAAATTTCCGTGTTTACACTTTCAAATGATCATTTCTACAACATGAATACAAGAATCATAATATCCTTTTACTGATGAGCTATTTGTAGCTAGAATATTTATTCTCTACTTACTACAGAACAATGGTTTTGTTGTAGAAATAGTATGTATAAAATCAATTCACATGCATTGCCAGTATTTAGGCATAAATGATTAAGCCACATATATTTTACTTAGCAACAAGAGTCGAAACAAATGTGTTACGTGACCTGGAAAAAAGTTAAGGGTGATCCTGTTGATTTATGTGTCTATGGTATGTCTGCTGCTACATAGTCAAAATTTGATTCCAGTTTTAAAGTTGTTCTAGTGACTCAGGGATTATTATTTTTTTTATTTATAACATTTCCCTTGGAAGATGCGTTGGAATTAATTTGTGCCCCACCAATGAATTAAACATAAAAACACCACTGTTTTACAGATATGTTGCCCAGTTTGCAATAGATGAGACTGTCAGTCGGTTTCCCTCAACAGCTTCACACAAATGCAACACTCTCAAACTCAGCCCACCACCTGTTTATAGCAACGCCGCGATAAAGCTACTGTAACTCTCTGTGCAGACGTTTTCATTGCGTAGGTCACTGCACTGGCCAGTGTGTGTGCGTGCGTGTGTTTGCGTGTGTGTGTGTGTGGTCTGCTGAATGCCGGCAAGTTTTTATAGACAGCAGAAAGTACGGCTCAGTGCTCTCCAGGTTTTCAGATTTAACTGCGGCGAGGAGCCAAACACACGCTAACTTTCCACTTCTTAAACAAAAAGTCAGGAAAAAGTTAGGACATTCTGCATGATGCGGAGATGCAGCAGGTTGGGATTTTGATTCAAATTGTAATGTTTGAAGACCATTGGATGGGCAAATCTAAACCCGTTTGTTAGCTCGTAGTATGTGTGTGCGTGCATGTGTGCACATGTGTGTCAATTTTCAAGCTGTGAAAACATGCCAGAGATTTGCTGGTGCTTAGTGTTTAGTGAGGTGTCATTGTTCTCTATGTGGAAGTGCTCATGTACAGTACTACAAACTAGCACACAATAACTGCATTATTTTCAGGGACTGTACCCTTCAAGAACACCTTCAATATCCACACCAACCCTTGTTAAGGGGCAGTTTTGCCTAAAGGAGGTCTTAAAACCAAAAAAAAACAGTTGGGTGAAAAAATAACCATATTAGGGATCAAAAAAGGACCGTGTTGCTCAAGTCCAAATATTGGATTGGTGCTTTACAGAAACACCATATTTTTCATGTAGTAGCAGGGTGTGTTTTTTTTACTCAACTTCAGAAAAAACAACCGCATTAGTCATCTGTTAACCTGTTAATACTTTCAAGAGAGTTCAGTTTGGTGAAAAAAAAAAAATCTATGAACTAATATAAATATTGTGATCATAGGGTAACATGATGCATTCAGTAGGAGAGGTGCTGACCAAAATGTGGTCAGGGCCAACTACAAAGACCAATGCAATATTTGGGTCAAATTCTGACAAATATTGGATCGGCCCTTTTTTCACCCAAATATGGGTTTATTTTTAACCCAAACTGTTTTTCATGAGTATGTGCGTTACTAAATCCATAAAAAAATATAAAATTGAGAGAAACAAAACAACCAATATCACCGCATTTCCACATATAGTACCAGGGTGTGTTCATTTAATCAACTACAGAAGAGAACAGGCGTCTATGAGTGGTCTTTCATCGAACTGTTTATGTTCACAACAGTTCCATGCGGGGTAAAATCTATGAACTGATATAACTGCTCTGATCTGAGAGGAAAATGAGGCATTCTGTGGGAGAGGTGTGGACCAAAAGGTGTAGTGAACTCATCAAATTGAAGCAAACATTGTATCTGTCCTTTTTTGGACTCATTATTGAGTTATTTTTAACCCAACTGTTTTAGAGTGTGCTGGCATTACTAAAGGCACAAAGTAAAATAAATCATCCATAACACCATATTTCCTTGTGTATTGTAGGAGCAGGTTGTGTTTATTTACTTAACTACAGAAAAAAGACCAAGCATCTAATAGTGGTCATTCATTGTATTCTGTTCATCACTTTTGGAAATATTCAAGCAATGAAAACAATACAGAGAACCTTTGTGGAAGTAGAACTGAATCATCTGTACAAAATGGTGTACAAGTTAAGTTAAGTTCAGCTCAATCCCCCCCCCCAAAAAAAAAGCCTCAATTGTCAGACAAAACAAGTTAAAGATTTTTGCTCAACTTTGAGGCCACTGTATCTTCATTAAGATATAGAGAATGTGAATTATAGAAAGAAGGCTTTATTTGCTGAGTTCTCTAATGACGTCCTCAATACAAATTCAGACTACACATATGTATCATTTTGCTGACGGCAGGTCTTGGCTCAGACTTCTCAGGCCAAGTGAAATGGTGCTACAAGCAGGAACAGCAACTTGAAGCCCGATTAGAAAGCGCAACATCAAAGCTTTGTGCTTTAAAGACTTTTTTTTACTGCTTGGTCCAGGACTCCTGGCTCCTCCATGTCCAGACGGCTTATAAAGGCTTGTTTTTATCCTCACCTCCCTTTTCAACACCCCAAATCATCTTTCACTCTCACAAGACTGCTGTTATCTGAGTTTGAGAAAAAAACACACACACATATATATATATATATATATATATATATATATATATATATATATATATATATATATATATATATATATATATATATATATATATATATATATTAACATGGCCTAGATTTTTCTCTGAATGGCCCATTGTGTTATTATTATATGACAGTGCTGTCATGCAACGCTGTTGCTTGACCTCGTTAACCCCCTTGGGTTAATTGAGTACTCTCTTCCCTTTAAAGTGCCCTGTCTTTCCTCATTGGGAGCAGCTGATCCATCTTGGCGAGCTGGCATCAGACTGTGCCGTCGGCTGCTTAAATTGATTGAACACGGATATCACAGGCAATTGTGGGAGCGTCATACATGTGGGGGCCTGTGGTTTGTTATTCCAGCAGATATGAGTGGGCCGATAGGGAAACGCTACCTTCCAAGGCCCCAGCAGAGAAAACAGACAGGTCTCTGTGGATCTGGCTCAGGTTCAAATCGTATAGTGAATGAGATCCTGAGTTGCGTCCGCCTTGATGTGACCTCTGGGGTGGTGCTCCATTATGCTGATTCAAGACGATAATGATCAGTTTAAGAATCACAACAACCAGGCTGGAGCGCAGAAGATGAGCGGGGGCACATGACGCATCATAGCGTTGGCTTGCTCTTTTTGTATTTGTGTGTGTCCTTTGCCGACAGTGGGATGAAGGTTAGGTCTTTATTAAAGATCAACACCGGTGGAGTTGTCCTGTGATGACATCATGTAGCTGAGAAGCAGCTGTGTTTTCTCAGAGTCACTTCAGCAGCAAAGAACTGAACTCGGCAGTGCAATCTGCCAAGGATTATAAATATAGAGTGAGCCCAAATACAAAGTTCTATTTTTTTTTATGTATATACCATGCAAAAAAAAAAAAAAACAAACTACACACCGCTACAAGCTGTATTGTTTTAATGACCTTTTTCACCAGTTAAATTTCACATAGTAAATAACAGGACGCCTGCAGTTAGCAGGATTACAAAACACACACACACGTGCGCACACACAAAAACAACCTATGGGTCAACCTCCAGGTCAGGGAAGAACATGAGCTCTGACTCATGGGTACTGCCATGAGAATTTACTTTCACCATTTAATGCCATCAATAGTCCATGCTCAGAATGAGAATGATAAAACCTGTCTGCTCATCATCCTCAGTGGCGCCACCAAAGGGTGGACAGGGGTGGCCATGACCACTTCTATCAATTTGCTGGCTACTCACTGGTTAGTATATAGATTGTAATACTGTCATTACAGTAGCTTTTTTTGTTGTTTTTTTTAAGTAAGTCTATTCATGCTTGGTCCTGAAAAGCCATACAATTTGTGTTTCTGTGGTTACACAGCTGCTTTATTTTAGAACTGTAGTTCTGTTTTTTTGTTTTTTTTTTTTAATCAAAATGGCATTTGTTGCATTAGGCATTAACTGTTTAGCAGCTTGTATTTTGCAAGAATCTGTACATGAATGGTTTTTGGTAATTTTGGCACTGTATAATTTTCTTCTGGATTGCAATAAACTGGATGAAACTTCATCTGTGTGTCCTCAAATACCGTAAAATTAGGCATAATATGCTGACATGAAAAAGGGCAGGCTCGTATTCAACAGTTTTTTGGCGGACAAAGATGAGTCATCCCTCCCTGCCTGCAATAAAAAAAACATACTTCATGAAAATAGAAAAAATGAAAAAAAGGCAACAGTGGAGATTCTACAGTATATTATAGTTAAACATGGACATGGAAAACATTTTAAACCAACCAGAGTATGTGGTTTTTTTTTAATTGAGTGTAGCACAAATTGACGTCACGTGATCACGTGAAAATGGCATCACGAAAACTGGGGAGAACAAGTCAACGGTCACTTATCTATAACTAGCTACTAAGCACTGAGTTAGCATTAGCATTTAGGATTGCAATTGGCACATTAACTCACAAATGTTAGCATACTAGTCTGCTGTTTATCAGGGAATGACCAATTTGGGCATTTTTGTTGTTGATTTTATTTTACAATAGCATATCAAACAGAGACAGAGATTTTATCCTATGTCACAATAACTTCCTTGCTGGTTGGTTGCATGCTTATCCTTTTTTTCCACAACAGGTAGCCCTCTAACAACAAACACAACGGAAATGAATTGAGACTGCTTCTTACATGCAGGTAATAGGCGCTTGCTAAAGTCAGCACCATGGACAGGTACGTTTACCTTGACAAGGCACACTGATTCTCATTAATCACCTATGTCAGTGTTTTTCAACCTTTTTTAAGTCGAGGAACATTTCTTTCACAGAAAAAAATCTTTCAGCACACAACCAGCCGAAAATGTGAAATAAAAACTTACTTGAGCTATATTAGAGTTATATTGTTTATTTAAGTTGTTTTTTTGTATTGAAGAATGGTGCTATATTATAACATCTTGAATATGAATCATATAAAACCAAGAAAAATGTCCTTAATAATTAGTCATTATTATACTCATTCAGTGAGAAACCTGGGCCTGTTTGAATAAACCAAGAGCTGAAATCCTGGCAGGAATTGATGAAAGACACACACGAAGCTCTTCTTCTACAGATCTTATTCTTTCTCTGTCTTTAGTATTTATTGCAGTTAGGCTTGAAATGCTCATCTCACACAGATATGTTGTGGAAAATGGGAGCAATGTCAAAATAGCTTTGTTGGCTAGGATGGGGAGCTCCTTGGCAGCTGCCAACCAAAAACTGCCCAAAGGTAGATCTGCAAAGCTTAGCTTGAAACCACGATCTTGTCTCAGTTCATTTACTTGCTCATGCTCCTGTAAAGTTAGGTCCTTTCCAACAGTTGATGCTGGCCTGAATGGGTCAAGGCACTCCGTGGAGGGTGAAGAGAAATAAAATGACATCTTCTCCTCAAGAGTTTTCAAGTGTTTAACTATTGTCTCACACCGTGCAGCAGTATGAACATCTTGGCATATCTTGGTGAGTGGGAACATTTCAAGGTTGCCACTTTCCACATCCTGCTGCCAGCGTTGCACCTTTGAACGGAATCCATTTATTTTAACTGTACTTGTAAGCAGGTTTTCATTTCGACCTTGCATTCATGTGTTCAGTTCATTCAGACGATGAAAAATATCTGCCAAGTATGCCATCTTTGCACACCACTCATCACTGGAAAATAGTTTTGCGTGATCGCCGATTGGTCCCCTCATTTGTCAGAAACACATGAAGTTCCTCTTGCAGCTCATACTTTGCCGCGTGACAACCATCAAACCTCAGTCTGAAACAGCAACGCTAAATTATTACTGATACGGTTCTTGTCCAAAAGCATACTTTCGATGTCTAAAGCCATTTGATCAATACTTTTGGAAATTGTGTTATCTGAGAGAGGGATTTCATGTATTTCTTTAGCCGTTTTGTGTCCGAGCATCTCATTTACAATGGCAGGCGGGTAGTATTTTTTTTTTTCCGCTACAAGTTGTCGCTAGTGGTTGCTAGCGTTAAGGGCTCTCTCATTTACCTTTGTGGTTTTTCTCATGAAAGTTGCTTGCTTCTCTGTGTGTTAACGCAGGCGAACAATATACTCCAAATTTTGTTTTAAAGTGAAGGATTTTTTTTTTCAAGATGGTGTTTATGCTTACTTGGGACTTGTTGGAAAGCTTTTCACCACTTACCAAGCACAATGGAGTCGGTGCTGTTCCAGCTCCGGTAAATCCAAATGAGGCATAGTTCTTGTTGTATTGCCTTGAGGCAGAAACTTTGCTAGACGTCACTGTCTTTGTTTTCTTTTGACCCCCACTCATACTAGGGCCTTCATCTGGATCCGGATATTTTCCAAGGTCCAGTTCAGATCAGCATTTTTTCTCTTCAAAACACTATTCATCACTTTTACAATCATCCTGCTGTCCACAATGCAATCGTGAACACCACATGTCACTACATTGATTCATCACTAATTTGCTTGTCTGCAAGCACAAGGCAATTTGTTACCTGCTGCAGCTGCTGTCACCTACTGGTATGCAAGAGTATTATATGATTACTCTGCCAGGCCCGGAACACGCAGGCACTCAAACAGGATCATTTCCCTTCGCTCACCTGACAATATCTCACGGCACATCGGTTTACACACCAGTTGAAAAACACTACCCTAATAACTGTGCCGGTTACAAACCTTTACATTCACATTTCAGCGCTCTTTTGCGGTCCGGACGGTGATGCGTTCAAATCTACTTTGTCACCAAGTCACACTTTAACAAGCCTGTGTGTGTTGTTGATACCTGGAGGTGCTCCCCCAAGAACAATACTTGGCTCTCAGGCCTCCGCGAAGATGTAAATGGATGGTTCGGTGGTGTTGTGACCTCTCACCCTGACTGCCCCCTGTTTCCTGAACCAGATGCTGCTCCTGTGGACCAGGGCCTTCTCAACCTAAACAAAGTAATCCTCCACTAAACAAGATGGATATTGTATCACCACGCCAGTAAATACCAGAGGGCCTCACGCACAAAGCTGCCTTCTCCTCTCACTTGCCAACGTCTACTCAGCTGGGGGGCTCTGATGCACACCCCGTTCTGTATGCACATGCAAAAAGACATCACGTAACCTATGATTTACGATGCTCTTTAATGGTCTTTTTTTAAAATCACATTTGTGGCTTATAACCAAAACATGCCCTCTTGTGGGGAGTATAATTAGAGCATGAGGAAAAAGTTGGACAATGTGAAACCTTGGCTGCATGCTCAATGTGTCAGATTGGGCTCATGTGTTGCATAAAGAGACACGTTTGATCTCCCTGGATTAGGTCAGACTATGGAAACATTATTAGCAAACGTCATGTTGGTTGCACGCATGATTGCATAAGAGAAGATGGGATTCTTTTGGGGAGGTGTTCCTTTCCGCCTGTGCAGTGAAATGAACGTTGGATCGGCAAAACAAAAAAAAAAAAACTGCTGAGCTGCTATGTGAGCATGTCATACAAAATATCCAGGTTGTCTGAAAAAAATCATGTAAATAGTTTTTACAACGTTAGTGCTTACAGTTATTGCATTATATTTACACCTGTAATCTCAAATAAATAAATATAAAGAGTGATGAAGTGCATATTTGATTAATGGTGTTTTAATGTAATAATACAGTATATTATGTTATATTACTGTGGTTAAGGTGGCGGAGAGCTGGAATTTTGGTTTCCTTGTTCAAAATCATGCAAGGATCATAGAAAAAAAACTGTCAACTAGAAAGACATTAGCTAGCTAACTAGCAAGATTGAGATAGGTAGGTACAGCTAGGTAGCTACATAGAGCAACATAGGCTTTGTGGAATATGAACTAAGGAGCAAAATTCCCCGGTTTTGACTCCAACCAATCATGACTCAGTTTGTAATATTTGCAATCTGATCCCAGATTGGTCGTTACCTGAGCCCTGGACAACTCTGATGTATTTTTCAGTCGACAGTAGGGATAATGGGCACCCTCCAAGCTGGATAAAAACGGGTAGAATTTGTTTTTTTTTATTTGTATTCCACAAGCACGTTATCAATCAGAATTTGGACTGGATGGTCTGCACAGAACATGTAAAGAAAACCTTTGGATGACTTTCCTTTTATTAACACAGCTCTACCGTTGCAAAACACAATCACCGTTGTTAACATATTGCTAAATAACCATTTTTTTCATCATTTCAAACTTGGATATTATCCTTGTAATGCTTAATGTTTTAAAGTGTGCAATCAGATATTAGTTTTACACAAACACAAAATACAACCAATTCAACTGAACACTGATGTTATCTTATTAATTTGACTGTCATCAGCCATGATTGTATGTAATATTCCATAGCAGGGGCAGGGGCAATTGTTTTTTGTTTTTTTGTTGTTTTTTTTTTCCTGCCATGATGTAATGATAAAGCACCGTTATCTGGCTTTCTTTTGTCAAAAGAGGCCCACCCTTCGCATGACGTCGTCTGACCTCTCGTCCAATCACGTGCCTCCCCCAAAAGTTTTCAGCCTATAAGATGAGACTAACTTTCTCAAGTGTCAGAAAAGACTTGTCCTCCTGGAGGCCCATCTATGGATACTCCAGACTGCACAGACCTACAGGTGGACTAACCCGAGGGCTTGATGACAGGGAGGTAGTATTTGGACTCTATTTCCGTGTGGCGAGTGGAGATGTCCGAGGAAAATTTGGGGGAAGAGTCGAGCAGCTCCCCGGTCTCCCCTGTGGACAGCGTCAGCAACAGCGAGGGGGAGGCGGACGCGCAGCCCAAAAGAAGCGCGAGGAAGCGGAGGCCGAGCAGAAAACTCGCCGCCGAAGACTCGGACAGCCCGAGCGCGGCTGGGGGCAAGCGGGGCAAGAAGTCGAGCAGCAGCGGCAGCCCGCAGTCGCTCGAGGAGCTGCAGAGCCAGCGAGTCATGGCCAACGTGCGCGAGCGCCAGAGGACTCAGTCTCTCAACGAGGCCTTCGCGGCCCTGCGCAAGATCATCCCCACGCTGCCCTCGGACAAACTGAGCAAAATACAGACGCTCAAACTGGCCGCCAGGTACATAGACTTCTTGTGCCAGGTGCTGCAGAGCGACGAGCTGGACGCCAAGATGTCCAGCTGCAGCTATGTGGCCCACGAGAGGCTCAGCTACGCCTTCTCCGTGTGGAGGATGGAGGGCGCCTGGTCCATGTCCACATCTCACTAGCACCCGGACGCCTCGAGCCCCAACATGCTAGGTAGGGGCGCGTACTAGTTTTTATTTTTATTGTTTTAAATTTTATTTATTTAGTTTTTTAATGAAGTCCACTGTGTATACTGTCACATAGGGACAATATAGTTTTGTTCTGGCTGAAATCCATGCATGCTTTTGCTCGATAAGTTGTGCATATTGGCAAATATTGTGTTCTCGTGCTTTTTTTTTCTTGGCTAAAATACACGCTGCGTTTTTTCCCCCAACTAAAATGTATGCGTGCTTAATTTCCTCTTATATGTAAGTTTCATGCAAAAATACAAACAAACCCATCATGCAAACCGTCAAATAACATTTATTTCCAACTTTAAAATGCATGATGCAAATTGACGAGTAATTTCTTTCATAGGATTTAGGAAACAAACAAAATGCATTGTGCACGTTGGCGAAATGCATTATGCATATTGTGTTTGTTTCCCAGCAGAGGTACACAACATTTGACACCAACGTTTATTCGTAACTTTTTCTCCCTGCCAAAATACTTTGATGGCTAAAGCCAATTATTTTCCCCTTACAACTAAAATGTCAAACATGTTTAATACAATTATGGTGCTCCAAAGTTCTGCAGCAGAACTGCACGATGAAATGTTGTCAATCACGTTTTCAACTAAAATGTTGAATATTACTTTTGATTCAAATTCATGTTATTAAAGGGTTCCAACGTGTTTTTTTAATGCATGATGCAAATTAGCTGTATTTTTCTATGCTTGAAACATATGGCTTATGGAAAGAAATAACACTTTGAATTGATTGCAATGCTATTCAGTACATGCTCATTATTTTATGTGCGCTTGACCCTGCACAGGTGACTGCTGATTCTAAACTTCTCACATTCTAACGGGACATATCTGGAGTCCAATGCTGGATACATGGGATCACTATTTAAAGCGAAGACCACGGAGGTGCTGCAGGGGATTTTTTTTTTTTTTTTGCAGCCCCCTCACACCCCCCATTCTGATGACGGCGTATGTACATTTTGTTGACTACGAATGTTGACTATATCACGGCTGATGCCTGTTAGAAAGAGTTGCTTTTACTTCATGTATTGGGACTTATTCTACAGTGGAGCAAGGCAGTTTGAAGTGTGTGTGTGTGTGTGTGTGTGTGTGTGTGTGTGTGTGTGTGTGTGTGTGTGTGTGTGTGTGTGTGTGTGTGTGTGTGTGTGTGTGTTCTCTACTGGTGGTGTAGCCCACATTATAAGGCTGTTTTGTGGATCAAACCTGTGCAAAAAATATTTTCAGAAAACATTTATTTATTTATTGGTATTACATCTAGGAATACATCCTGTGTCTGAAATATAAATACATTCCTATTTTTATTATCACATTTGTAAATGGTTGTATATTTTTTTGCAATAAAGAAAAGGAGAATATTTTTGTCTGCGCCATTCTTTGCTCGTTGAAAAAAAAGAAACATTGTTTTTCAAGGTATAAATCCACACGAGAGAAACAACGCAAGCAAAATGACAAAAGCTGGAAATGCTGCGTCAAAAAATATAAAATAAATATGTATAAAAATGCACGTTAAAACAAACAAGTGTGACGCATTTGCAAAATTTAAAACACAAACCAAATCCTAAATAAAACGACACGTGTTGCTTCTTAATGCGTTCCCGAGATCTGTACTGACAAATTTACCAGAAATAAATAAGACGGGAGGACGTGTGAATCACTTAATTTGATTAATTTATGATTACATTTTTTTGAATTTAGCTGATTTGTTGTGAAAAACAGTCACGCATTAACGTATCGAAAAGGTCTCCAGAATAGCTGTAGAGATGCATGTCTTGCCTTTCCAATATCTAAATAATCACTCATAACTCAACAATACGTGTACATAAAGCGAATATTATAATTATCATTTTAAATCTATAACACAGAAAAAAGGAGACTTGTATAAACCGTTATGACACAATGTGACTTCCGGTGTCCCGGTGCGTGCTGTCATCACTTGGTGAAAATTTAGTTGACGTGGGAAAAGTTTTTCTGACTGTCCAAAAAGAAAGCCGTGACCGTTTGAAGGTGTGTAATTGGCCTTCAAGGTATGTATGGAATTCCCAGATGTCTATGAAATTTAAGGAGGCCTTGAAGGTAGCGTGGACGAGGGGGGCACTCTCACTGTTTTCGTGGGTGGGTGGGGGGCTCTACAAACCCACAAACACATCTACAGGCCCGAAAATTACTTGGTGTAGTTTACGATTACGTTTCACAACTTTTCTCTTATCCGTGCGACTTTGAACGCATCGCACCAAATTAAGGTAACGCCACATTAAAAACACATTCTTCCCTGGATGAAACAACCTTAAATATGTTTCCCCTTTTCAGAGCAGAGCAGTTGCCAATTGAAGCTCACAGAATGAAACCTATTTAGACCAGATGTTAAGGTTTTTTGGGGGGGAAGGAAAAAGTCACGTGAAATGAGCAGATGTTCAGTGTGGTGCAGAGGCTCACGCAGTGCATTGCATCGCAGTGCACTGACGGAGGGAACCCGCACGACACGCCGAACTGAGCCCAAAATTACGCTTATCAACCACAGCCTTGATTTCAATGGATTTTAACCGAATGATCGCGTGCGCTCTGGGAAATTGATGTCGACTCATTTGCACGTGAAAAAAAAGGTAAGCTGTTCAAAATATGCAGTTTTATAAACGTAGGCTATTGCAAGAGACTGTATGCCTGCATTCAACATTTATATAAGAGCCGATGAAAACATGAATTATGCCACGTGTCTAAGATAAGGGGAGTTTCTGTAAAGAGGTCAACACTACTAAATTGTGTGTGTGTGTGTGTGTGTGTGTGTGTGCACGCATGATGTACGGGTGTGTGCGTGTACAAGCGTGGGAGTGTGTGTGCGTGCGAGTGCGTGTGTATGTGTGTGTGTTTTTTGTGTGAGTGTGTACGTGTACCCGTGTACTCTGAGAGGGAGTGTGAGAATTTTCATGCAGCTGTTTGGGGAGGGAAACTAAAACCAGGCTAAGTAGTGACAGTATCTAATTAACATCTGTGTATTTGCACTTGATTCTATTACTGTACATGACTCCAAAATGAAAATACAGTACTTCGTATATTTGCTTTGTGCACTTGTGAAAAAAACCCATTAATTACAAGCAGTATTATGTAAACTCAGATGTAGCATCAGTAACAAAACAATGCTATTATTAAAAACAAATATTCGATTAATATCTATATGTCTGGGTGTGTACGTATAAGCAACCAGTAGAAAATTATTATTCATTTGATATTTGTTAGAAATAATTTCCAAATAGTTCCTCTATTATATGTAATATTTTGTATTATTAACTCATTTTCAATATGACGACGATTTAAATTACTTCAATTGTTCCTTTCGTTACTTCTAGTTTGTGAGCACTCGACTTTGATTCGCTCGTTACCGACATGTTTACTGTTACTTCTGGAATTAAAATATAATCAAAGTTTTATTTAGTAGGTCATGTTGGATCAAGAAAAGCATAGTCAATTTTAATCTGTACTTACATAAATGCAAAGTTAAGGACTGTTTTTTTGTTTTGTTTCGTTTTTTTTCCCAAACGAGCAGGTGCAGCTTTGATCATATTTGTGGTTTGGGGTAAAATTTTCCGGAGAAGTAAAAAATAAAAACAAACCTGACATCTACACCCACAGACACATACACACTATTATTAAAACTAATTCTCATCCAATTAAAACAACAATATAATTTAAAGCATGTATAGGTTTTTGTAAAAGCACAACATCAATTAAACATTTCTCCTGATGAAAAAAAAAAAAAAATATATATATATATATATATATATATATATATATATATATATATATATATATATATATATATATATATATATATATATATTACACGTTAAAATATTAAAAATAATAGCTGTTACATTTACATTTGTGTCAATTGTTTTGACCTTTTCTATACAGCAGCTGCAAGAAGTTTATTATTTTATTTTATTTTTTTTAAGATTTGTCAAGAAAGCTAAGCTCAAACCTCAAATGCTGTCATGGGCCACAAATCACCCAAGGGCGCAGGTTCACCACTCTTATCAATTACCATTGGGAATGAATACTAAAAATAGTTGGCAAAATGTTATATTCATGATAATGGCAGTAAGTAGAAAGCAGGTAATTAAAAAAAAAAAGTTCAAGCTTATGTAATTATAGGAGATCAACACTAGCATTTTCAAGCGGGTGTAACCATTGGGGCATCAGACATACAGGATGCAATTCATCATTTGGACTGGTAGTGTACTTGCGCAAAGACATCCAGTAAAAAACATGGCCACGAATGACAAATTTGAGATTTCTACTACAGTGACTGCAGAACAATTAACAACAATAAGACCACAAAACATGCTTTGCTTGCCAAGAACACCATCATAACCAACACTGAAATTCGGCAGCATAGTAGGCTCAAGTAGATTGGCTTTGAGGAAATATATTTAATCATCTCGTGTGAGTCATCATAACGTTGTGTTGGTTCAACTTAAATAGGATGATTAAAATTAGGACCATAGAAAAAGATGACTTGAATCATCAAAATGTGTTGTTGAATAAAAATTTCCCAAAATACCAATTTACAGGCAAATAGTTCTTAAAGCATATTGTGTATAATTTAGAGATGCCGTTTACTGGTGTTACGTGAATGCAGCACGCGTACTACGGTGTCACAGAGAGACCATTCTTTGGAAGCATGCGGCAAGCGAGCAAGAGCACATCACGCTGGTTAATTAACTCATGCTTCCACAAACATAAATAAAATGAAAACACAACGCTTACCAGTCAAGGAGAATGCAGGACAGTGATGTAGGCACACGAAGATTAACAACAATCGTAACCCCAACAACACAACGCATGCAGCAGGGCATAGAGGAAAGCCACAGGATAAGGCCAATTGTTGTTGTATCACTATGTCTTTGTTGGCGTTTTCTTTTATGTTTTGGTGGGTGATCTCAAATGTATACAATAACTAGTCATTCTAACTCCCAAACCAATCATTGATCATCGTGGATCATCATGAAACTTGTGCTGCCCCCTGCCCCCTACTCTACCTTCTCCTTCTTTTATATATGATTGCCAAACAAACCATCGATTTCCTTTGTTTTTATCATTTTTATTCGCTATTGATATACAAAACAGAAACTCACTCAGGTACATGCAACACACAAACTGATATCCAAAATATGATATGAATCACGATAGTGAAAGCTTTCCTCCTTCGCTTTGCATAGCTAAAAGAAACATGACTGCCCTGATCTGGGTGGCATTCCCCATGTAATATATATAGCGATTAACAGGCCTACAAATAAATATAAAATATTATGTTGCTCAGATATAACACATATATTTACACCTTTTTGAGATTTATGGCGCTGTTTCATAAATATTACACTCGCGTCACTTTTGTCCACCCCATTTTTTTTCTTTACAATAATAAGCCTCATTAAGTAAGAAGTAAAATCCACCTGTTTCTAAAATCCATCTGAGGGGGTGGACATTTTGCTACTTACTGTTGACTGAAAATGACATCACAGTTGCCCAGGGCTAAGGTAACCAATCAAGGCTCAATCAGCAAGTATCACATGACTAAACTCAAAACAAAAAGTGCGTGATTGGCCTTTATCTGAGTAATTGTGATGTCATTTTTAGTTGACCTAGCGCTTAGGGTGGCAGGCAGATTTCATACAGCCTGGCGACACAAGTTAGCCGAATTCTAATTGCCTAAAAACTCCAATATAAAACTACAGTACTTGAAGGATTGTATCTATAAGGATATATTATGACATGAAAAGAACGGAATATGTAGAATCATTTTAAAGTAAACAATATTAAATTTGTATATTTAGTAAAAATAGCTTAAGTGAAATTGACGTTTATTATAGTTATTATAATTATTATAATTATTATAGTTTGTTATAGTTATGATAATGTCAGGTTATATTAGGCCAGCAGAGAAGGCTTTGCTGGCTCTGTCAATCCACCTCTGCAGTAGTCACTTATATGAACAATACCGTGTTAAATAACTTGCCCTCCATCTTCCATTTTAGCATTTGATATGTCAATAATTCAAAATGAAGAACAATCCTGCCTTTGTTTTATGTAATTATTATACAATTTTACTACAAACAAACTGGAGAACTTTTAAATGAGTAACTTTAAAATAACGCTCACATAAAAGAAAAGCTAATGTCTTCTTTAAAAGTTATAATATATTTTGAAAGATGTGTTTTCGTTTCCAAATGTTGAAGAGGAAATCAATATATTTTGTAGAACTCTAAATTAAACCGAGCAGAATGGAAATATATGATTTGGTTTTGGCTGCATGTTAAATCCCATTATTTGCTTTTTTAAAAATCATTTTGGAGTCTCGTGGACGTAAAGCGTGTTTCATTTGGAAAATGGCACATTGTAGCTCATGAACTGGCGGCACGGCAGGTCAGCTTTTCATCATAGCCAAAGGCTCTCTCATGGTGAAGAATGACGTCATGGATCGAGCGCGCAACCTGATTGCGTCCTTTGATACCTTTCTAACTGACGCGCCCGCTGAAAACCTGCTCTGTCTCGAACGCATGCGACGTGTGCCACCCAGGCTGCAGACAAGACACAAATCAGTGCGTTTAGGAGGAGTATACAATGATTCACAGACAGGAAATGGCTGGGAAAAGGCTTGGCACCTTCTGGAATTGGCTACATCCCCATTGGCTCAGTGGAAAAGCTGGAATAATAAACAGGCAATCAGGAGGCTGCGTGAGTGTACACAAAGGCTGTTCAAAACATTGTAGATGATAAAATCACATTTTGGGGTCTCAAAGGCGATGATTATTTGTGGTTGCTGTTTGCCCATATAAGAGGGCGCCTTTACAAAGTGTAAACACCAGATCAAAGCACTCGGAACGTTCCTGTTTATGCTCAATCAAGATATTATTTATATAAGATATATGTTTGTATTGCTACTTATATTGTAGAATTCAACAGAGGAGAATATTTTTATATAGAGTGGAATCTTTTTGATCAAACAATCCACTCTGGAACATATGTCAACCGCAACTGTTTGTGATGCATTTTTCCAAAGGAAATGTCCTCTTCTGAGGTCAAATTTTCACTACCATAAAACTTACATTATCGACTGAGAAGGTTTTGAAAAAAAAAAATACTAAGGCAACAGGGGGCGAACACACTGCAACCCAGAATGCTACAAACACAGAAATGAGATCACAACAAAAAGCTGCAAACAAAAACTGCAAACACATTGAAAAAAAAAATTGAAAAAACATAAAATCACAAAAATTAAATGGAAGCAAGCTTAGTACAAAACAAGTGCAAAAAAACACTGATATTAAAACAGCTACAATGAAAAACAAACAAATGAAGAAAAACACATGCTAACAAAATTGCAAACACAAAAGAAAGAAAGATGCCATCACAAAAACATGGACGCAAAACAAATAAAATAACACAGCAAAATGAAAACAGCAAAAAATATATGCTGCAAGTTGGCACCACACATTTTTGCTGTATTTTCCTGTTTGCATTTCTTGTCTGCAGATATATTTTCTTTTTTTTGCCTCATTGCTGTGTTTGCGGCTTTCTGACGGTTCTTGGCCATTTCTGACACGCATTCAGACTTAATTCCGAAAATGCTGACATTCCACCTGTTGTAAGAACAATATGATAGTTAACCTACACGCAAACTAAGTAGACTCAAAGTTACAGGATGCAATTTTTCGTGGAAATTTCTGGTGTATTTGAATACATAAAGAAAGAAAAAACCCCACAAGAATGATATTGAGAAATTCTGCTAAAAATGGTGACATAATTAGCTGACTGCTACTCAAATTTGAGCATTATTGAGTTCTCAGGAAAGAAAGAATGCGGCAATAACAGTGTACTAAACGTATTTATTAGTAGATATTTTCACCACTAAAAAGTTAAAATATCGTATCTTTAAAAAAAAAAAAAAAACACTTGCTGTTTTCCGAAAATTACATCACATATGCTCAAAGCTCAGAATGATGACCAATTGCAGCTTGTGGCTTTTCTGTTTTTTTTCATGTGACATTCAAGCTGAGCTGTGATTGGTTGTTATAGGCACTCAGTACATGTCCTCTCCATCCATCTATTATCATAAATTTTCTACGTGGCAAAATAAGCTTTCGAAGCTAAGTCCATAAAAAGTTATTGTCAAATTAATCATTAACTAAGTGTATACTGCAGGAAATGAAAAGGTTTAGTATTTATCAACTGAGGTGTATGTTTTAAAAAATGTTGACGAATAAATTGAGGAGGAAATCTTCAGCAGGATGCAGTTTAAAATGCACATTTACTTGTCATCCAACGCAAATCCTCCAGCTTCAGTCGCTCTACAGCGTGACCCTTACACATTAGCTACATTGGCACAGTTCAACATATTCAACATTGAACAAGATTTTCAGTTGTGGTTTCCAATGGTGGAGCAATGCATAGCATTACACAGAGTGAAGTGCTGGTTCAATTTTCAGGCAACAAAATACACCTCAAGCATGTGATCAAATTTGCCAGTGTGATGTGTCTACAATAAATCGAGAACGTGATTTCATCCGGGCCTGACATGAATTTTAGATCTGGCTCAAGACTGGTTAGGGGAACTTATTAAAGATCGCAAATGAATGAATAAGATTTACATGAACCATCCTATATTAGATGCATACAGAAGACAATTTGTCCTGTGTTTTGAAGTAAAGAGAGACAGCCACATTGCCAGAGGATATTACGGATATAGCCAGCTCCTGATCCTGTCCCTGAGGGCACTCGACCTCCCCGGGTATTAATCCCATTACCTTCATTAACCTGGTGGCCCACCAATAGTGAGGCTCACACTGATAATTAATGTGTCATTACCTCCACTTACAAAGCTCCCCCTGTTGCTCCTACACCGTTTCAAACACTCTTATCCCGTTAAGTGGATTCCAGGAAGGCAGGATCCTTTTGTGGAAGCGAGGCAAGTCAAATTGACCATCAACACCCTGTTGTAGAGCAGACGTTCGGCGCTTATGTCAATACATTAGAGAGGAAAATGCATGACACGTGATCTTCCTTGCATTTTGAAAGAAACGAAAGAAAAAATGGTGGTATTAAAATCTAAATGCAGTGGAACCTCTGAGGTTGAACGCAATCAGTTACGGGACACTGGTCAACCTCCTGTTTGGATTTAGAAACTATTTATCCCATAGGAAATACTGGAGATTGAATCACTCGTTTCTTTGCAGTAGATGTCGCTTGAGCGAAACCTTTCTTAACTCTTTAGTCGAAGCATTTTGCCTTACAAATGTCATAGAAGTGACACATAAAAAAATGAAATAAATCTCCTGACGATCTGATGACTGAACACATGGGGTGCTTCAATCAGTGGAGCAAGGGAAGGTTGCTGACAATTTCATGCATTGTGTTTTGTAATAGGAGTGTAAAACTGGTTAACTACCAAGTAAAACGGCAAAAATAAAGTAAAAGTGGGAAAACTACAAGCATAATTTGATGGCAATGGATAGACATTCTGTTTATGCCATGATTGTGAAGGACATTCGTTTTTCTCATTCCTAACAGTTGAAATAGTGTTCCATTGTTAATATTAAAACAATCAAAAAGATTGTTTGTCTAGCTTTCCGACATTGTAACATTTTTCCTCTTTATGCTAATAATTCTCGGTGGTTGCAGAGGTTCGGTGCAACATTACCTCCAGGCAGGAACATGGGGATCCATGCCCCTATAACTAAGTTCCCGCCCACCCCAGTAGATACAAGCAGATACGTAGTAAGTATCTACGTAGTATCTACGCAGTAGATACGTTGTAATTCAAAGTTTCCTTTGCCTAACCTGCATATAAATTCTGAATTGGCTGTACCGTGCCACGTTTTAATAGGTATCAAAAGTCTGGTCTTAACTCTGCGCTCATTTATTGGCTTAATGTGCTTTACTCACTCAAACTGGGCAAAAATCAACAAAAGCTGTCCTGAATTTCAAACACATTTTGATTGCAGCTTTTTACTTTAAGCAGATCCCTTCTTACTTGTATGTATGGTGCAAACAAGTAACGAAGTGTTTATCAAAATCAACGAGGTTTGTATGGTGTCAATTTCTACATATCCCAGGGCAATGTAGATTTATGGAGAAGGCCAACGTAAGAACATAATGCAACATTCCACAACGAAAACCGGCTTCATCAATCATGTTTTCATTGTTTACTGTGGTGAAATGTAATAACAAGGCTCATGTTTGTTGTGTGGTGTTGCTTAGTTGTAAAGTATCACTGAAGTTGTGCCTCTCAGAAAACTGTCCTTTCTCACATTCCAGCTGGGGCGCCATGGCGACACACCATCACACCGATAAAGGAACCATTTGGATTTCAAGAAGCGTGGCCCAATCACATGAGAATTTAGTTGGATTCCATACAAAATAGTATTACTGTGCTACAACATGTTTCAACACTGAATTTTTTGAAAATGACATCTTAAACCCAAACTGAAATTTTGTCAAAAATGTAACATGTATAAAGCATTTCAGCCATGTTTGTAAATTGTACACATTTGCACTTTTGTGTGTCACTTTGGGGTTTCACACTTGCCCTGAATCTAAATGGTAATGCTTATGATGTCCGTAAGTAACATGTTTAACTTTATATGTCATGTTAGACTTGTTTACACCTATTTCTGGCATAGTTTACAGTATCGTTCAAATGTTCCGTGACACCCTGTAATGAGTGTTTTTTCATGATATAAACATTTCCTGAATGGTAGATCACACTTATGTCATCAACATTATGAAAAAAATATTGATGAAATTAAGGATTTTAAAAAATACATCTAAAAAATAATCTATGTTACAATTTCACTTTCTCAAAGTAGGCACCTTTTGGCCAGATATCAGCTTTGCACATCTTGGTATTTTCTGAGCTAAATTTATGATGTGAATGATGCTTTATGACTAAGAATGACTTTTATTTCACTGGAGTATATTTTTAAGAGTTAATAGTTTGAATTTCTTGACCTCTTTATGTGTTTCGGACCATTTAAATTTGAAGGTGTTTCCACTGGCATTAAATATTCTGACCATACTACAGTACAAAAATTCCAGTCCTAGTGTTCAGTGAACTGACACATTTTGGCAAGTCACTTTTCTGATCCCTGCTGTGTTCTGAATACTCTTTATGTCAGTGATAAGCCCAATCTAGCTGCAATCATATCACCTGTGTCTTAAAATGAAAAGGTTTTAAAATCATGTTAAAAATCAGTTAAACTGATGTATAATGTAACTATTGTGTTCATTCATATACAGCAATATCCAATAAATAGAAAAATAACCATCAAGCCTGACTGCGCTTTTTGTTAAACACCCCACTACACGTAACGCATAATAATGTAACGCCTTTTTTATCTCCTTGTCATCTGGGTCCTTCTTTCAGCTTCCGCACAGGACAGCCTTGCTGGTAAATCAAGTTCAAAGAAGACAACTGGTGTTTGGTAGATAGTTTTCCACAAGGGCAGTGGGAGAGAAACGTGTTTGGTCAACTTCTGCCTCTCCCCTCTTTGATTCGGAGCGTTCCCTGACCTCTCGATGCAACCGACACCTACTCAGACATATTAGATAAGCCACTTAATGACTTCATAATCTTTAAAATCACAAAAGATGGAAAACACCACCAAAACAAAGGAACTTGTTTACAGTTCACTTCCATGACATTACTCAAGTGTTTTTTTTTCCCCTGCAGGTTCAATTCAAACAATATTTTCAAGAGATTAAAAAAAAGGTTAATTAATTAATCTGTAATTAATCTGTAATTAATTAAGGTAATGAATCGCTTTAATCTTGGCTAAAAATGTTATAACCTGGGACTTACTTTTTCCTTTTCGCTGTGAAATTTATGGGAGTTTTTTAGTATTGCGAGTCCCGAGGACCCAACAGTTTTCAGAGGTAGAATGAGCATTGTGAATTAAAGGGGTGTTCACACAGAGAGGGACACAGTTATTCAATGACGCATCATGAGTAAGTGTTCTGTGAGCTTTGACTTTTCTTTTTGTATTGCAAAGAGGAAGGTGCACAGACACCTGCTCATGCTATGCCAATTTCACATATATTTACGAATTACAGAAGCATGAGAATCATATCATGAAATAACTACCACAGCCTGCAAGCTATAATTATCCCAAAATGTCCTCACTATATTGCAAAATAATTAATTTTGTGGCCACGAGGCCCACCTGGAGTCACAATGAGATGATGAATGTGCTGTTATTATTTTCATTGTTCCTTTGATTCAATTCACAGGCACCAGGGCCTTTAGAAAACTGATGTTGAGATTAATTGAAAGTGATTGCTAATGCGTCATTCTGGTTAAGTTTGGCCACAAAAACACTTGGCTTGGCTTAAAGATGTCAAAACTCAGTCTTGAAAAATGGAACATAACGTAACTCAAAAGGACTCAAACACCCTCGTTTATTGGCCTCATCTACCACCCAAATTGACCGTCCAACAAGGGAAGCTTTCGCCATTAAACGTCAACCCGACTACCAGTGAGGTTGTAAAAGCACAGAACCTAAACAAATCATTCCTGAGCTACAGTTGTCTGCCTCTTAATTTATTACTCAGCTCCCACCTGCTTTCTTCGGTGCTTACGCTCCATTCGTGTGTCGCTAAGTTTTAGCAATAGCCTGATATTTATTGAAATGCTTGTTATTGATAGTAAAAGTGAGTATAAGAGTTTAAAAATCATGATGGGAGTATTGCTAATTCATTTATTTTAAATGAAAAAATGGAAATATTTCCTGTTGAAAAGGGCCTCATTTATAAGAAATCAATAAGTTACCTTGTACTCCACAAGGTAAAAATACTAAATGTTTTAAAAAGTAGTCTCAAGGAAGAGCTCAACAAACCAAGCTTTCAATTTCAGTTATTAGTTGCTCTGTTGTGATATTATTTATAATTGTATGCAGCCTATATTGCTTTGTTTTTATTTGTCTTTTTATAGTTTCTCAAATGTGTACTTGGATTTTTAAGTCATAGACCCCAGGAAGACTAGTTGCTACTTCGGTTTCAACTAATGGGGCTCCATACAAATGCATGAACAAAAATCTCCACATTTATTCTCCTCTTTGCTTCTCCTTCATTTAAATTTTGCATTTTCATGTAAACGTATGGCTTTTTCTTCAGTGATAAAATCTATTAACATAAAAACAGGCCCTGAGCAAAAGTAAATCAATTAAATTATCGGTAATTGAAATTTTAACACCAATTGCAGTAACTCTCAAAACTCTACTGATGTAATAGTACAAACAATATTGCAGATATTTCAAATACTTTTGACTTCAAGCTCTTATTCATAGCTGATGTGGTCCGCTATGCTAATGTAGCTATTGTCTCATTTTATTTCGAGATATATATTAATTGTGATACAAATTTGTCATTCATAGCTTTTGAATCTGTATTTCACAAGAGCAATTAGCATGGTAAGGAACATTTTTGGCTATGGTTAATGCATTAATTGTTAGCAGAAGTAGACAGTTTGTTGGTACTGTCGGACTGTTTGTTAGTACTGACTTTCTGTCAGTGCCCAAATTCTTCCAAATTTCTGAGAAATATTTAAACTGCCATATATTTGGGAGCATTGAAGTGTAAACACAGTTTAAATAAGCAGCAAGCATGCATACGAGCATGCACCCAGTGCTAAAATATTCGTATGCAGGAGCTACGTTTAAGGAAGAAAATATCCTTAATGTACTTCCCAAAGCAACAATTTCTTCTCATTGAAGGTAGCCTGCTGGGATGTAGATGTTTGGATAGTTAGTCTCTGTGCCCTGTGATTGGCTGGCAACCAGTTCAGGGTGTCCCCTGCCTACTACCCGAAGCCAGCTGAGATGCCTGGGAAGTGGTGGCGTTCCTGTAACCAATTGGCACATCGCAAAAAGACAGTTTTATTTTCATCTCATTCTGATTGGCTCTTATCCAGGAAATCCAAGTAAGATAGTAAAAAAAAAAAAAAAAAAAATGGAAAAAGTTATTATTTGATAAATTAAGGTCAGTGACAGGCAGTGCCTTAAGGCACCATCTGTGTTTCACCAAGTTTATGACTTTGTGTATATGGCAAAAGACGTGCTATGGCGTGCCATGGATGTGATGGGTTTTTTTTTTTTTTTGGCTTGTTTTTTTTTTAAACCATTTCGGAGCTGTTTATTGTTACCCCTTTCCGATAGTATGCTGCTGTTTGGTGAGCTTAAAGACTAGTTTTGCCAATGTCAAAAAAGCGCTATCTGAGATCACGATTTCACCCCCAAAACGATCTATCGGTTATCATTAATGTGTACGGTAAACAATGAATTCTTAACCATGTCGTTTGCTTGCTATGTCATGCAAATAATAGATATAATTGGCTAACTGGACTAATCAAGCTTTTAATTCTAAGGACACATTCTCATAAAATTGTATTCAGACATGAAACCTGACAACTTGATAGTTGCATTTGCCTTGTATTGTGAATGGATATTTCGGGCTGCTCTTATTAAATTGTCGGCCATTTGCTAGAAGAAAAATCGAGGACATAATAATATTAAATAAATGACTGTTCCAAAAGGCCTCAATTCACTGTGTATCTGTTCTGGATGCTAGATGGCCAGTCCAGACCTTGGCAGTCCTCCCTCTATTGTTAACTGACGCTGATGTCAAACTGCCCTGGAACTCACATTGTGAATGTTACTGCTCATATTGCACTGTATATTGTCTGGTTATGGTCATGTAACCCATAGTCCCCATGAATGTCTTTGCAAAGACAGAATTGTTGCTCCAGCTGCACAATCTAATGAGTACTAATTCAAGAGCTGTATCAATAATTATATGGTTACAAAGATAATCATTTTCTCTTATGATTGACCTGGTCAGAGCGTTCTTAACACGATTCAGCAAGTACACCTAATGCTGTGGCTTCCAACATACATTTGGACCTTTTTAAACATGTAAGTAGATAGCTCTCTGGCGTTTTGATGAGATGATTGCTACACAAGCGATCACAGGCAGAGAAACAGAAGAGATTTCTTTTCACTTTGTCCAAATATCCAATCAATTTGTCAATTTGGGAATTCTCATGCATGAAATATGCATGAGTGATTGGTGGATTTATTTTGTTTTGTCCACCCAAAATTGAATCTCCACAATTTAAAAAAAAAAAATCTTGTTTATCATTTAATTAATCAAACCAATGTTTATTATTCTATGGTCAGAGGCAAGGAAGAAGAAAGGAGTTTTTACATAAAAGCAAAATGTCAACTCAAAAGCACTTGAGTCTAAATACTGCTGTTTTTGTAATAGCCTACATCATCCAAAAGCGAAGAAATACACATGGTGTGTGAATTTTCCACAGTCTACGTCTCAACTCTATTGGAAACCCTTCAGGGAAAACAGAAAATGTGTTTATTTTGTGTTACAAGCAAATTATCACATTAAGAGAATGATGAATGGCATTTTAATTGGATTGCTTTTATGTGGACAAAATGAAGTATTACTTAGACTTCGGTGAAGGGTTTTTGTGGGGGGTGTATGGAATTAAAAGTCTCATTTTGACCAGTAACTAAGTCTGAAATGTAGTACGACATCACAGAGGCAATTTGCTTTAACCTTGAAACAAAGAGTGAAACACCAGCACAAGTTGTTGACTGTTAACTTAAGCAAACAGATCCAGAAAGAAAACTCATTTGTAGCAAAATATTCATCATTCGTCTGCAGAGGGGTATTCATGCTATATGTTGTTTCAGTGCGTTTCGCTGACCTTTGACACTTGGCCCAGAAAGATGCAAATCCCCAAAGAACATAATAGCTCCCTTCCTGTGTAAAAACGAAGCCGTAAAGGACGATAATTAAGGTTGTCATGGCGACTGGGTCCAGCAAGCTGATGGTGCCACGATCGTTCCGAGAACTTCAAACACTATCAAAGCTCCTGCCCGGCCAGTACAACAGTTCTGGTTTGAATTAGCGGCAGACTTCCACGGCCGCTCTTTAAATTCAAGATCAATATGGAGGACCCCCTTCCAAAAAAAAAAAATAAAAAGACTGACGAGGGAGAAAAGGCCCATGCTAGAATTCTGGTCCAGACAGACCCGGGGTTCTGGATTTCATTATAGACAATTGTCTTATCTGTTTCATCTCACTGCTGCCCCAGAGGTTGGCAGGCGGACCAGCAGGCTTTTTGCAGTTTGAGAAGGCCCGCGGCCAGCCAGAGGCCTGCGGATGGGGTCCTTTAAACACTCGCGTCCCTGCTGTTAGCGATCAAATATTTTCATGCTTTTGCGAATAGATTTTCTCCTTTCAACCCCGCAGGACACTAAAAACACAACATGGCTGCTGTGGATATTCTGGGATGGCGAACATTCGAAGAGAATTTGGGCTATCATTGTTTGTTTTGCTCGCAGTCGAAGCTGCATGAGTATGTCTGCACTTATGTCAGGTTCCTTGATGCTGTTCTTCATCAGTGCACTGTGTGCGCCACTAGTACCCGTCAACACTGCAGTTGCACTTTACAATGCAAAAACATTCAGGAGCATTGAAATTGCATGGCAATTAAGTGGAAATGGTCAAAAATCTGGTTGTTCTGGACTTTTGTTTGTACTATTGCGATTTAGCACTTGTTAATTGAGGAAACGTTTAAAATCACGATTTATGAATGCAAATATACAGTTTCATATACAGTATATATATATATATATATATATATATATATATATATATATATATATATATATATATATATATATATATATATATATATATATATATATATATATATGAGTTTTTTTGCTCATAGTGGGAAAATTTTAAAAAAAGGTTTCTTCTTAATGCTTTCAGCCCTCTCACATGCTTTAAAATTGTTAAAACTTATTAAAAGACACTTAATGAAGTATTACTTAACTCCTGTACTAATTCTCCCTTTGAAAAATGGCAAAACTATCATATAACCTCACTTTGTAGAAACAAAAGGACTTTGCTCAAATAACTGTGCAAATGAATCAAACCATGCTTACCTCAAGCTACTCAATTGTCTCGCCAAACAATTCTTTCTGTAAAAACAAAACATAAAAGGAACCTATTATTACCCAGTGTGACAGATCCATGCGATTACATAATGTTATCTGGTTAGCTAAAATGATCATACAGTATATATATATATATATATATATATATATATATATATATATATATATATATATATATATATATATATATACACACACACTCTTCTTCCATTTTTTTTACTACAATTTGGTATTTTCTCTTCCTCTCCTTCTTGCTCTTAAACACATATCTCCCAGATATTTATTTATTGTGACACAATATTGTTCTTTGATGAAGGTGCTAAATGGACTTATATTATTAATAAAAATGATTGCTTAAAGACCCGCCCTATAGTAGTGCTTCACTGTCATCGATTCCAGTTTTGCCTAACATTGTATTTATTGACCCAAGAAAGTCATCTTGTCATCTGGAAATGTTTAAAATGTCAAGTGGCTTTGCTGTCTTATGGAAACATTAGAGCAGAAGATACAATTTTGGCAATCAGGTAAGCGACACTGCCACAGTTTAAGCTCAGTATAGAGCGGCTTGCTCAGGGGATGATGCCCTCCCTGGTCGGAGGGGAGTCGGGGGTGGAGAGTGGAGGTAAATAAGCAGAGAGGGACATGAGGCCCAGGACCCGGAGCTTGAAATCGAGAAGCCTTCTCATCAAGGTTTAGGGATCACGGGGCTAGACTTCCCTTCATCAACGCCAGGCTGGGAAATACAGAGGACAGCAGGGGTCAGCACATCGCCCGCTGCGCGCCCGTTACCGTGGTAACCAAGCCCAGGGCCAAAGAAAATAGATGACAAGTACAATAATACGAGGTGTAATCATGAAGATCACTTGACTGCAGGGTTTGCAGTGTCGACTCTCAAGGCTCCAAACTCCACCCGCCCTCCGCCCCTCTCCCCAAAAAAGTGCTTTCAGGAAAAATGAGTCAGTTTGGTGGTGGATTTTCTCCACACTTCCAGAAAGCAGGAAACCTTGAGGGACATGCTTGGGAGACTCTCCACCAGCAGCCTTTGAGAGATTCCAGTCCACTTCCACAGTGAGATATTTATTTTCCGGTTCTTTGTACTGGGTGCCCTGCAGATGGAATCTCGGATTCTCTTTAAGGGAAAATTTTATGACTTATTAACCGTCAACAGTTCATAACCTCAGAGGAGCTATTTAACGTTCTCCTGTGGTCGCACCAGAGAAGTCCCTGTTTGATTTGGACTGGAAAGATTTTTGAGTGTTTTCGCTCTCCGCCCTGCCCACAAGCACAACATACAGAAAAAAAAAAAGCTGTAATAAGCTTTAACATCAGAGCCTTATATCAAGATAAAGATAATATGCTCCCTTTAGTATAAAATTACACATGATGTGAAGGCTGAACTCAACACGAGATCAACTTTGTGGCTGTACAATTATGTAACTTTTAAATAACCTTGTATGCTTTTGAGTTCCTAAACAATACATGCCTCATTCCAAAGTGTCTTTGGTTGAGCTTCTCTTCGCCTGGATGTTATATTGGGGTTGGTGGAATGGTGTTGGCGGTGTCACTAAATCATTTATCACCAGCCAAAAACAACTATGATGAATAATTGAGTCCAGATGTAGCTAGTTCATGCAAGATAGCAAGGTTCATTTCCTGTCTGTGCTTTGTAAGACAACCTATTACACCTCCCAGGCAGCTGCCGGCTACACGGGCCCAGCCTGAACCTCAACACTCCTCAGGTGTCAGCGTAGGAAGCATTCAGCATGCACAAATTCTGTTTGCAATACTGCAGCCATGCGACCAGCCTGAAACGACATTTTATTTTTATTAACCATCCAGTCATATATGGAGTTAACTGTGCGAATTCCCCGTGAAGCTCCCAATAGTCAAATGAGTTAAAGTGGAGAGACTAAAATCCAGACAGCTAACATTAGCGGCTAACTAATGGTATCAAAAGTAAACTGTTGCTAACATTTTACACAACACGGTCAGCACTCCTCTTTATTCTCGTGTGCAGGTAATGAGGGGTTAGTGATTCGGCTGTCTGTTCTTTAAAGTTTGTGAGTGTTTTATAATTTTATTATATTAGGCTTACTTTGCTGTACTTTACTAACATTAACACTTGATTGACAGTTTACTGCATAATTAACACAACACAAAGATAATTACATGCTGCATTTACAAAATCATGTTAAGTCTTTAAACGCCAGTATATTTTTTAAAAAAAGAATTGCCAATTTTGTGTATTCTCACTGTCGTTAGTTGGTGTTTTGTTTTTTTTGTTTGTTCGTTTTCGTTTGCCCAGCTTAATAATCAAAGCAGAGCTTCCCAAGCCTTTGTCTCTATCCATTGCCATAGAAAAAAAAAAAAAAAGACTCCAATTGATGTCAATTCTACTGACGCCCTTTCACGTCAACAGGGCTCAAAGTTTTATTTTGTTTCACAAACAATCTTTAGCATCACACTAATGCACAATGCAAAGTGCTATAGACAGAGAAAATGAACTAGTATCCAGTGATGATTATGAACCTTTTGTCACTTGTTTGAACACATCAAATGTACGTGTCGTATGTCTGAAAGTATCTTACTGACCATAGTGGCCAAAGCCTGCATACCAGAATGACAATTGATTCATCATGATGCCCAATTTACTTTTAATTTACGTTGTTTTGAATTATGATATTCTGTTCATTTTTGTATTTGTTTCCTATTGCAGATTGTTTTTAAGTTTAATAGCAAGTTGGAACAGATTAATAACATTCCAATTCATCTCAATGGGTAAAGCTGATTTGATCAAAATGCTCGGGTACCTAAAATGGATTCATCTGCTTCAGTGACAGGTACAAATGCAATTCTCCTTTACCTGAAAACAGTATTCTTAAATAAACTGATATATTCCTCAGTCAAAGTGACAGATTTGTGTAATTGTTTCATAATTGTGATTAAATGTAACCTAAACAGTTTGTAACACACATACACTTTGCGCCCAGTAGCAGTTACTTTGTTTATTTTACATGCTTAAAGATGTGGAAGGCCATAACTCTGAGGCGGCCTTAAAAGCATTCTCTTCCGGGCCCTTGGGCTCCATATGGAAGTCATTAAGCCCTCCATGCAGGTGACTGACACTGAGTGACCACTCCTCACAAGCCGTACGTACGATAATGAAGCACCGTTTCCTGGTTAACGTGATATTATTTGAAAAAGAGTGGATTTTTTTTTTTTTTTTTGAAACTGCTTCATTGTCATAGCAACCAGGTATGTAATGAACTGTACCTGGTGAAAGTTGTGGCAACTTTGGAGCTTTGGATGACAGAACTTCTTACACTCAGATTTAGCTTGAGTGACACTGACCTGCATATCTGCAGGTGGGAGCTTTGCAAGCCTTTCAAACTAAATTTAGTTTTTCATTCTGTGTGCTGAAAAGGACGTCCATCAAATTCTGCATTAAGTATATGCCAACTTGCAAACACATAAACACTAGGGGGAATGGGTTTCTTTGGACAGAAATAATCGGGAAATGGATGTCAGGATTGTTTGGAGGAAAAGGTAAATAGTGAAGTGGAATGGAGCGGCCTTCGGACTTTAATGTTGTTTACGTTGTAATTAGTCTTTTCAGAATGAGCCTGCTGACAGAGGGCCTGAGACTGTGTGGCATGATAGAGTAAACTATAAACAACCCTGTCTGATTTTTTTTTCTTCAGTGCTCATAAACTGAGACACCTTCTACAAACTAATGCCTCTCGTTTTCTAAATGGGTGGTCTGATTTTTCCTTGTCTGGCTCTTCCACGTAAACCTCTTCCTTCCACTTGTTTGTTCTCCTGTTTATGCGACTCATTCCACTCGCTTATGCACGTTTACATTTTGTCTTCATTTTTCTCCCTCCCTTTAATTGACCTGCAAGCATCAAGCTCCTGTACATCCATAATCAACGTGGGGAGTTTTTATTCACCCCTGCACCTTAATAAATACCACGACACACAGAACAGATTCATCATCACCACATAATATTTTAAAAAGTTCACTACCACCCATTTGAATGAAAACAACTTGCTTCTGTTATTGCTTCTTCTGTTCTCATAAAGAATAAATGACAAATAAAAATACAATTATTGCTCTTGTTTAAAACTACCACAAGGAAGCACTTCATTACAAAGCGGTAGGCCTTTCAGTTCTTAAAAATAAAACCACCAATCTTTACCCAAACATGCCCAAAGCAATCTAAATATAATTAAAGAATGAGAACAAAATTCCCACTAAAATTGGGTGAATACTTACGTCGAATTTTGGTGTATCTGGTATTTCACAGTCAGATACATCAAGTGTGCATGTAGGAAAAGGGAAATCTCCTACCTCTCTATCATGCATTTCAAAACACACACGTACCAACACATTGACTAAAGTGACACGTGATGCTGATTAGATATTTATGAATACACCAATGCGTTTCACTCGAAATCATATTTAAATTTCAGTACATTTTTTGATGGACTATTAGATTTATTGTTAGATTCCAAAAGCTGACCGGCCAACAACACGTCTGATGCCGCAATATTAGACACGAAATTTAAAGTAGAATATAACTCTCTTTATAGTATTGTTATATTTGGCCAGTGATGTTATCAAGAACAGAACAATTCAAGACAAGACATTGTTGAGACAAAAAAGAATAACACGACTGAGAGACAAGAACACAATTTTTCAAGGTTGAGACCAAGATAAGACCGAGGCCTAAATAAAAAAACAATTACACACATACAAAATTACACAATACAATTACATACAAGAAAAAAAAATCAGAATGACCAGTATCTTTTTTTTTCCATTTCATTTGCTCCAAAAACAAATTATGCTGTGTTTTTCTTGAACGAGTACAATGACAGATAAAAAAACATAGTAAATACAAGCAAATTAGTTGTTTGACTTTTACAAATTCTGCAAGTTCTCACTAAGCATAGTATCAGTGTTCAGTCCATCAAGACAGTCTATCAAATGTCAAGAACTCCCCCTCCTTATTTAGTGTTTAATTACTAAAGTACCAAAGGGTTAGGGGTGATTACTTTCATGTATAAGACTATTGATTATTAATGACTGTGCTTAATGACTTAAAAATTGATTACTTTAGTACTTCATTCAATTACTACCAGACAATTCTTATACAATTTTCAAGTTTCAAAAAACTATAGAAAAAAAAGAAATACGAAATAGAAATAAGAAACTAGAATAGAATATTTGAATATCTGAGCGCAGATATTAAAAATAGACAGACATCTTTGGGATTAAAAGGTTTCATATTGCATTTGTGAAATATGAATTAAGATGCAAAATTTATATCCAGCTGTAAGCAGCCATTTTACCAGTTGATGTACATTGAAATTGAAAACAGAAGACAGGTGAGCCGTGACGGATTACCTAACGTCTCCTCTCAAAACAGACATAATGAGAAACAAATACAGGAGACCCTTGTTTTCCTCCATTGTAGTCATTTGTAAACGTCTCATTGGTTTTTGTGGTTTCCTGTGGTACTCCGGGGTGAGTAGATCCTCAAGCTACAGCCCACATGGCTTGTGTCACTACACTGTCCACCTGAGCAAACAGGACAAGGAGGTTTGGGAGGGAGGGTGCTGGGGCCAGACCAGCGGGGAAGGAATTGGTGAGGTATAGGTCCAACCGAGTGACAGCCAATGTGTAATAACATTAGTCTTCTCCTTCAGGACACAACTTTCTTCTGTTTTTTTTTTTCTTTCTGTCTTTTTCTTGCATGGTATTGCCTCCAATAGCAACACATTCCTGTCATGCCTCACTGCTGTTCCCTGTTTAGAATTCTCATCACAAACGGCATTACACGCACAGGCTGGAGCCACCCGAAGCACCCGCCAGGGAGAGACTATGGAACCCAGAGTCACTCATCCTCACATTTTCAAAAAACATCTAGCTATGAGTCATACTTGAATCCTCCATAATATGAAGACAATGTTTCTTGAAAAGTGAATAAGCCATGACCTCACTTTTTATTTATTCTGACACTAAACTGTCTTGATATCAAAACTGTCTTTGCTATACTGGGATGGACGAGCCCATCTGACTTCCAGGCGGATAATTTATGATTATGAAGTGGAGTTGCCTCTCAGGATACCACATCTTTATGGAAAGCAGACCCGCTCCGTTCTCCAGGCGCTCTTTCAAGTCGGCCCAAATGCGGCAACAGAGGACCGGCGCAGCCGTCACTCATCAGCCGCTCTGGATTTTGTTGACCGACACTTGATCGTGTTAAAGAACAGAAGGTGCAACACAGTGTTACCTGCACACACACTATTCTGGACACTAAAAGGGAAATGATCACTCAGAGTTTGCTAAATTTCCCACAATTCTTTGCATTGATAGAAGATGATGTAAATTGAAAGTCATGACCTTATTTCAGTTACTTATACTTAAAGAAGTATTTTAATTTGCTAAATCAATCGCTGCACTGTCACAATGGGCGTGCCTTAAAATCACCACCGATTTCATCCTCATATCCTGGTGTCCATCTGTTTGTCCTGTTCAAGGTCACAGTGAGCTTGAGCCAGCTGACTTTAGATGAACATGTTGCTGGCCATTCTGAAATACAAGTTTTTGAAATTCTGGGATGAGGCCGGCGTACCCAGCAAAGTCACATTGTCAATATGAACATAGCTATTTTTCTTTGAGGTAATGCATCACTCTAATGTGCACAATATTAAGTTGAATTATTTAGAAAGAACAGAGGCTGGTGTGGTGTATACAGTACATTGCACACAAAAAGTAATGGCAATTTACTTCGTTTTCAAATGGCAATTCAGGATTAAGCCATCAGTGTAGTTTTCAGGTAACAATGCAGGATTCATCTAAAATTAGCTATACTATAACCTTTACTTGAAAAGTCAATGTGATCCTCAATCGAGAGGCGTACAAGTGCAGTCCAAAATAGCCCTTCAAATAAAACATTGTGTAGAGACTTAACCTTAAAATAGTTCAATTATAATGAGGACTACTTTGATGTTGAATCAAAATCTCAGGATCTAGTTAGACAATGCACAAATTGAAAACCTGCTCAGTCAGCGACTATAGTCAGGATAAGTGGCTATCGAAAATTGGATGGATTAAAAGAAAAAAAACACATTACCGATTGAAATCAAAAGTGGTTTGAAAGTCTATTTACCTTCACAACTGTAGGGAGAGTCCTGTAGCAGTCTTGCTTGCTGGTCCAAGAGTGACAAATCTTAATTGCACACGTAAATAATGTAAACATAGTCAAACACTGGAGGTCTACTACAAAAAGCACTGCAAGGAAATTACACAAATTAAAGCAGACTGTCTACATTTGAGTGACAAGTTCCCGTTTCCACTCCTGGCATAAAGCAGCCCTGTTCATGGCACATTAACAACAGACCACAGTGGGGGGTGGGCATTCATTACCAACTCAACTACGACAAAATTGATCTATAATTGACTTCAGTTCACCACGACCCGTTAAGTAGAGATATTTATATGTACCATAAATGAATTGTCGGATTATGCAATGAAACGTTTAGTCACACTGTCATGGGCATATATGCCCATTTGCTGGGGTAACAAATTCTTACATTTTGGTTGTTGTGTGATGAAAGGCCAACAACATCCCACTATTGCGCTGTTGCTCTGCTAGAACTGCTATGTAGCAATGCCGATTTAGCTGTCACCCTGCTGTTTTCCCCAAACAGGAAATTGTATAGTTTATTCTAATTATAGGTTGTGTGGATTATATGGTAACTCTCAAGGGCACATTTGAGCGTATATTGGCCTCTGCAATGCAATGCAAAGCAAAAAAAAAACATACTGTCCTTCTGGATTCCACTGTTACTGCATATAGCAAAGTAATGTAGAGCTGGAACTGTTAAATTACCGTCAGATAAACCCGACACCCAGCATTAGGCCATGGGAATGTTTGGGTGACAATGGTCTATTCCTAAATGATAACAATAAGCCCACACAACTTTAATTTTAACATCAGGATGAAATTGTGAAACATGCAAATGTCTTCTAATGAACATGAACAATGATACCCTTTTTACGCTTATCATGGATGCTAATGTAAGAGTCGAGATTCTTGGTATGTTGCTTCTCTTTGTAGATAATCATCAAAGATTGTGATGTGAACAACACAAAGATGAATGCAAAAACAAAAAGCAAAGACCAAACAAGGTGAAGGGTCTAGGATTGGCATCACAAAAGCCACATTGCAAATCCAGACCTCTGGTAATACATCGAGCACACCTATATCAGTCAATTAATGAATTGCATATTGTTTAAATGCATTATTTGTAGATGGTGGTGGTGTATTTTTGTAACTGTTACTTGAACAGCTTTCTATGACACAAATAATTTTGGATTTTAAGTCTATAAAACACTGTTGCTGCTTAAGGAGTTGTCAAATGGTAGCTTTCTGTTAAAAAAAAAAAAAAAAAAAAAAATCAATGTAAACAGCCCCCATGAGTATAATAGTATGCTAAGGTTAGCACTCAGATGATGTCCGAGTCCAAGCATTTACAACATTGTGGCCAGAAAGTCTACCATTTGTTATTATTATGTCCTCTCTTTTCTGGGACTTCTCCTTATGACACTCTTGAGTCTTGCCATTAGATTCGTTAGCCATATAATGTCAGTAGTTTGATTTCTGTCCTCCTTTGGAGTGCATTTCTCCAAAAGTAGCATTAAATTTAAGTGCTGGGCCACCCATCACACATATGAGGTATATTGTACACTGCGGTACATTTGGCATAATTTCAAAACCAAACAGATGAGCAAACATAGCGGTGTCAGCATGGAGCTGAAAGTCCTGATTTCCCAGCATTTGTGACCTGCTACATGCTACAGTACATGTTCTTACACAAGTAATGCATTTTTATTCCTTGATATATGCCACCATATTGACATCACTACAGGTTAGAATGAATTCATTCACTGCCAGCCAGCCTTGTAAAAATGGATCTTTGACGTCTATAGCCATCAATGGCAGTGAATGAGTTAATAAACCTGTCTGCTTTATGAAGTGCCATTTTGCACTTCACTGCGTGCCTGTTTGAACTCTTATTGTCTCACCTCTCCTGTCTTTTATTTGTAGTTTGGTACAACAGAGCGTAGATAAATGCATAGAGGGTATATCTGGTACACAGAAATGAATGGAAATGAAATCTATGGATTCTGTCTAGCAACAAGTGGCTATTCTGTTTTTCTATATTGATGTACCCACAATCTAGTTTAAATTCTTCATGGGGTTTTCTAACAAATGACAAACTATTAGAAACACTTTGTGTGGTTGATTGTATAAGATTGGAAGCATAGTAAGCACGACAAGTCAAAAAAGGAATCATTTCAGATTAAGCATTTTAATGTAAAAAAAAACGTTTTAAGTTTGGAAAAGGTAGCAAAAAGAGCAAACATAACTGGATTATTCTGTAGCGTATTGTTTGCCATTACAGTACATTACACCACACAAATCCCAATGGCGCAAGTGCCAAAAAAACTGGTTCCGAGCTGGACCTCCTGATGGTCTGCTGGCATTTAGTGGCGGAAGAAATCTTGTTTCTCGCAAGCCCTTGGGATGTCATTTCAGCAGCAGTGCAGTCAGGCAACACTTACAAGCACAGCTTGTCCAACCATTTGGAGACGGCAGACTCGTTTTATGGTCTCTGTACCGGACCGTGTGAGGGAAGTAAAGACATATAAAAGTGACTGGCCTCTGCAATCAAAGCAAAGAGACGGCAACTCTGTGACGCCAGAGCCGCGGTGATGGCGATTCTCACAGACACCACAGGCCAAGTTTGTCCGCCCTTTTCCCCCAAATGGCAGGGTTACGTCACGAGATTCCTCAGTATCTGTCGCTCAATCGGTGGCTGAGATAAAGCAGTTCCTAAAGCCGGACAGTCTTTGAACTCGGCAGGGAGAACTCCCCCAGGTCTCTTATCTCATTAAACTTGAAAAGGTATATTAATCCTTGAAAGGCTAAGATAACAGTAAGGTTGACACCAGTCAAGGTGACTGACAGTATTATAAACGCCATCTCCTAGGGGTCATCAGTTCTTTATCAAAGAAGACAAGAGGACAAGTTATGGATTTCTTTCTCTGCTCTTATGGGGCGAGTCAAGTAAACTATTTCCTTTACATTGTTTTATGCAGCCCTACTAGTCTGAACACGTCATTCTGATTAGACATGTCATTTTTAGTCAGCAGCAATTGGCAAAGATAAAAACGGGCTGATTATTTTGCTTAATTCACATTCCACAAATGCAATATTAATTAGAATTCAGTGTTTACACTGTGTGTACAGTACGTGTTTGTGCGCATATGCATCTGAGTGGAGGGTCAAATAGAAGATATTATTGTATCAAAAAATCTCCACTTGACATCCACTTTATGTTTAAAGGAAAACATTTCGCGGCCCGACACTTGTCACGGCCTCCATAAATCAGATTTACTGTCTATAAAAAATTGTATAAGCATACCTAAAACTGTATCCTTTCAACATTGACACAAGGAAAAAACAATATTAAAAAAAACTTTCAGCAAATTAACTACTTTTTTTTTTACAGCATTAATACAGGTTAAAGGTTTCCTGGGAAAAAAAGATACCAGTCCTTTTTTATCACAATTATACTTCACATGGCAAAAACAACTAATTTTCCCATCATCCGCGCCCGCCCGGGCATCGCCTTGCCACCCCCCCATGGTGGCCTGCCCCACTATTTGGACATCATTTTTTATCCTGGAGGAGAAGGTGAATGATACTGATCTATAAAACAAATCTATTTCCTACATTTTGCCTCCAGATGTTGTCTAGATAAAACGATTCTGAATTTGCATGCGCAGTCAGCCATTTTAGTCACAAATTAAGCTTCTTTAGGTTTGGCATCAACAGAACAGCATTTAAATGAACATGGCATATTCTAATTAATGCTTTCCAACTGAAGGTTTGTCAGGGAGCACCATGGGTTTAGTATCCATTCACTCACATCCTTTCATTGAAAGTCATCGCCAGGGCTACAGATGACATAAAATGTCACGGGTCACAAAGTGTTAATACGACATGTGGGTCTCTCTCTTTTTTGACTAAAGATTGCGGTAAGATAACAGTGCACTGTTTGTTTCCAGTAGTTTGCTTTTGTGATATAAACAAGTCTTTTTGCGTTCTTTTAAAGATTTCACAGTTGAGAATTCAAAGACATGTATAGGGCAGGGCATTAATGCATTAACTCACCATTTTAATCAGGCAAGCGGGTCATGAGCCAGGTTATGGATGTTGATTTTATTCATTTGTTTTGAAAGAAAAAAGAAAAAACAACAAAAAATGACACTGCTCTGTCAACCTTGAAATCACTGTCAAAAATGCTTAAAATAATCTTTGAAAATCTTTAACTCAAAAGCCTGCTTGCATTCCAAGCTCATTGTTCAGACACACGAGATGAAGGCAGCCATCTTGCTGCCAACCCTTGACCCACCCCATTAAGAGGAACGCATACCTCGAAATGCATACCTGTATACTAAATTATGGGCTGTCTCATGTATCTTAACTGCAACATTTTTAGCTCCTCACTTCCGAACTTTGACCATGACCCAGAAGCATGGACCCAAGAACGTCCAATTAGAGAAATAGAATGAGCCCCAAGATCAAGTCTTCAACAACAGAAGTGAATTATAACCAAAGTACAACTACCAGAATTAGTTCTTTCAATTATAACAAAATCAATTAGTCAATTAGACAAAGGGCAATACTTGACTGCAACCAGTAGAGGCACTGTTGATAGTTTTAACAAGTTGATGAGCTGAAAAAGGACACACAGCACAAAGAATAGCGATGTGAAGTTTAGCTGCAATGCAGGCTTCTACGTACTTTTATCATGAAAAGAAGCTCAAAACATTCCCAAAAAAAGAGATTCTTCGGTCTCCAAAAATCAAGTTGTCATTTGCTTCCTCATCTGCAACCTGTGTCCTCTGAATGCATGTTTTTCATTCACATTCCTTTTATGAAAGTAAAACGCTTCAAAGCTTTTGCTGAAGTCCATTTCCTCATTCTACAGTGCACACAGCCGCCAGTGAATTAATCTTGGGAGGTTTATGATTTAATAGCAAATGGCAGCCAATATAGAAGAAAAAGTCTGTCCTTTGGACAGTCCAATGCATCGCGGGCCACAAACATTCTGTCAGCTTTCGGCAGCACACCCATCTGACATCAGCCCACCTCCCTTCCCCCCCCCCCCCTTCCTTTCTTTCTCTCTCTTTTTTCACGCCAGGACACAAAACACTCTCCTCCGCTGGCTGCCAGTGCTGCACTGTCCCACGTCTCGAGCACAGTTCAACAGCACATGGAAAGAAAAACACCACGTTGTACCACTAGATGCCAGATTCATGCAAATCTCAAGGAGCACACCAGAAAACTGGAAAATTTCCATTGCTGCTCTAAGCTGTCTGTCATCGTCAACATTGGTGGGCAGGAGTTGGCAGAATAGGGTTTCACTGAATAAATGTCTTTACTCATTTATCACTGAATTATGAGGGCACGTTCACATGTGATGTCAAACTCTCAGCATATATACTATATTAATATTTCGGATAATATATGTGGTGAATGCAGTTTTAGCTTCTCTGAATGCCGTAGTCATAACATAACCTCAATCTTCTGCGCTCGGCATTTGACTGACAGCAATCATAATGTAAATAAAGGAAGCACGTGACCATTGGTGGGCAAACTTAGAGGACTGCATTTGACTTTTAAAATGGACAAATAGGCGGAGACAGAATCAGAAATTAGCTAATTAAAAATGCTCTAATGTAAATTAATGCTTGCGTCATGCTGAAACTTCCTATGTCACAGTTGGTAAATGTCAGATTTTTTTTTCTTAATCCTCAGTCACTCCATGTGTGTATGTTATTTTTAGAAATTATTGACCCATATAAAGAGTTGCTCTCTTTGACAATGCAAAGTTAAAGAATGCCACTTTTTTTCTTTGTCCCCGGAAAAGTAATGATGATTCTAACCAGTCAGTGAAAAAAAATTGTATTTATTGTGACATAATAATTCATTTTCATTTTCTAACTATATTACTTCTTAGTAAATCAATTTTACATATTTTTTAAAAATTAAATACATTTAAAAAAAATTTAAATGTTGGTAACACTCACACACATATATATTTTCCTCCAATGTACATACATGGTAGTATGTGGTTTAGGTAGGTCTTCAAACTTGATTTATATTTAATCCTTGAATATATTCATAATTTTGAAGGGCACACATTTACAAGAGCCTCATGAACTTGAAAAAATATATCAATGCCATGGAAAATTTTAAGCATTGTTTGTGTACTTCACAATTATCATGTTGGAGTTGGACGAGCTGGAGAGTGATGTCTTCTATCCTTTGGTTAACACTGGTGCTCTAACTTCCAGTGGCTCGGCAACAATTAACAATTTTCAGTTTCAAAAATATGATTCTGGGCCACTGAGAGGGGACAGGGCCCGTAGCCACAAGTTGACCGAAACTTATGTAGACTTCATAATATTTGCCAATAGTAAAATAAAAGCTTTATCTGATATAAAATGGCACATTTGGGGCTAAGCCGAAGCTTAATGCAAAATATCATCTCTAATGAACCTGTTATGCATGTTTTTATTTCATGTGAAAGAAAGTAAACTCAGTATAAACTGAGATTTGAACCTAACGCCGCTTGGACAAATAACAGATGTGCTACCCACTACCCCACTATGCTAACCCATTGTCAAAATGAGTTGTAAAAAACAAGCATGACGGGGAATGGGGTATCCTTAGTAGTTTGTGTTTTTAGCTTGGACGTAAAGTTGATGTGTGCCTCAGTGGTCTTTACTTTGGCAGGTGTCCTACCTCATTACATCAAAATGTACAATGTTTAAGGGAGCTTGGGGCTTGCATCAAAGTGAGAGGGGAAAAAAAAGTCTGGCTGATGAAGCCAATGCTATAAAACTTTAACGTAAAATTCAACTCAATTTGTCATTTGCTAACGATAGAACTGTCATCCTGTGGCATGGAGCTTGAATTGTAGGCTGCAGTCAAGCCGATCTCCAACCTTGTGGTCCTCGGGGCCCAAAGGAACATTCCACGTCTCTCTTTTGAGTGTACTGGATCCATTTTTGGAGTCAATCAATCAGTCGTCTCCAATGACGACCACAAAACGACCGCGTTGCGGCTGCGGGTCATCGGTCCAATTAATCGTGATGGAAGTGTGAGGGGGCCAAAATGCTGAAACCTTCTCAAATTCAACACTCTGCAGCATCGTCCCCTACGGAGGGCTTCAAAGTCAAGCGTACGTCATGGATAGAACGTTAGGAAGCAAGCCTGACGTGTGCGGTCAATGTGATTAGTTTTGATTCATGTTGGTAAGAAAATAAATCAAAACTCTAGGTTTCTATACGGAATGGAGTTTATTTTTCTCTCTGAGTGCTTATTTCCCTCACTGTGCCATGCAAATAGCTAACAACTTATGCCTACACCCTGAAAATGCATCTATATATATATATATATATATATATATATATATATATATATATATATATATATATATATATATATATATATGGGTATATACACTGTATATATATATATATATATATATATATATATATATATATATATATATATATATATATATATACAGTATATATATATATATATATATATATATATATATATATATATATATATACAGTATATATATATATATATATATATATATATATATATATATATATATATATATATATATATATATATATATATATATATATATATATACAGTATATATATACAGTATATATATATATATATATATATATATATATATATATATATATATATATATATATATACAGTATATATATATATATATATATATATATATATATATATATATATATATATATATATATATATATATATATATATATATATACATATATATATATATATATATATATATATATATATATATATATATATATATATATGGGTATATACTGTATATATGGGTTTACTTGCAGGAGCAGAACCCAGAGTGTATTGCGGAAAAAAAGAGTCATAGTTTTATTTTTTAAGGCTGTAATTCATACATACCACTGTGTGTATGTGGTGCATGGATGCTATAAAAAAACACACACACAGATACCCCTCCCATTACAGAGTCAACAACTTCACAGAGCAATCAATGACCGTGTGCTGCTAATCAGAGGCTAATGCTGTTAGCAGATGTTAATCTGTGCATTTAGCATAACTGACTGCAGCTCCACTTATCCTTTGGCTTCAACATAATAGCAGGGGCATCACAGCTGTAGGGAATGCGGGTTTTTTACATGATCGCGATTCTAAAAGATAATGTTTCAGAGAATGTAGTTCGGCAGCTGCAGCTTGAAACCGTTGCTCATCCAGCCAAGACAAGCATGTCATGGGCGGAGGAATTTGGTGTTGGTGGGATAGTGTTTTATGCAAATGAACTCCTTGTTACATAACAGTGGGCCATACAGGTAGGTGTACAACAGCTCGCCCACAGATTTGGTATTTTCAGAAACAGGCAGCTATGAGATTTCTGTGGTTTATTTCACACATGAAGACCAAATGATTTGTATACAAATTTTGATCATTTTCCCATAATCTATCTTCTTTAACTTGCTCATTCTCAAAGACTCAAAGTCTGGATGTCAAATCAATCATCCAAACTGTCAAAGACAGTTAAAATATCAAGACCATTGCAATTGGCCAGTTTGGTAATAACCTTTATGTACTTGTACGACAGCTACAAGTGTTGAAATGAGATCTACTGCATGCCATTTTGAAGTAGAGCTTCGCCAGAAAAAAAACTTGAGTGTCTTGAACATGTAAGACATTTTAGCAGAAAGCAATGTCATCTCAATCACTTTATAGAGTAGGTATTGTATCTCAGGCCAGCACTATTTGCTGCGTGGGTTGTAAAATTGCCTAAGCTGTGTTTGAGAGATACTTCAGATCACCTAACATTGTCTGGACTAATGGTGTCACAATCACTTCAAACAAAATGTTTGAAGAGCTTCTTCAGTCCCCTGGAAAGACTTGACATACTGTAGATGGCGGAAAATAAAGAGATGCGCTAGTGTGGGAAAAGCCCATTTGGGAAAGTTTGTATCAAATTTAACAAACATTTACAGGGAACCTGCCAAAGTTGAGTCCCCAAAGCTGTACAGTTTGTCCAAATGTATCTCAGAAGTGAAGGAACCCCTCATAATATGCATACCTAATAATGAAATATTATTTTTATTAAAAAAAAAAATATATATATATATATATATATATATATATATATATATATATATATATATATATATATATATATATATATATATATATATATATATATATATATATATATATATATATATATATATATATCATGTGCACCAATAAATGGCATGAAATTTCTTTGAAAACACTCAACCTAAGTAATGACATTCATGAGTGGTTGAATAGAAAGGATACTACAGTACATCAAATGTTACTTACTACTTGCTGAAGCCATACAATTACAGTAATAGCAGCATCTACAGTATAATGGGAATGGGTGAAAGTGTTGCTGTGCAAACCTCTTTTGTGGCCTGTGTGTGTGAGAGCGTGTGTTTGTGTGTGTGTGAAAGTGTGAGTAAATTAACTTTATTTATGTTTACTTATAAGGTATGTAAACACTATGTGAAACTTTGTTTTTTTTACACAGTAGAGTACATTTTACTCTCGATAGAGATAGATAGATAGATAGATAGATAGATAGATAGATAGATAGATAGATAGATAGATAGATAGATAGATAGATAGATAGATAGATAGATAGATAGATAGATAGATAGATAGATAGATAGATAGATAGGGTAAGGTTTACTCTAGAAATGTAATGTGTATCCTTAATAATGAATTTATAATGGTTTGCACCTGGAATAAAATGAATTTAAATGATGTGTGAAGAACCACTTCTGAAAATGCATCATAGGGCAGACTTCCAATTTGTAATCAGATGTCAGACTGAAAGGGTTGTTGTTGACTGAAAATGGGTTGTGTTTTATTCTTCTAAAGTCACTTGGGCCTTCCTTTTTTCAATGAAATGTAATTCTTCATGTCTTTCCCGTACTAAGTTCTCAAAGTAGTCGACAAAGTTACAAGAACATTTAAGGTAAAGTCATATTTATTTAGATTGGTTTTTTTTGTTGTTGTTGTTTTTTTTTTTTTACAAAAAAGTGTCACACAAGGCCAAAAGAAAAAAAAAGACCAAATGCAAAATAATAATAATGAGCATACCCCTCCCTGTTTTCACATCGTACGTCCAAGGGGTTCTTCTTTCCTCATCACAATGAAATCAAAGAGGCAAGAGAACAGAACTCACATTGCTCTGGATGGCGTTTACTTATCTTAGCACGATAACACCTGGACAAAGTGACTAGTACAGTTCATAAGACAAGACAGCTCACGTGGATCCAAACACTGACTCTCACAAGCAGTTTTACATGTCATCGACGGTACAAATGGAACGGGACGGTTTACAGCTATCCAATACATTGGACTGATCACTTTTAAGACAGACTATACATGTCATAATGGGCACTTTTGAGGGAAATTCGATCAAATGGGTAATACAAATAAATAAAAAAAAAAAAAAAAAAAAGAATCTTGTTTTTTTGTTTTGTTTTCTTGATGTGTTACATCAAACCTCCATGTTGAGGTAAGCATGCCACTGGGGAAACGAGAGGAAGCCATCTCCCATATATAGGACTCCCTTGATTGTATCCCCACTCACTTTGTAATTCGCCTTGACAGTAAATCAATTGTGAAGCCTGGCCCCTTGGACTCCTTACTTAGTCCAAACCAAGGCCCTCTTCTCTCGCAAACATTCCTGCACACATGAATCACTCCAACTCCTGGCTCCTAGAAGGCATTTCCTGCCCGGCCCTCTTGCTCTCTCCGGCTCGCTCGCTCTTAGTCCTCTCCTGAAAGCTGGGCAGAAGCTTTTTGATTTGGACCCGCAGGGAGGAGAGCTCAGCTAACACTGGGAGCAGACAGAATGCTGGAGAGAGGGTGTCGTGTGATGCATGTGCAGCCGAGGCCGTGAGTTGGGGGGCGGGGGGTATGCTTAAAACTGCAATCCAAGCAGTAGACCGACATCACTTAACACAGGGGAGCGTTTCGTGTCAGCTTTTAAAATGTACATTCTCGCTAAGACAGATGTTCAACTCTTAAACACGGAACATCAATGTAGATTTTCCAGAATAACAAGAATATGTATAGGGTTCTTTTTTGCCCCCCCCCATCCCTTAAGCACACTGTAAAGATTCATGATCATATTCAGTGCTGCGGAGCATTCAGTGGTGAGAATGTGCACGGTGGGAGCACGTGTTGGCTTGCACCTGCTTAACCTGTCCCCAAGAGATAGACTACGATGCTATATCCACAGTACATGTACATCATCCTCTGTCAGCCGAGCAGACTCCCAACGACCATAAGCAGCTCGTTTGTCTTTGTATTATGTACACAACGTTGTAGTCTACATATCTACTACATGAGGATCGCGGATAGAGTCTCCAAGGGAGTGATGGACAAGGCAGCAACCGAGTGGAAAAGGGATCGTAGGTTGCCGCGACAAGAAAGGGCCTACAGTGTGTGCGTGCGTGTGTACACTACGGGGATGTGCTGTTGGTTTCTCTGCGAATGTCGGAGTGTGTGATGTTCCCCCCTTAATCCTCAGATCATGGCTCTTATCACCAGCCTCCCTTTGACCTGGTGAAGATAAGCACTCCTCTCTGCCTCCAAGCCCTCGTAATCGCTATCGAGGGGCTCTTCCTTCACCTTGATGACCTCGTAGTGCGTGTCGGGGAGCTCCACGCTGGAGCCGCCGCCGCTGCTCAGCGTGTGCTTCCGAATGACTCCTCCGGGGGGCAGCCTGTCCTCCTGCATGCGCTCCGGCTGCTCTCGCTCCAGAGGCTCCTCCTGTTCCTCCTCGGACTCCTGCAGGTGTGCGCTGGGCTGACGTAACTGCTCGATGGACTTGGACAGCAGCTGCAGAACACATTAACAATGAGAACAACTTGAGTCTACATGAAGCACTTACTTTATGCATTGGAAGTAGAATCATTCTGAATGTCAAGTAATGTAATGTTACAGGATGTTGATTCACTAGCATGCGTCTGTGGGATTTAGTGACAATGAATCGGGAAAGTGTTCACGGCGCTTCACTTTTTCCACATTTTGACATCCTGGAGCCTCATGCCAAATTGTATTCAATTAAACTCTTAATATACCCCTTTTATGACACTATGAATACAGATTTTTGGACATTTTTTGAAGTGATTTAAAATATAAAAGGAATAAATCTTATTTACATAAGTATTCACAGCCTTTGCTTTGAAGTCCAAGATTAAGCTCAGCTGCTCCTTCAAACCTCATGTGTATTCTGCTTTTTGCTTTTTTACGAGAGGCAAATTGAGGCAATGACCAAAAATCAAGCTTACTGAAACATGAGTGTGCCTATTCTCAGTTCAATATAAGCATTACAATTTGTACTATATAATTCATTAAATACAAGTTTTGGTCCTGTTTTACAATAGTTACATTCTCTTTAAACTTGTATGAGTTACTAAGTTTAACCTATTCACTACATGACTAGTAAAAATGAATCTTTGGCGGCTATAGCCATCAATGACAGTGAAAGAGTTCAAATGTTACTTGGGGTAATACAGGTTTCATGCTGGTGAATGCTGAGTTCATTCTACATTATGATGTACCTTTGATATGAGGAGGAAATGAATTAGTTCCACCAGAAGGGGGCTCTATAGCCAACAACAAGATTGCTAAGCAAATTATGTACAGACGGTAGTAGGCCTTTTATAAATATCTCTATTTAGGGGAATTAACCTTCTTTAGCTCAGGATTTGTAAACACAGTTCAGACTTTTTCCGAATGCCTAATCTCTTGTAAATTTCCATTGCTGCCCCCTACTGTGGCAGGCACCGGTGGACATGTAAAAACAGCCCCCCCTGACAAGCCTCTACTGGGAAATTAATTAGGGCAATGTTTCACTGATCCCTCGCTGTAAACACTCAAGGCTCATCCCTGATTAGTGGCCATTTATAACCTCCGCTTTAAGTGGCTTTAACCCGCGATCTCATTGGGCCGGATGATCACAGCCCAGCTCGCTCACGGGAAGTCCTTTTCGGATAAAATCGCCTTCATAAAGTTTCATGTACACCATTGGTGCCAAACGAGGTGCTGCGGGAAATGACACAATTTCACCTTAACCTGTCCAAAATTATTTGGGTATGGCTCATCTAGTTCAGTGACATACAGTGACAGGCAGAACAATTAAATGCCAGAAGGTGCAATAATACTGTCTATCTACTTACTTTATATTGACAAATAAGTCATGGCCACCTGAGAATATCATTATTATGCTCTTTTAAACAGAAATAGATTTCACACTAATTAAATATGGGAGTAAAGTGACACAAGATCAAGTTTTCCAGTTTTTGTGACATTTGTGTTTGGTCGTGAACCATGAGGTTTTTTTTATTTTTATTTATTTATTTTTTTAAATGGATGAGTTAGCTCAATAAAAGTTGGGATATCGACCAGTGGTGGGAAGGCCTAAACCTCAAAAACATTTCCCTGTTTTTAAAACGTGTATAAATTTGTAAACTATTGTATACATTTATTTTCAACAGTTTTATTTGTCTTTATTTAATAGTGTGTGACTTGCAGACACAGCCTATGGTCATCTGTGGGTCTATTTTTTGGCAATTCAGAATCTTTCTGCTGCTACACATACAGGTAATATGTGATATTTAATTGCCGTAACCCTCTTGGCTAACGCATGTAAACAGAGATATTCCAAATGTTTGAGAAACCCAAATTTGAATATTGGAATCATTATCATTGCATTTCCGGAAAGCAGAAAATCCACTGATTTTAAGCCACCTGCTTTTGACTGAAGAAGACATCACTGGTGCTCAAGGCTCAGGTAACAACTAATCCCGACTCAACTTGCAAAAGTCACGTGACCAAATTAGAAAAACAGTTTAAGGGACACTGTGTTAAGATTTCAACAAATGTTCATTAAAAAGAAATACATTAAATGATTATACATTTCGAAAACTTGCAAATAAATGTGTTCTTAACCACCAACAGAACATTTTAAATATAAGCATTGGTCTGGTTATCATTAAATTATATTACATGGGGGGGTGGCACTTTTCCGGAGGCTCCCATGTTTCTTATAGCTACAGACAACGGTAAATGCAGCACCTGCAGCAACTCCTGCTGTCCGAAATGAAAAACAGTCTAAATCTTACACGGTGTCCCTTTAAGCCATAAATAAAAAGTCTACAGGGTAGCCTGGGGATAATGACTGTGTACTGTACATGGACACGTGCAACAAATGTTGAGCAAGTTGGACCACTCTTTAACAGAAAGCAAGCTGTCTCCACAAAATCGTCTTTCAAATCGTCACTCATCCAATAGACTACTAAGGGCCTCGGTACCAGTATCTTGGTAAATGGCCTCTTTATCGTGAAGAGAGAAAAGTAAGAGTCTATTTGGGGAGAGTGGTTGACACATCTGATAATTGAGAACCGGCGTCTACTTGAGTGGAGGCCACTGTTTGAAGAAAAAAAAAAGATTTAGAAATCTAATTTTCTATGCCTTACTCAGGAGGTTGAAGATAAAGATGGTGATAAGATGCACGTGTCAGCTGTACACATCAGTTACCACTTGAGTTCGTTTTTTTTCTTTTTATTTCCTTCTCAGTGGTTTCCCATTCCTCCTTCAGGGCCCAGTGCTAGGACACATCAGTGCAGCTCACACAATGCCGCCTTTCACAGTCTCGGTCACCTCACACGCGTCCCTCACCAGAATAATTACTCTCTTGTGTCTTGGCGAGGTGACCTCGGCCAGCTTTCAGAAACACAAATATTGCCACAGAGGAACAAAATGTATTCTGGGCTTTTTTTCCCCCCTTCTCTGTTTGAACTTAGCTGAATTGAATTTCACAGTGTTAGCATGTGAACAACACTGCTGCCTTGAGCTATGATAACAGAATTAGTGCAGGGGAAGCATTTCTTCCCCATTTTCAGGTTCTTTAAGAGAGCAAAGAACAAACTACAGGTTAGGACTTTTAACTTCAGCAATCACAAATGCTTTTGAACAAACGGGCTGTGGATTTGTGTCCTTAAAATAGTAATATGTAAAGTTGCATATATTGACAAACCTTATTTATGTGGACCTGCTGCTGATATTGTTTCTGTTTCTCCAAAAAGTGCTGATGTTGCTGCTGAATGACAAGTTGTGCCAGTGTGTTCTGGGGCAGGGGCGCTGATTGGGTCCTGTTCAAGGGCCGATGTTTGGGCAGTTTAGGGCGACTGCTAGATGGCCGATCCTTCATGGCGAGAGGGGAAGGAACGTGCGATGGCAAAGAGCCTGGATATTGGCAAAGCAAACAACGAACCCAAAAATATTAGGTTTTAAGTGTATTAATTTATTTCATACAACAACGTAATGTGATGCAAGATCATCAGGTAAGATATTCTTACCAGTGGAAAGCATTTTCTGCTGCCTCATCTGCTCCTTCTGGAGAAGGTGTTGTAGCAGAGCCTGGTGACTGGGGCTCACTTTAGACTCCAGACCATTGTGAAGGGGCACAGGACCCAAGAGGTGCCCTGGCAGTCCATGCTTGCTCTCTATCGATCTCTCCTTCAGGCTCGCGGTCGTCTGAAAAGAGAACGTACAAATGATAAATCAATTTTATACACCACATTTAGGCCTCAGAACAGTTTTATTGTATTGAATAATTGAAAAAAAAAAGTAAGTTATTCAAATTTTTAAAAACGTCAAGGTTAAAAGTCACTGCTGCTGATTACCATGGCTCCTTGAAAATTAAAAATCACATAGCTGGTTGTAGGCATGGGCCGATAGGATTGGCAAAATATCGTGATATTAAAATTCAAGGTCAATTAAAACGGTCCAAATCTGTCAAAACCGGTAAGTTCTTTCCCCCCCACGGTGTCTACCTTAACGGGCAACTGCACTGTGCAACAGGGGCCTCCTCTCGTTGTGTATCACACGTGAGCGCTCTTCGACTGCAGCAGTCAATGTCATTACAGCTGCTGCTCTCCAGTTTCTGCTTTGCTGGCTAACTACTGCGGGAAACATGGCTAACCTGCTATCATATGCTACTTTTGCAGAGTGTTTTGTGTGATATCGCTTAAAGTAGGACACGAGGGGACTTGCAAGCTGGAGGATGCCCGACTAAACAAACGTTTACCCCCTTCAAACAAACTAAGCTGTCGGTTGTGTGGGAAGAATAGGACGGGCGACCGTTGCGTGTATATGGTCAGAATCTGATATTGTCCCATGCCTGACTGGTTATCAAGTGTTGTACAAGTGTTGCAGTTGAGTGGACTTGAGCTTTTAAAAAAAGCATTATAAATGAGTTTGAAGATAAGAGCATGCTTGACAGCAGACATTGCATCACAGTATTTATCTAATAGTTGATAAACTCTTTGGAGGCCACAGTGGTCAATGGCCTGCTGTCCCAGCCATGATGGTAGATTATCAAGAAACAAAACTATTCAATATAACTTCAAAATAATACTTACGCAAATAGGTGACGACGCAGTCGGGAGCCCAAAAGAGATGTTGGGTAGGGATGGAGATGTGTACAAACTCAACACGGACATGGAGTTCTCTGGTCGGAATAACCTCGGCTGTGAAGGCCATCGCTAGATGACAAAGAACATAAATAAAGAGAGATATTACTTGTAAGACACACAAAGATGGTAGCATGTGCTACGTCAGTGGTTCTCAACCTTTTTTTAAATGATGTACACCCTAACCAGTTAAAAGCATTTAAAAGAACTGTGCATCGTGCTATGCATGTGACAATAATTCTCTACAATACAATATGAATAAAGCGTAACTAAAACATAAACAAATAAAGACATATTATGTTTTGCGAAGGAGTCACTATATCAATTTAGCAATGAATTGCTTCATGCTCTAATTAACTTGTTTTTAATTGGAAAAGAAAAACGTACTGTTTCTGCCACAGTATTGAAAAGCATTCAATTAGACTGCTGATACCTGCAGAAACCTTGTTAAAATCTCACATACCCCTTGAAGTGCCTTCACATAACCCAAGGTGTACTCGTACCCCCATTTAAGAACCGCTGTGCTCGGTAGTTCACTAAAAGTTGTAAAAGTAATGTTCCAGCCCCAGTTCCTTCATCTCCAGTGGATCATATTCTAGTTGCTCCCCGCCCTTGGGCTCTACTCTCTAGGAGGACACCACCACTGGGGCACACTTCCTGCACCCAGCAGAGAAGGGGACCAGCATGTGGTTTTGGAACAGCCATGTTTATCCTTGCGACCCCTACCAGTACTCAGTGACCTGTACGTGGATATCCGGCCAATATTCCACCCCAGGGACCCGTTCCGTCTGAAAAAGGATACCTAATGTAACGGTGTATCAACATGCATTGCTTTTGCAACAGGCATGAGGTCTACAGGCATGCACTCCACCGCCGACTTTCACGAGAGCTTCAGCATGCATTGAAACAATAGCAAGCCTGTATGTTTATGTTGCTCGCATGTGGGTGTCTTTTTGGCTACCAGTGCCTGGGATATCAATTAAACGCCACAGTCCGTTTGTCTCCCTGATGCCTGATGTCAAAGCGTTCCTGCATTTTCTGTCACTGCAGGTCTTCGTGAGAGTAAACAGCTATAGTTCAGGAAAACACAGCTGCTCTGATGAGATTGCAAGTCGATGTGTCATATCTGCCACCCGCTATAATGGTCTTCTTTGTAAGCGTGGTCCAAGGGGATACGTGGGCCAGAACTCAGCCTTGAATCTATTGGGAAATGCGTCTGAGGAGGCACCAAGCCAAGCCAATGACAAAAATACAATGACAAGCCAACAGCAAAACCTGCCGCCAAACTTCAGACTGTTTTTTAAAAAGCATAATTGTGCAGAACATCTGGAGGAATAATATGAGCGATAAAAAAATAAGCAGGATTCTAACGGTTGCTGTTGTTTGCACTTAAACATTCACATTCTCTGCAAAACGTGTTGTTTTAACACAAGTAAACCTGGCACAGTCGGACACATGGGTCACGCTGTGCCTCTTTAATGTCAGTGCGGGTAGTCATTTTCACTGGAGGGGAACAGACAGAGGGCAAATGGTTGTTTTTATAGCTGCGAGCAGAAGGGCAGCCAAGCATTTTGTACTTTAACCCCCCCCCCCTTTTTTTTTCCTGTTTAACATGCATATGCCACAGTTTCCTTGATTTGGTAAATGAATGGCCAATGTACCTCAGTTTTTGTGGTAGTAGGCAAAGAGGAGGGTCCATTTTCAGCCCCCAAGGCACTGGAGGCCCCAATAGGGGAGCTGGGGCCCGAGCCAGGGGCACTTTTTGTTGGCGTAGAGTCTACAGAACATATAAGAGTTAGAGCGTATTCATGCACACGAACACAAAACACAAAATCTTGGAATATGTCCAATTAATGGCCTTACTTATTTTGTTACAAAAAAGAAGCAACGCTTATGGTTTAGTAGTCATCAAAAAGAAAAGGAAGCTGTCTAAACATCAGAACTACTAGCCTGTCCTAATGAGACCAAACACGTTATATATGTACAAACAGCAAAAAGAGGCACACAAAATACTTTTCAGCCTGATGTATTATGCAGAAAAACAGGTGAAGAAATACCTCTCAAATCTCTTGACTATATGCATAAAAACAGGTGAAGAAATACCTCTCAAATCTGTTTACTTTACTGCCTGTTACACATTCTATGACTGGTTGGTTCTGCCTGAATTTGTGGCCCGTTTGTCTACGTCGCAAAAGAAAATAATAAACCATTATTAGCTGGATCATACCCATCAGCTCCAGTGCCCTCTTCTTGTAAGGTGTCATGAGGTTGCCATCTTTTCTCTTGAGCATGGGGCTGCTTCGCCTCTCAGCAACTTTCTGTTTGAGTCGAGAACGCACCTTCAGGTTGGGCTCAGAGGCTAAAACAAAACAAAACAAAAAAAAAGGATGAAAAAAATAGTGAGCAGACCTTTATCTTAGTCTCAGTTCCTTTTTTCAGGGTGAAAAACGAGCCAATGGCACGAGAAAGCCAAGCATTGTTTTATATCCAGCCAATGTAATGGAACTTGTGAATGCAAACAGGAGTATCATAAAATCACAGACTATCAATCAACTTATTATTTTATCACACTTCAACAATTTGGGATTTCCAGAAAAAGAAACAAACTTTTTTTTTTTATTAATTAAATGACTCAGGATCGGGCTTATTTCCAACTCATCTGGACTAAATTAGTTCGCAACACTGAGCTCCAAGTGAAATTCTGCCGCTACCTGCCGCCCTGGTGGCCACATTTCTGATACAGTAGCAGCAGTTAAACTAACACAAAAACATAGCAGATGTTTAAAGCTATTCCCAATACCCCCCATCTGCTAATACAAAACAAGGTCATTTTAGAGGCCCTCATTAGTTCAGAAACATTTTTGAGGGTCAAGACTTGGTTTTAGAGTTTAGGTTTGAATTGGAATTTGACTGCGGTTGTTACATATACTTTCATACATTTATGTACATATATGCTGTATGTAGCATGTACGTATATACACATCTCTCTCTCTCTCTCTCTCTCTCTGGGACTTGTTTTTAAGCATGCCATCTCCATGTCCCCCATTCACCTGGCCGCCCACACGCCTGTGTCGAAATATGCTACTGATTGCTTCCTCAACAACTAACCAACCGGCCTGTACCACATCTGTAGACTGAAGCAGAAATTATTTTAAATGAAATCTAAAATAATCGATCTTAATCAACATTGAAGACCCCAAAATCGGAATTGGACAGAATTGCGAGATAGCCAAAGATGCCCATTCTTTATATACTTTATATTTTACAAATTCAACCATTCAATCGGCCAACACACCAAAACACAGAATTGGACTTTCAATAACATTCTTTTGGACGTGTCACCCCAAGCCACACAGCCAAAGGGAGAAATAAAACTCTCAATTAAAAAAAGGGATAAAAATGTAGCACATCAAACAACTTTTTTTAATGACCGTAATCAGTTTCTAAAGCAATATCTTAATATTTTAAGAGATATTTTTATTGTGTACAATGTGCATTGTGCTTTGGGAAAGTGTGGCCATGACATAAGAGTGCCGCAGGGCAGGATGGATATGGGGGTGGTGCTAGAGGGTACATAGGGGCACAGTGGGCCAGATGCTGCTATTTCTGGCATTTGTCAAAGCAACCAAAGCCTCATCCGTAATACGTCGTGAGGACCTCTAATCCTGTGGGTGTGAGGATGAATGAAAGCGTGCAAAGAAGGAAGAAAGGAGGCAGGAGAGAGGAATGAGAGGGAGAAAAGGCTGCTCGAAGTCCTGTAAATCTGCTTCACGCCCCACTGCCTTGATTGCTTTCTATTTTTACACACTGCTGCCACCAAGCAACATTTGCCAATTGGTCGCCACGGGAACGTCAGACAGCGGCATGGGAAGGGACACTTTCTCACTGGTCTCCATGGAAAAAGACACAAACATCCTGATATTTTCAGATATAGAAGGTACGGTAATTAAGGCAGCTTTAAAGTGCAGTATCTAAGATTGAATGGTTAAATGACCAAAACAACGTCATCAACAATACTGAGAAAGACACAAGCATTCAGTTCAGTGAGTACCGAGACGATTAACTCCACTGGCTTTTCTTTAAGCTTGTTTGTGATTCATATTTATTTATAAATTTTTATTTGAAACTATATTGAGAGGTTAATAGCGATGGCTTGCCAAAAAAAAGGTTGTTTTGTACTTGTTTATCTGCTCTGGGTGCTCACTGCAATAAGGCCACAACTATAATAAGCTGTCATCAATCATAAAAGAACAAGTACGGTATGTGCACCGGAACTGAAACTATATTTAGTCATGTCCTATTTATAGATGCAGCTTCCAAGCAAGTCTCCCCTCTTCAATGTTAATGTTGAGTAAGATTGATTGTTTTAGCAGGAGTTAATTAATCATAAAAGTTCTTCAAGTTTTAAAGTTGGTGGCCATTCCTTCTTTGGAGTATTTTGCTTCTATTTCCTGTATGATAGTAACATTTGAGTTACTAAGTTGAGTATCATACAGGCGTAGAACATGTTCAACTTAAAAATACAGTATCAAATTTCTTTTTCTATCACACAGGATGTGTCACATTAGCTCAACTGAGAAGTGTACATTTGTACTGTATACATACTAGGCAACTGGGTCAAGAGCAGAGTTCTTAAAGCTAAGCTGCAATTATTCTTGCGGTAGACTTATTGCGTGACTTCACCAGCGAAGTAAATTTAGACAGATAACGGGTTCATCAAGTGTGTGCATTAGTCTTCAGGTAAAATAAGACACAGCACAATTGCCATCTTAACAAATAGACATAAGGTGGATGGTTAGGGAAGTTGATAATATGTGGACCAACACAACGACAGAGAAGAGACCTTGTGTAAGGAATAAACATAGGCCAAAGCCCAAGGATGAAACCGTACAATCCTGTTTTATGAAATATGTGATGTTGCAACAGAGAGAAATTGATCTTAACTGTTCAGTGAATAATACATGAATACTATGTCACGCTCAACTGTATTTTTTATGACCTAGCCATAGAATTCCATCGTGACCATTCAAAATGCAGGTCACATGCTACAATTTGGCAACCCACTACAATATTTCTTGTTGAACTTGGAATGGTTGACATTTACTGAGTTTGTAAAAGAACCAAGACTCATAAATAGAAGTTTGTGTGACAAAATATATATGACGAACAAATGTGATTATGGAGCTCAACCAGAATAAACAATGAACTTCGCCCTTTGGCCGACCGAAGCAGTTGGGTGTCTCGCACAGAGTACTTGAGTCACCCCCATCTTGTTTTGAGAGAGCTATCTTTTCTTAAACAAACAATCATGTCAAGGACAATTCTGCCTTTGCCAGGCGGAACGCGACAACACTTGACGATCAACCATCAGTGGCAGTTGCTGGCAGGGAACAACACCACCTTTGTGTGTCAACCTCGTGTGCCGCGCCTTTAAAGGGCTTTAATGAAGACAGACAGGAAGTGGGGGGGAAAAGACTGAGCAGGAAATGACCGCATATAGATTCAGGAATCCATCAAGCAACATGTAGTTTTATCAGTGAGAAGGGCGCACAATGGTCATTTTTGTGCAGAATGTTTTTTATACTCGAGAATCTATTAGGTTTTTGCTATTTATAAACAAATGATTTTCAAACACATCCTATTGTTCTAAATAGAGGTTACAAAATGTCACTCTTTATTCTTCATAATGGGGATATTGACAGGCTGGGAGCTAACTAACTCAAAAAGTAAGATTGTTTTAGGGTTTGATTGAAGTGACATGAGAGAGAAAGAACATAGGTGTAATTTGGTGAGCACATACTGGAGGTTTCTTTGGGAGGGAGGGCTTGCCAGTTCTTGTGCTTGTAAAACTAAGAAATAGGAATTATTGTTATTTATACAGCTTTCCTCAAGCTTTAAAACAATAAGACTGGTTTTTTTTCTTCACCTTTTTGGTGGGGGCAACCTGTGTGTATTCAAAATTGATTCTAAAGCCCAGAACTTGGGAGAGATTCAACTGCAACTATTTCCACATGCATTACTAGTTCTAAAGTTAATCATACAGTATATTTTAAGACATGCTTCTACTTTTAGTGAACAACATTTCTTTAAAATTATTTCAAGTGAGCAATGAAAGAAGGAACTCATGAAGTGTCCTCATGAACGTTTTGTGACAAACACTGGAAGGATAAGAGAGGCAGGGGTCATAATGAGCCGAACTGATGCGATTGGCAGGTCATCAGCAACCCCCGGAAACTCAATGGCTCTTAAGAAGTCTTGATTGACAGAGGCCAAAAAGGATCTTAATTGCAACCCACAGTGTCCCAAATAGCCGCATGGTGCTTTGTGTTCCTCAAGGTACAACTTACCGCTGGTCAGGCAAAATCATCATATCTCCAAAATGGGTACATTTCACGGTTTGTTCAACCATTAGTATTACATGTTCAAAAAGAGCAAGCCGTTTTCAAAACTTTAGTCGTCCCTCAGGCCTCCATCCATTTTCCCGAGCCGCTTATGCTCTCAGAGCTTGCTGGTGCCTATCCAGGTTGGCTTCGGGCAATAGGCAGGGGACACCCTGAACTGCTTGCCAGCCAATCACAGGGCACACAAAGACGAACAACCATTCACACACCCAATCACACCTAAGAACAATTTAGTATGTCCAATACACCTGCCATGTCCGGAGTGCCCGGAGAGAACCCATGCAACCTCTTCCTCGGGGAGAACCTGCAAACTCCACACAGGATGGCTGGAGCGAGGTGGATTTGAACTCAGGTCCCTTACACGATAAGGCGGACGTGTTATTCACTGCGCCACCGAGCCACTCCACACTTTGGTCAGTAATTTGTCGTTAATAAATAAATAACATCCACATGTGTGGACTAAACAATTGAATAGTTTTGTGGGGTTTTTTTTTTTTTTTTTTTATGTGTAATGTGACTTTCAAGGTTTCAGCCCGACATTATATTAATGAATGTACTGTAAATTTCAGACAGTAAGCCAAAACATTTTGCTCATGTATTGAAGCCTGCGGCCTAACTGCAGTGTTTTTTTATAGTTGCAATGAAGTATGCGCGAGCCAACATGTAGATTTAGATTGACTGTAAATGAGTTTACATGAACATGTTGTTATTGTGTGTCACACAAATGGAAATAAGCATACCTGTCTTCCTCAAGGGGAAGTCATCCTTGCCGTCAATGGGAGATGGCAGCGTGTAATGGCAGGTAGGGGACAGGCCTCCAAGAGGAGGAGAGCTTTGGTCCAGAGAGGTATGATGGGAGGACCTGACCATAAAAGATAAAAAGTCTAAAAGTGCTTCACATTAATTCAACACTGTCAGGACTACAAATAGTCACCTGTACCAGAGCTTGGGGTGGTGGATGAATGAATGATTGACACCATTGCTGCCAGGGTCCTTTGCTGATTTGCTCAACAGAAACTCTTGGAGTTTCTGCTTCACTTCTGTACTTGCCACTGCACCTGTGAGACCAAAAGGTACAATAACAAGAATTGGGGTTACCCTAAGTATACATGACTTGTGAAATATTGACAAAAGCACAAATTTTCAAACATATTCGTTTTCCATTCTCTGACTGTCCCAAGTAATGTAGAAAGATCCCCCCCTAGTGGCCAACAAGCTTTGTGTTTCAAAAAAAAAAAAAAAAAAAGAGAACACTCCTGTTGGAGGCATGCGGTTCCAGGCTGTAGTTTCAAATTACCTAACCTGACAAAGTCATAAGTCATCTCCTCTATTAATAGACAGAATGTCAAAACAGAAATGAAACCTTAGATCCAAAGCTATTCTCATAGTTCTATTAAAAGACATTTTCAACAAAATTCCAAGAATAAATGGCACCAGGAAGCCTCGGCTATTTGTGTTGCTTTAATTATACACTTTATTATAATAATCATCGCTTTAAAATTACAGGGATCTTCTTTGCCTCCTAATTATCAGTTAAAAAAAGTATATATATATATATATATATATATATATATATATATATATATATATATATATATATATATATATATATATATATATATATATATATACACACACACACACACACACAGTATATATACAGTGTATATACCTCTCTTTGAATATTTTCAAAATGTTAAAAGATTTTATTTTTAGTTTTTAATAGCCTCTCTGCTTATGTTTTATATATTTTATACATATTTATATATGATGTGCCACAAAATAATTATAAATATATATATATATATATATATATATATATATATATATATATATATATATATATATATATATATATATATATATATATATATATATATATATGCATATAGCTTTCCATCTATAAAATCAGACTTCATAATTGACTTAATAACAATAATAACGCAATTTTTTTTTCCCCCCTCGGTGTCAAACTCTTACTCTCTCTGGAGCGCTCTTTGGCCCTAAGACTCAAGCTGGAAATGTGCAGCTCTCGTCGATGCCTCTCCTGTTCTTTCTCCTGCTGGTTCTGCTGCTGGCTTTGTTGGTGCTGCTGGCTCTGCTGCTGAAACTGCTGTTGCTGCTCCAGACGGCGCTCCTTCTCTGCGAGTTCCTGCTGTTGTTTCATCGCTTGGAGCTCCTGTTGAAGCTGAGAAAGCAGCAGAACCAGCATGAGCAAAGTAACACGAATGAATGATGCTGAATGTTTTTGGAATTACCAGCTACTGTTGTGCGCTTACTGTTTTGCTTTCGTTCTCCCACAGATGGACAATTTGATGCTTTTCAAGGTTCGAGTATTTTCATGATATCTGCACTGTACCACACTATGTTGCGCTTGTTGTGCTGTGCTGTGTGTGTTGCTTAATTTTAGTTCTCAAACTTTTTTCAATCATATACTTCCGTGAAATATTTTTCAACTAAGGACATCTTAAAACACCACAAAGCCTTTCTTGGATGAAAAAAAAAAAAGACAAAGCAGCGTGCTGGGCCATCCGTGTCTGATTTATTAAAATGTGGAATTATGTTTATAGTGCTATCGGCCTATTACTTTAAGCTACTCGAGAAAATGGATTGTATAACATCATCTGTTTTGTTTTGCAATGTGAATGTTTATAAAACATTTGCTGATACCAGCAGAACCCTGTGAAAATCGCATGTAACCCCTGGAGTGTTTTCACCTACCCTCAGGGGTACTTTTCTGCCCATTTAAAAACCACTGTATGAGTGACGCCCACCTTGAGGTGCTCCTGGAGCTGAGCCTGATGCTGACGGGTCAATTTCTCATGCTGTTTCTGGAACTCGCTGATGAGCAGCTGCTTTTGGATCTGTTGCTGCTTTTGGATAAGAAGAAGCTCCTGCTGCAGCTGCCGTTCCCACAGTCCCGGGTCCGAGCCTGGCCCCAGCATCCTCAGGTCTGTGCGCAGGTCTAACGGAGACAAGGGTTCCACGACCAGTGGTACGTCTGACTTAATCTCCACTGGATACCACAAAAAGGGGATGAGAATAAAGAAAAAAAAAAAAACATTAAATGTCTAATAATGAAAACATGCCGGTCATGAAAAACAGTTGGAGGTAAATCGGTGCTTGTGTAAAATAAAAAAATAAAAAATCATAAGAGAAAAAAACAAGAGCATTATATTAAGAATAAGCGAGTATAAATCAGAAGGATGAGTTGAAGGAAAAAAGTGAGAATCACGAAAGCACAGCTTTCGCTCATGCAAACCTGTAATTATAATCCTTTCTAAAAACAAACACTGGATCACATCCGGCAAAGTCTGCTGGGAGCAGCTGTACCAAGGACCCAATGGACATTTGGCACGGAGCTCACAGTGGACATTTCATGTATTTATTTAAATCCTGTTTTCCGCATGTTTAATAAACAACCACTGTTCTTCTCATATCTCCCAAGGCATCATGTAAATCCTTAAAGGAAAATATTTTTAAAGGCTAGAACAGGCATTCATGGGGGGCATCGTGTATTTCGCAATCTTTGCAGTTTTTTTATAGTGCTGACGTTAATAGGAAGTGTTTTTCTCATTATGTATAATTGCTAGATACAAAGACACACAGTTTCCTTTCATGCTGAGCTCTGTATGTAGTTAAAATAATATCCAGTTACAAATGTAGAAAACAAGTCTATTTCATCTCATATTCCTGGCAGTACACAAATTATCAATGAAACTCTTTTTTATCTGCATAAATGCGTAGATATTAGGCATAAGATCGCCACTGATATTTTGTTTAACATTTTTGCCTCTTTGACTTTCTGTAAAAAAATAAATAAATAAATAAATAAATAAATGAATGCATACTTACATAAAGCTACTACTGTATAACATACACAGTGTAAGTCCATGAAGTTGGGCTGGACGATATGGCTGAAAAGTGTATCACAATCTAAATATATCATAAACTGATACTGAATTATTGGCGAACCCCACAATTAAATATATTTAAATCTAGTAATGTACATCTCTTCCCACTAATTTTATTTTAAACCAAATATTTCCTTCAAGCAAAAAAAAAAAACTAACCAATTTGTAGACTCCTGTAATTGCAAAGTTATGTTCATAAAAAGGTATATATTTAAAGCTATACTGCCAGTGGTGATGTAACTTCATTATTGGGATAGTAACGGTATTGATCCACTTTGTCCAAAATGTCCAACAGAACTGATAACATGTTAGCTGAATTATACTGCTACATACAATAACCACCATGCTGCAAAGTGTATTTGAAATGAGAGCAACATACAAATCTACTTAAAATTCCAGTAGCTGCAAGGTGATTTATTGAGTACATTCATGGCATTAATGTTCTCCAGGCAGGAGGTGGCAAACACAAACAGTTGCATTGCACTCACACAGACCCACACGCACCCACACACAGTATATCACCTGTTCACCAAAAAAACAAGGGAAATCTGATACATTTGACAATTTTGAGTGTGCTGTGACACTTTTATCTGCCATCAGTTCTTTTAATGAGCTGTCACAAGTAGATTTTAAACCAATCAAAGACCTCCTTCGCTGTAGTTGCCATTCCCTGTGGTAGGCACATTGGCGAAAATGTGTTTTGTTTCTACATTACTGCTGTCGTTCCATTTGTACGTGGTGGTGCTGATTATAAATAGCAACATAAAAGCAAGTGGTGCAATTCTGCTTTGTGACATCCCCCACACCCCAGTATCCACCACCCTAACTTGCTGCTGTCATAGCAACACCGGCTACGTAATTATGCCACCCAACACACACCCCATCCGCCAGATATGGAGTCTCGCCGCATGTCATCTCCTGCCTACTGTGGCAATGTGACATGTGGACTATTATATCAGCTCTTATATAAGGATGGAGTCCCCAGCAGAGAGAACCTGGTAGAACAAAAACAAATTACGCATAGAGTGAATAGTGAGTGAAAACTAGTCTTAGAAGAGGTTCAAAGAGTGAAGACAGCCAGCAGGAAGTCCTGGGCTTTGGTGTTCTAAAAACAGCTTCAGTGAAATGACAGAGGAGGGTATTAGCTCGGCAGGCACATGAATGGGGACCTGTGGATCAGACTCCTCTTTGTTGACAAGAAAAATGCATCTTGGCATGTAAGCACTTGACAAAGGACTCTCCTGTAATGGGCGCTGTTCCAGGGACAGCCGTGAACCTGTGAACCATTCAAGGACTCTGTGAGTCAGACACCGTCAGTGCTACTTCTGCCTAATGGACCTAAAAATAGCTACAAAAACACCTGCTGGCAGGGAGAACACGCCACTGTGATATTTAATTAATCTCATATTTCATTCCCTACCCTGACTGCGAATGACATTATGGATCTCCACTTTGATCGGCACATCAAGCTGAGTCCCTATCACTATTTCTCAGACGAGGGGGGGGAGAAGGTGTAGGCGGGAGTGTGAAGGCTTAAGGCCACATTTGATAACCGAGGCTGCACGAAATGGCCCTTGAGGAAACCACAACAGGCTCATGCGCCCATGCTATTCTTGTCCACCCACAGTCCACAAGAATAGCGCAGAGTGGAGCGGCAAAGTTGAGGGAAAATAATGAGATCCTTAAGGTATGGTGATTATTCAAGCGCGCCAAATGGAGAACTGACAATGTACATCCATCACAACAGCAGACAACGTGCTTCACCAGACAACAAAATGGTATTTGGACTAAAAGCACAAACGGTACAGCAGTACTGCCTGAAACAGAAATCTTTAGTTTCTGTCAAACGAAAATAATTCGTAAGCAGACAAGAATACTGAACCACCAGTAACTGGGGACAAATATAAAGGCTCTTAATATAGACAATGTGCCAAAGACTGTCACACTTGTGAAGCTGCCAGCATAATTTAACACTTGCAAAAATAAAACTGTAATGTAGCCTCCATTCATTTTATCTTTAGGTCATAGGGATGATGACACTTTTGGGTGTGATGATTCTTAATGGAAATACCTTTTTCTGGATTAGAATAAGGTACTTCACATTTGGATGGCAGCTCTAATGCTCCATGCCCTGGTAAACAAGATATTTATGAATGGCAGCTCCCAAGTTTGTTTTTAGCACCAGCGAGACAAGTACCCTGTTGCCCCATACCCCAAATTCTCCCTGTAGGAGGCCCTCCGAGTGGCGATTGGGTGGCTCACACCCTGGGACCGCTGAAGTCGGAATGGCAGTGTTCCTAAAAGTGTTTACCTTCTTGAGCCTTTGCCTCGCTCTTGGTTAGAGTGACAATTACAGCCTTAATTTGAGATGACTGTTCAGAATAAAATGGCTTACATGAGATACAAGCGTTCATAAAATGAATATCACTCACTGAAAAGAAAGCGCAACGCTGTTCTAACACTCCCAGTTTGCCAACACATCACTAAATAAAGCTAAGAACGTTGTGACTGAATAATGAAGCTTGTGTTGCAAGCACTCCATCACATACTCTTTAATCATAAATCATACTCATGGTAAATCTTGTAGTGAGGCAGGCTCAGCCTTGACAGGAAATTGTTCATAAAAAGATTTTGTAGGTAATTATGCAACCACATTTAATTTTCAAAAAGTTGCACCGATTAGTGACAAGTGCTCCTTTTTTTATGTAAGCCTTTTAAAACTTTGGACAAGTTCAACTTTGAAACTTCTCACACCAGTCGTGCTGCTGTGAGGAGGCCTGATATCGGCTATTTTTAATCATCTTTTACAACTGACAAACAGGCTTCATCAGTTACACTTAATAGCTTCATTTGTGTTACATGTTGCCCGCATTTAAAATAGATGTTTGCTGATCTAAATTCCCTGTCTGAAAATTAAAATAGAAACAGACACAGAAGTTCTTGGGGGGGAGAAAATAAGTTGATCTTTGGGACTGCAATGTGGCACTGGATCTCTCATTAAGTGCCTTGTTATTTTGAGCAGCTGGCAAGTCTAAAGCAGGAAACGGCACTTTATTTTTAAGACTTTGGCTCGTCCTTGCAGTTGAGCCAGATTTCAGACTTGCAGGCTATCTCTTAACAAAGAGAAATGACCCGAACCACCGTGCTGGAGCCAGCAATCTTGCCGTCTACTGTTTGGCCATCAACGAACAACAACACACAATAACATGTCCATTGGGTATTAATAGCAAGAATAATGAGGCAAATTCAGATGATATCACCCTGAAAAATTGATAGTTAAGGCCCATGTCAAGATTATGTCATTTTATTAGCAGAAACTATTACCTGTACCCTGATATATCAATCACCAGAGATTAACTGCACTGATCATTGAGCTAATAACTAGAAGAAGGCTCCACAAGCCTCCTTTCTCATAGGGACATAAACAAAAATCCAACATAACAGATGGATTATAGAATCATTTTTCATCTATCATGAGTCCTGTAATTATTTTTGTGAATGTGCATCGTGAGTACTTCAAACACATTCTGAAGGGACATGAAGGTAGATGAGCCACACAAGGGTACTTATTCAACAGACTATTATTGTCTGCAAGGTTCCTATTGAAGTGGTTTTGCATGATGTTTTGCACTGGGAGACTGAGCTAATTAGTTTCCTGGTTGGAGAATTAATTTCAGAAAGCTTTTGTCTGATGCCACTGACACATGTGCTTTTATTTACGTGAACTACTTGAAATGAAACAGCATTATCTTTAAAAAAAAAAAAAAAAAAAAAAAAAAAAAGGTTATTTCACTTGTGGAACAGATTTCCATTAAACCCATTTCATAGCACATGACCCTCAAGTATAAGGTCTCTAGTTGGGCAACATGTGAACGATCACATGTGAACGATCACATTTGTTTGCCATAAAATAAAGAACAAATACAACAGGCAAAGGGGTTTCACTATTTATGTTTGTTCCAAGGCACTGTTAAATTAGAAGCACGCCAAGATGGAACGATAATGCACAGACGCCTAATCTTAGCAGGCTAATGCCATAAGCTGAAAATAACTCACCTAAGAATAGCTGACCCACAGAATAAGCAAGGAGGCTGAATTCAGGCGCTCTGTGCAGCCGTTGTTTGCCACACAGGCCTCGCACACAGAGGACAAGATGTGTGACAACATGATTTATTGACAGATGGAATGTGTCATCCTCCCGTCTTCTTTCTAAATTTGTGTGACTCTCTCAGGATTTTGCTTGGAGTCAGACTCATGCTTGTTTTTCAAGACCAAATTTCACATTTGAATGAACTCACATTGAAATTACAGTAAACCTGCATTTATTTATGCCTCGCCTAATTGTGCATAATCAATTCAAAGTTCTGATGTACCCTAAATTAAACCCTTAATTCATTGAATCTGCACTTTGTCATGAAACAGCCAGGACAATCATTTGTGAAGCCTAACAACTATGCAGTCCTTTAAATGTTGAACAATTACGAAATGCACGATAAAGTGCGCCCTGACTCAACCTGAGCGCATTCGTTGCATAGTCATTCTCATCGGATTGTACATTTCCATTTTATGTGAAGCCAAAAATAGAGCAGTCAATAATGTCCAGAGAGAAACCTTTACGTTGTCCCCTCAGCATTCCCATCACACTTTTTCCACTTCCCTAAAAAGTGCACAAAAACAATGTCCCCTTCATGATCTCAGTGAGTCATTTTGACCGGCAAGAGCTTGGGAATAGGGGTAGCACACTTCCTATTCGTACAGTTTAACGTAATAACAGTGTTCCTTTTAGAAAATACAACACGGTCATAATGTTGCTTGAACGCACAGCAATGTAATCAACAGAACGCATAAGAGAGAAAATACCTCGATTCAGGAAGAAGTGCCTGATCCTACCACAGAGCCCAGCTGAGAGTTCTTTGCACAGAGAAAGAGACTATCTGAGCGCAGAGTTGGGAGTAAGAGCGAGTGAGAGAGTGGGAGAGAGGCAAGTACACCGAGGATGGACGTGTGTGTGTGTGTGAGATGTGGAGCCGGAATGCACAAGCAGGAAAGGAAGGAAAAAATAAAAAAAAGTTGACATTCCGAGCTGGAGGATCTCGAATGGCTGTAGGCTGTGCGCTGTGATCACCTGAACTGTTCACGTTGTGCATCCTGCTCTGGTTGGGGAGCGGCTGGGCTCCAACGCGGCCGTCTGTTGTGGAGAAACTTGACTCGCCCTCGTAAATCGTCTGCAGCATACTCCACTTAGCGCTCGGGTCTCATCGCACGCCGTCACCAAGAGAGCCACCCCTTCGGCCACCCGGGGGAGCGAGTGCCACAACGGTTTTCCTCCGCCTCCTCCTCTGAGACAGCACTCTCGCTGGAAAGCAGGAGCACTTTCTCTGCGGGGCTGTTTGCCTTCAGCCGGCACCCAAACACTAACGCAGTGTCAGCCTCTCTGCCTGTGCCTGCCTTCTCTTCTCAGCAACGTGTCAGAGGGGAGCCTGCAAATGTAAAGCAGAGTTGCTTGGCAAAGTGGTGTGTGTACTGTGCACTGAGCACCTCACTCAAGCTGGGGCGGGAGCGAGCTTCATTTGCATGTGAATCAACAACTGCGTGGCCCACAGGTGACAGAAATAGAACAATAGCCAGCCCTGGCTAAAAATAGGTCAGGCGAGGCACGGGGATTGGAGCAGCATTGATGCGTTTAAAAATACCACACCAAACACAGCTGTCTTCTGCAGCTCCTGCCAGAAGGCATGTCTCCTGACTCCCTCTCTGCAGATGGAGTCTTGATCTCCCCTCCCTCTTGGAGTAGTGGAACAAGTCTCTCGCTCTCTATTTGCGTCTTCATTTTGTTCTCTGAGGTGTACGAGCAATAGGATCCCTTTTACATTGATGTGTTTGGCAAATGATTCACAAAAGTGCTTCTTTCAAGTGATTCACAAAAACACAGGCTCTATTTTTAAATATCTCCTACTGCAATCCACCACAAAGAAATGGTGCTTTCCCATCATCTTTCACTTTCTGAGGACCAATCCAGTTAAGTAAGCGTCTCACAAGCAGAGCAAAACCAAAACGAAACATGTAAGCTCTCCTTCTTTGCGAAACAAGAATCACCCTTAAATTTAGGGTGAAATTTTGGTATTTACTATTTTGCTGTGTATAAGAGGCACCGACAGTTTGGCAGCAATGTTAAAACTATAGCAACACAGAATAAATCTCATCGTCTTAGATTCTTCATATTTGCTTGTATTTATATCTATAAAGTATATGTTTGTTTTGGGTCAAGTGTGTTTCAGATTTTCCACAATATGAGCGGTCAATGAATGCAGCACCAGTGTAAATGTTGAGTGCGCTCCAAGCTGTTGTTTTTCTTTTTCCTTGCGAAGCAGCTCAAGTTCATTTTGCCATAAATACCCAAAGTTGCACACCACCCGTGTTACATTAAGTTTATGATTTTGTGTATATGTCGAAAGACCACAATTAATAAACAAGTCAAATGGATCACTTTTCTGTGTTCTCTAACCGGTGGACTCTTAATTGAATCAGCTAACAGCATAACGTTACATGATCTTCTATGTTTTAGTAATATTCCTGGGCGTGAACAAGGATGGACTCGGACGTTGGTTAAGCCTGCTTGCTTCTTTATTGAAAATAAGGCCATGACGTCCACCGTCTAGCTCAGCCCATTATGGTAAATTATTTTAGGTTATAATACATCCGATATAAATTGCACATCTGTGCCTCAAAACAGCCCAAAATCATATTTTAAATGCCATTTTTTTTCTCTTTAGTTATGTATAATATGTTGCCTCCATTTTCTGGTAACCTTTAATACCAGAGTGCCGGTAAGTAAAATCCAGGTTTAATTTTTTTCTTCCTACTATGATTAAGGTGTTTCAAATTGTTTTTTTTGTTCTGGTACTTTAAGCACTTTTAGTCATTTTAATATGATTTTATTATTCAGTTAATAAAAAAACAAGTACATGTTTAAAAGAGGCTTTTACATCTCTAACTCAGTTTGTAGCTGCTTTTAAATGTTATACTTTTACAGAATACAGAATATGAAGCATATTGAGTTTCATTATTGCGTATGAATATTTTTCCACATGTAACACATTATCATTTATTAAAGCCCCATGTAAAATCTCCTCACTCAATTCAATACCTCCGTCTTCCTCCAAAAAAGTGTTATTCACAGGTTTTTACAATGAATCATTCAATCTCAGAGTGTTTGTGTGAACATTCTCTCAAAATTGATCTCTGGTACATACAGATATAAACGATAATTCCATGTTTTCCACTCCATATGCATAAATTGGGATATTGTTTAAGACTTTTGGTGGAAAAACAATTGGTTATTCTGATCAGGTTACTTACTGCATGTTAAACTGACTTAAAAAAATGTGATTCCATTATCTGCAACTGGTGTAAACACACAAATCCAATAAACCTGTCAATATGAGGAGAGATCAAAGGATGCAAATGAAAACCCAAAACAATAGTAACAACAAACCACGTGGTAAATTACAATCAAGCAAAAGAATGGACACTTCATAAGGTACCTATGACATGCATTAAATCTGGAAAACAGTTTTAGCAGCCAATGGTCTAATGGAGATGTTGCTTGCATTTAAGTCAATAAGAACAGAGTCAGAGCAGGGAATAATATCAAGATGTATTGTATTTTAATTGCGAGTACTATTGTTGTACATGAATCATACATTTAAAAGACATTTAAAAAAATCTGATAAAGCCACTCGTGAGACTTAAGCATCGCAGTGTAAATCCATCTTTAGACCTTTCATGACTAACACCCAACATGATATGTTCGTGTGGTAGGCCACATAAATACTGCGTTCACTTAAGACACATGGAAGAGTGTGTGTCCCCTCATTTTGCCAGCTCAGTGTACGTATGTGTGGGGTTTAAGTGTGTATTCAGGCCAGTGCTGTTACTCAGGAAGCATGCTTTCAACTTGGCAGGGAAGCCAACTGGACGATGCCGTAACAGCACGATGGCAATTACATAAACCAACTGTGTCAAGAGCATCTCTTGCGGTTTGCACCCCCCTACCACCATCTCCATGCAACAGCCTGAGTATAGCAATGTATAATGTGGGGGTATGAGAAAATACAAACACATTACTCATTTTTAAAACACAAACCCTGAGAAAATATACAATTTCATGAGTATTCTATTAATATGTCTTCCAAAACTGGCCAACATCCCTTGTTGATATAATGTGACTCCCTCCCATAAAAGTCAAATCAAATGTGACCACTAAGGCAGCTTTGTGGCCAAGCAGCCTGCGCCTTTAAATTTTTCATCTTCCTTCAAAATTTGACCTGTCCCCCAGCCAGGGGCGTGGAGCCAGAACAGCTATTTTTAGGTGCTGAGCTCTGACGACTGACTGCGGACGCATACACAACTGCACGCGCACACTCGTGCACACACGCAGAAAGACTTTTACTATGTTATTTCAGCTGGACAAGTGTTTAACCCCTCTATCCTTTTATCACAGTGCCGTGTAGGAAGCCAAGAAGGGAACATGCAACTAATGTCAGACAATTACGCAGTTTGTGAGCCATTTAGAAAGATACGACCGATGGTAATTTAAAAGAAAAAAAACTCGACTTTGTGTAAGTTTGAAATTAGGAAACCACTTTTGTCACGGATGTGCAACCGCACATGCACTTTTCTTCATGAAGATGTTGGCATTCCCAATGGGTAAGATTGTGTGAGAGAGAATAAGTCCTCAAGTCTAAGGTAATGATGGTTAAAGACTCAGAACTCCATCTGTCGCAGCATCTGTCGGCGCAAGAGATTGTTGACTCCAACCCCAGAGGCTGACCTCCACAAAGACTCAAAATAGTAGCTGAAATGAGGAAGTCTATCACATGAATAATATGAGAATGGAGTCTCCATTTATAGGAGGGTAATAGAGAAGCATTGGCTTTTTACATGCGTAGTACAACAATGTTCCTCTAATGAACTACTTATTTATAATTGGTCCTAAATTATTATTTGTTTATTTTTTTCCCAAGATGTTCTACTTGCTATGTAACATTGATCATTTCGAGGCGACAGGCAACAATCAGTTCCTGGTCCGAACTTGACACATATGTTAATAGTGATTAACCTAAAATGTTTATTCCTGACTTGCTTCCTGGGGCTGATGACAGATTGTGGATTGGAAATAGCTCCTTCCAAATGCAAGGGGCCCAGTAAACCGGCAATGTGGCTGGACCGTTATAGCTCCAACTGCGTCACTCGTGGCCTTTGTCTACTTTAGTCCTATTAAAGCATTTAAGTGTGAAAGTCAGCATCTCTGCAGGATAGTCACTCTGTGTACTGCCACTGTGTGTGCGTGCGTCTGTCTTTGAACAATTATATGCAGCCTGTACTCAAGAAAATATGTTTAAAAAATACATTGCATGTAGTAGGAACTTGTCATTTGGAAACTGCTATTTGAATCTTACTAAATCTTGACAAGGCTCATTCTACAGCAATATAACTAACTACTCTAATGGTAGTACCTTAAAGTAAACTGCCTGGTGGCAAAATACAGTTACTTGACAAAGTAAAAACCAAAACTAAGATTAAACCCTGTTGTGATTTTACAATTTAGACTTTCACCACTTTTTGGGGAAAAAAGTTAATGACAATGATAAAAAAAAATGTTTTGGGGATATTTTTTGAATGTATTAAAATCAGAAAACTAAGAAACCACATTTCAATAACTATTCACAGCCATTGCCATGAAGCTCAGGATTGAGCTCAGGTGCTTATTTTTTCTACTGATCATCCTTGAGATGTTTCTACAGATGAATTGAAGTCCACCTGTGGTAAATTCGGTTGATTGGACATGATTCGGAATGGCACACACCTGTCGACGTAAATAAGGTCCAACAGTTGACCGTGCATGTCAGAGCACAAAAAACACGCATGAAGACGAGGGAAATGTCTGTAGAAGTGAGTAAATAAGTTAGATTACACGTTACTTTAATAGTTTCGTCTTACAGATACCGACCACACTGCTGGTCTTAAAAATGACACCCAGTTTTGCAACTTAATGAGAAGTGTGTGTTTTAAATAGTGTCGATAATGAACACGTTTGTTTTTCATTAAAAATAAAATAAAGAAGGCATTTTAGACTTAATAAAGTCTTAAGAAAAAAAAATATTTTTCTGGATTTTACATAACACATTTGCTACTTGTTTTTAATTAAAAATAAATAAACTAAAAATACATTCTTTTAAGATTTAACATGACAAAAATACATTTAAAGCTCCCAAAATAACACGAATAATGGTATAATGGAAAATCTCATCATTTATAATGTACATTGTTAATAAGTATAAGGAGTACATTTGGGCACACATTTTTTTCTAATAAAGAAAAATAAGAGCTCCAAACCAACACCGGGGGTAAAGCAAAGTCATCAACGTCTATTGATGCAAGGTTAACTTGACACTTTGATGATGTTTCCAGTCGTCGTACATTCGGCATCTCTACTCTTGGGCGGAATTTTGGTCAACCTGTATCTGTATATTTCCTCCAAATTAACCCTCTCACTCTGTCACAATTACTGTTCCAGTTCCGAGTCACCACCAGACTTCTGTGGCTTAATCATCATGGCACTGCTGCCTTGTGACAAAGTGCGCATGATGAAACCCAGCAGGGAGGCAAGTGAGAGAGGAATAAGTGTTGCAAGAAATAAATTAAGTGGACAAACACTGCTCTATATAAGTGCTGTCCGGCTAGAAAATGTGTTGTTCTCTTTTCAGAGCATAGGATCCATTTGTGTGCGGGCGTGAGCGTTTTATTGTTCTCTGAACTTCAGAGTCCCTTTCAAAATCATGCGAGAGAGAAAGCTCAGTGACCAAATATAAAAAATGTTTGAAGTTGATCTGCTTCTTCAATAGGTTCCTGCCTGTGTGGATGCTGGGTTTCATCGTATCACCCAGTGCAAAATAAAGTGGGGGTGGGGGCTGATGGTTCAGTAAATATGATTATTATCAGAGGGGATGTTCTTCCCAGGAGAGGGTCACCATGCTAGATGAGCAAACCCCTGACGTAAGGGCGCCGCCCATTTTATTCCCCTGAGGATCTTCTCCCTGCTGGTTGCCCTGACGCTGGAAGGAAATTAACTCTCCTCCCAAATGACCTGATTGGCTCACCGTTTACTTACATCAGTTCCTCATGAGTCATCATAACACTGGAAGATTTTCCATTAATTTGGGAGACAGGGGATGCAAGGTTGCTTATGTAGTCAGCGCCTCTACATTTTGGAGGTTTAGAAAACAATTTTCATTTACCTTGCGGTCAGTCTCGTAAAAGCAAAAAAGCTTTACAACTGTTGTGATGTGATGGTGAAATCCAATTAGTGCGTACATCTGGATGTTTTATATGAGTGTTTCCTAACTAATGATTTGGGTGCACTCACTTTTTATTAGGTTACTCTGTCTGGCATCCTGTGGTATTTCCTGTTGGACTTTCAGGGCAATAGAGAATGCGCTTAACAGGTTGGATCGAATAACATTAAAAGAAAAACATTCAAAGGCAGTCATGTTTGCAGCTTCTTTCTGAAACGCTGCCAGCAGGTTTGACAACACAGCTAACAGTAACACACGTAATTAAAAGCGAGCTTCCACTCTTTAGAGCACAGGTGTCAAACTCAAGGCCCGGGGGCCAAATCCGGCCCGCCACATCATTTTATGTGGCCCGCGAAAGCACATCATGTAAGTTTCCATGACCCTTGCTAATCTCTGTTCCAAAACTTTAGCTTGTCGTGTATAATGAAAAATAAAGTTGACATTTTTTGGTGTGTTCTGGTACAGTAATGTAAACGATAAATAAACAAAATTTGCTGCTTTACTTCTGATTTCAAAACAACTAAGCCATCAATTTGTTTTGTACAGTAATAATACTATGAGACAATGTAACATCGACTTGGTTTCCTCAACATATCGGCCCAATGAAGGAAGTTCTTGCTACAAAATGGCCCGTGAAAAAAATGAGTTTGACACCTCTGCTTTAGAGTCACCATGAAAAATACCTTCCACTCAACAAACACCCATAGAAATTATTTGGTGAAATTATTTATAGGCGAAGTATTAGCTATTAGCTTGTGACTGCTCAAATGTGCTAAATCGGTATCACTTCAAACCAGGGGTGCCCAAACCCCAAGTTCTACTTTTCCAGCTGCCCAGCTCCCCCAATGTATCGGGAGGCTCTACAGAATCTTTGTAAGCAGCTATTGATGATATCCCAATAACCAGTGATGCAAATACACCAAAATATATTATAATTAATCTCCTCTTTTGCAGTTATATTATCAAACAATATTCAAGTGATATTACAATTACAGTTTAAGAAACACAGTTTAGTAACAACATGAATTAAAATACAAATCTGGGCTGTGTCACTTACATGTTCAGATCTGTCCAACTGCAGTGAGAGACAGAGTCCAACTCACTCAGCTTTACCTAGGCTTTCAACAGTCATCGCTTCTCCTTTCAGGTAGGAAGGGGGCAGTAACTATTGGATGAGAGCTGTTATTTATTTATTTATTTTGCTTGTTGGCCCAGAAATTCAAATGAGACTTGCGGATAATCTGTTGCCTGTCAGACCACTGTAATTTGGTCAACTGGCCAAAAGTTCAGAGGAAAACAATTAATGCTTGAAATTAAAATGTGGGATATTAAGAAATGTATGAAATGAATAGCTTTGGAACACTTTGGTTTTGAAGTTCCTCCCAAAAACAAGGTTGTGACAATGATCCGTTTCTTGATTATCTTTACCTCCCAACATGAGCGGAGTTTGATGTGCTCTTTTTCTGTCGATTGACGTTGTTTTTTCGGCTGAGGTTTTTTTTATTTATTTTTTTTAATTTAGTGTGATGTATTGCGATCAACAAACAAGAGCTAGGCGAGTCTCCAGGTTGACCTCAATCGACACAATGGATACACCAGCTTCAAAGGATACAACAAAATCACTGTGTTCAACAGCTACTCAGCATATACGGGCACACAAGTAAAAGCAAAGTAAATTGATCACTGTACTAACAATCGCATTTTGGTGTTGATTTTAGTCTTAACTAAACTGAGCTAAGCTCTCGTGCGATAACTTGAGGTCTCACGAAAGTTGCTGAAGTCTTGTGTGAAATTAAGCGTGATCATGAATGGAACTTTGTGTATCGACTTTAAAATGTAAATTTGGATTTTTGCAAAGCACCTTAAGATATTTGTCAATTTAGTTCATTTTAAAAATTATTTTTAAATGTACAATAACAATTTGAAAAACATACTTTACCTCTTGATGATGGGAGAGAATGACAACACTCTTGTGAGGATAAGCGGCTCTAGAAAAAGGATGGGTGGATGGATGGACTCACAACTCCAATAACACCTAATCATGGCTCAGCTTGCAAACATCACAAACCCAAACCCATCACAAACCCATCACAAACCCAGAAAACAGGTGAACCGTGATAAAATGATTGGTCATTAAGCACGTAATGTACTTTTCATTCAACAGCAGGAGTAAAAGTATGGTTCTAAATATATTCATTTTACATGAAAAAATAAGCTAGTTATAATTTTAGTTATAGACAAAATGTTACCTTTACCTTCCAGAAATGATTTAGTACTGCATCTCTTTGACCCAACTCGACTTTTAAATTGCAGTTGTTAAAACCTTTTTTGTTTTTGTCAAAATTTGAATGTAAATATTTTTGATAATTTATTTTTACTCCCTGTACTCCTGTATAATAATAGATCTTGTTGGTGTCATTTTGGATAATAAAATAATTCCAAATATGTCACAATTAAGGGGGGATTACATAAAAAGATATGTAAGTTGTGTGTAGCAATGCACCCATAAATCTTTTACTGACTCCTCTATGTGAGCTTTGAAACACAACCCGAATCCACTGAAGCACCACTGTCTTTCAAAATGGCAAACCACATTTTCAAAGCAATTTCCAACCAACAACGTATTGTGCACTGAACTTGAGGTCAGTTTACTTTCTAACTTTGAATAGGTCTCTGACGCCGTGCATTCATCTGTTGCCATTGGCTTCCTATAAATAGACACAGCACAAAGGCACACTGGAAACAGAGGGCAGCGCTTGGTATTTTTACTGATCAATGTGCTCATCTCTGTTGGAAAGCATCGATCCACTGCATCAAATTGACCATGTTGTTGTACAACTTCCACCTACACGCATTCAGCCCACTTTATGTACAACGTTCTTTCACGAAACATTTGCCTCAAAACAATATCTGATCATGATTCATCCGTATAACAGCTCTCACTATAGTATGTTTTTTTATGTTTTGTACGTCTATTGTGTTGTATGTTTTGTAAGGGTATTGTATATTTAATATGTTTGTTGGGAGAAAGTAGAATTCTTACTACATTCAAGCCGGAAGAAACCAGGTGAATCATAACCGCATACCAACACATCAACAAGACACAAGTGGAACTGCAATCTCGCAAAGCTTGACTGGCTGACCTTAAAATATTCCCTGGAGGATTCATAAAAACAAAGGTCCCTTCCAGAGCACATCCTGACCCAGAGTCTGCATCCTCCCTCGGTGGGGGGAACTGGAGATATTATCTTAATATCATGGCTAAATACAGTACATATCTGTGGAACTGCTGCAGCCAGAAAATGTGCCTTTCTAAACAAGAGCAATGTTTGAGCTTCTAGTCTCAAGATAAACCTGCTCTGAGTCAAACCCAATTAACAATGTGAAAATTACATTCTTTAGAATGATCAAGATAAAACACCAAAAGCAATCTCGTCAATGACCTTTAAAGACAAAGTTCCATTCATACGGTACTTTACATGGTCTGCCTCAAATGCTGTGAGCAGGATATCGAGTTTACTATGGGAAGGGTGGGTTAACGCTTATTGTCCAGGCCACTTCCACCTACGCCAACACAGCTTGACGGTGCAGTTGTTCCTCCTGCAGTACATGTCTCAAAGGCCTTAGAAGCAACAATACCTCCAAAAAATAGCTCTTCCTCTTATCATTAAGGCAAGGAAAAAGCCTTACTGGAAAACATCTTTTAGTACAATAAATAAATAAATATAAGTGAATGTAAAAGGAAATAAGGCAACAGGGGCTGATAAAAGATAACTTGCTATATGTGATCCAAAACACAATTTTCTCAATTTGTCATAACACCATTGAGTTTAAACAAGAAGTATCCAGACATGGAGCATCAAAAATTTAACACTTCTGGCAATGTAAATTCAGACAATATGCAGCGCGTATGCATGCATTCATGGAGGGTTGAGGTAAGACTTTCTAATTGACACTAGAATTGAACTCTGAGAAGGAATGTTCTTCTCCTTTACTCACTGAATTCTGCAACGAATACTGCAACAAATCATTATCCTAATAGTTGATTAATTTGCTGATTAGCCAAACAATTAAACAAGTTGTATCACTTTATTAAAAAACAATTGATCAATTTGTTGATTCTCCAAACAATTAAACAATTAAAAATTGGTATCCCTTCATCAAAAAACAGAACATTATTTTAACTTGACAATGCATTAACATAAGAAAACAGATACAGGTAACATAAAGTGTAAGAATCATAACATGTAACATCATGTAAAAAATAAGTTAATTAATTAATAAAAAGATTTCAGCAAAATAGTGCAAAACCTAAATGGAAAAGTTTACAAAATAATAACAGGACTACAGACATAGGAAAAAAGTTAGTGGTGTGAAGCTGAAATTCTGAGGATTTGGACAACTTTTAAGTAAACTAGGTCTCAAAATGATTGATTGAATATTAACATTATTTAGGGATTTAATTTACCAATTGATTAAACAATTGTTCATTGCAGTTCTATTCATTGGTCAATCTTATTAACTAGTCAACAAACCTCTTCGCATGATATGCTGACTGAACTGGACAAAATGTGTCCTTTCAAAATCATTGTACAAATATTGCCAATAATGTGAAAAAAGCAGAGCTCAATCGACCCCCAAATTTTATGTGGATATGATTACGACTGCCCATTTCACCTTTTTGGAGCTTTTAATCATGTTACAGGTTGAGTTCTCACCCTAAACACCCCAAAATGTTATTTCATACATTGATGTATTTCTAAGCATTCTTTGCTTACTCTGCATTCTCTAAGATAAAAATGGCGTGCGAGAGGCAATATGACGAGAATAGAATATACCACTGCCACGTACCACTCTTACAAGAGTAAATCGATACCCACCTTATAAAGGAGACGTTAATGTCTTTTAATTTCATTTTAATTCCGAGTTGGGGAGGGGAGATTTTGCAAGTAAACAACAACATCTCATTCATTAGTTACAAAGATTTACTGTAGAAAATGTCGAAGGGGCGAAAATTTGTGTTTGGGAGAATACAACCGGACAATCAACGTACGTAGTAAATAATTCACCCGCGGGAGGAACTGTTGTTATGAGTAGTGGTTTCCCAAGGTGACCATTTTGATAGAGGAAACGGGTTGTTCTGCTGTGTGGGGTGTCTTGATACATGTTTTGCTTTGATGGCTATCCAGTTCATTCTGATGTCAGTAAAACGCCTGTTTTTGGTAGCTTCATTCAGTCCGCCTTGACAAGCTTGAGCGCCCCGTGACCCTCGTGAAGATAAGCAGTCAAGATGGATGGATGGTGAAGGATAATCTGCCCCCCGTTAGCGTTTGACAAAGAGGAATGTTTATGTTGTAGTGTTGTGAGTGTCGTGACAATGATTATTTGTCTTCAATGTTATGTATGTATGGCTTGGTTGCTTTGATGCAGGACTTTTTTATGTTTGTCATTAAAAATTAAGTTGACATAGAAGTGTATATTTCTTCAGATGGATGTTTTGAGGCTGATCAACATTCCAACAATGCCATTAAGGGAGTGCGGCAGCGATGTAGTGAGACGTGCGGCTTCAGTAACCAAGGCATTTTACTTCCTGGTTCGAAATGTCGGTACCAAAAAAACAACAACTCATATTTAATAATAATTACAATTGGCACCGTCCCAAATTTACTTTATATGCATATATTTAACTGTGGCTAGTTTAAAATATCATAGTATAGAGCCTTTAGGGCAAACAGTACAGTATGTTCCCTTTATGTTTTATGTTCCTTATTTTATTGTGTGAATTTCATCACTGAGACAGGGAAGCGTGGAAGTGACAATGGGATAAGTGGAATAAAATGCCTTCTACGTCTATCAGTAGCATTGAACCCAAAAAAATGACCCAATGAGGAAATGCAGAATTAACTGCTTGAGAAATTACAATGCATGGCCATATGACCCACAATCAACACTCAACAATCACTGCCGCAAACACAGTGGAGATAAATTAAATCTAAATAAATGTGCACAGCACTTCCTACCTTGGTTTGTCAATTCTGCTATTAAAAATACAAATACACTGAGCCCAGCTGCACTTTAATGTGAACAAACATTAACATGTTAACTTTTCAGAGTGACAGTCGGTTTTTGAAACAGGTGGGTCACAAACCCCTTCACATATCACAAGCCACAGAGACCTTTATGAGGGCTTGGCTCTTAGATATCTAGCCTGTGTGTCCAATCCCTGTGTAATTCCTGGATCGGTTAGTTCTGCGCATTTTACACAAAGTAGGGAAGGGCAGCGACCACAATCACCCGTAGCTACATAATTCACGAGACGTCGGCAGAGAGGTGGCGGTTGTCTGTAGATGAAAGGCAACAACAAAGACATTTTTGGCATAACACACTGTGAAAAGAGGTCTAAGTCTTGGTAGATGATGGGAAGACTAATGGGCTTGTGAATTCTGAAGTTGGTCTGTTTCGGCCATCAGGGAAGAAGAGTCTTGCCCTGCAACAGGTGACAATCTGCCCATTAGGTTGGTCATACCAAGGCCTCTGAGGCATAGCTCATTTATCACCTTCAATGAGTGCACCACACAAAGTGACTACAGCAGGAAGGACTTAACTCACAATTCATGTTGATTGACAGCATTACTGATGAGGAAAAAAGATTTAAGAGACTGCAATACCACTTCTGCAGGTATTAATGATCACACAAACACCAAGTTTAAAACTACAAAGAAGCCTTTTCAAAGAAGTGATTCATTACTCAACATTTGAAGAAGATGTGAGATACATGCAATCAGATAGCTCACTCCCGACAATAATTTGGCTCCTTTTTGAAACAACAGCCGCAGTCCAAACTACGCGGTGAGAACCACACTGACTTTTTCACCCAGCAGGCGATGCTGGATGATGATGTGAGATTAAAAACGATTTGAATATTTATGAGCGTCACCATAGTGTTGATTTACGGACTAAAGAATGGAGCTCTGCAAGCCAAGACAAAGCAAACCGAATAAAGGTGTGAATGGAATTAATTTTTTTGTGACAACATACCAACAAATACCTGTAAACTTCGAGTTTGTTTTGCAATTTGAAAACAAAGGAAAGTAAACTTTGCATTCTCTTTCACAATTAAATAATATTGGGAACAATGCAAACATTCAGTGAGTTTGACACTTTCTGTCATCCTCGCTGTGAAGTGATTTTTGACATCTCATATTAATACGTTGTGTCCTGACACATTCCCACACTCAACTTGTGACAACAGTATGATTTTTACCCATAGACTGACAGCACACTGCAAAAGGACATTCTAGGTATGTAATAATTCGTCAAAACTACAAACCGTATGTCTGTCCTGTTGATGTATATGAGAAAGAAAAACGTTTTCATCAGTTGATGACAGTGTGTATTGCTGCCATGGGACTATCCTTCCAGTGTTTGTAAGAAATGTACTCAGACACAACATATAGTGTCTGACGACATTTCTTTTATTTGTTACATCATGCTATCATATAAGCCTTGTATTCAGACAAAGGGAACAAAAAGCCTGCTTAAAACGCAGACCAACACCGTCCTCTGGGCATCAACAATTCTCCGCCTCCTTTCAAAACTCACTGACCCAAACCTATTTTTTCCAGTCAAAGAGAAATGTCAAGTCCAGACCTAGAACTTATCTCTGAGAAGGGAACATAGCAGCCAAATATAGCCTCCCTCTTGACATCCACGAGACTCTTTGGGACACTATGAGCAGTCCTTAATTTTGGCTATCTGCCATGCAGTCACTTATTATTAAGCATCAAAACAAAACAAAATAATTCTTCACTGAGCAATGACATGAACACTGCGTGGTTCTAGTGGATGGTAACTTAATGCAACAATGTAGCTTGTCCTTGTTTCAAAACAGAATCCAATAATTATTCCAAAATGCAATAGAACTTTAAGTTTTGAAGAAGTCAAATGCCTACACCCACACAAACATCGGCAAATTATAAGTCTAAAAAAAAATTATATATATATATATATATATATATATATATATATATATATATATATATATATATATATATATATATATATATATATATATATATATATATATTTATTTTTTTATTTTTTTTTTTTTCCAATATATCGCGTGTCGGGTTTGAAAGGCCTTATTTTCGCAATATTTGTTTTTTTATATCAACACGCTCTGAAGTGGCTTTTGAATCATGATTTTTGTCATATTATGAATCGTGTTGTACATATAAATCATTCCAAGCGCTTCAAAGACACCACATTAAATGTTAACAATAATTTTGTGTGTATGGTGTAACTGGAGAGCGAGAGATTGGTCAAGCGAGTGAGCGAGAGAGAGTGTGGAGGAGCCGCATGCGCAGCAGGAGAGGATGTTGTAGCGGCGGTAGATAGCTGTGCTGTTTTTAGATGTAATAAAAGTGATGGCTAATGTCGACCCTGCCTCCCCACTGCCCATTCTGTAGGCTGCAGGCTCCAATTCGAGCCAATGTGTGAGGATGTCTACTCCAGAGGGCAACTCCAGCCCTGGAAGAGGGACTTCCCCCAGCTCCCTGGACAACAATACATCTTTGTTTCCGAGAATAATTTCCGAGTATATTATCCAAGAAGCCGTATTAACAAGCAGTACATTCTCATGTTGCATTTAATTGAAGTGGGAAATTTTGAGATTTGAAGTTTTCTTTTGTTTTATATTCTTTTATATGCTAAATAATTGAATTGATATGAAAGGAAAAATGCACATAAGCAACCATATCTCGAAGTTTCACTGTATATGATAAACTACAATAGATTTGTCCTTGGTTTTTGTGAATTTTTTGTGAATCAACGCGAGTGATGTCAAAGATCTGTTTTGACGCTTGAAGAGCACTGTCTCCGGGTATCCTGTGCTGGAACTTGTGGAAAAGTGCTTCTTGTGGATTCCTGCCACATGAGTCCCATCTGAAAGAGTATTCCCAACTGTTGGGGACATATTAACACAGTCAAGCATGCTTGAAATGAAAAAAATGTGACATACTTTTTTTGTAAAAGCATGTGCAATGTGTGCTCAGAGAGCATCCACACAATGATGTCTGGCTTCTGAAAAATAATAATTAGAATTTGTCAATTTTAATCATTTCCTTCTGTTTTTTCAGTCACTTTAATATATATATATATATATATATATATATATATATATATATATATATATATATATATATATATATATATATATATATATATATATATATATATATATATATATATATATATATATATATATATATATATATATATATATACACACACAGTGGTACCTCGGTACTCGACCATAATCCGTTCTGAGGTGGTGGTCGAGCACCGATTTGTTCGAACACCGAAAGCAATTTTCCCATAAGAAATAATGGAAAGTATGTGTGCACAAGTAAATGTGCACAAGCAGTACATGATAAAGATAAAGATAAATAAAGCATTATAAACCATTTTGTATAATTTACTTACGTTTTGGAGAGTGGTTGATGGCATACAGGAATGGATGTGGAGAGGACGGGAGGGAGTTACTCCTTCCATGATGACGCTAGCTAACTGCGACGCGAGGTACACCGCGTTCATATTTTGCTATAATTTCCTTCTTCGGTTCAATAGTGGTCCTCATTGTTTTCCTCTTTGCCTTCCCCTTATCACTGTCTTTCTTTGGACCCATTATTAAGGGCTAGAGCAACACGAAAAAGTTTAAATCCGGGAAGAAATACTCGAACAAACGTCTTACTCCGCTGGCGGTCTGAGTTGAACTGGCGCTTACCCGCTGGCCGAGAAGGGCCGAGGAGCGCGTTCGGGTCGGCTCGGCTCGGCTCGGCTCGGCTAGTCGAGCACCGAAAATCTGTTTGAGGTCCGATGCATTATCTACTTGAATTTTTTGGTCGAGCACCGATTTGGTCGAGTATAGAGGCGGTCGAGTACCGAGGTACCACTGTGTATATATATATATATATATATATATATATATATATATATATATATATATATATATATATATATATATATATATATGTGTATTAAATGTTTCTTTTAACCAAACATTGTCTAATATATCGCAATGCATATCACATAATGCCTTTGCTGTGTCGCATTATATTGCAATACACTTTTAAGACTTTTAAGACCCTAATCATACACATATATACATACATTATATATATATATATATATATATATATATATATATATATATATATATATATATATATATATATATATATATATATATATATATATATATACACACACACACACACACACACACACACACACACACACACACACACACACACACATACACCACACACATTTTGAGCTTCTGGGGCCTATCCCAGACGTGAAAGATAATCCAGGACATACAAACTTTAAATGAAAAACTCCAATTCGTATGACCTGTCAAATTGACAAACCACTGTGTGTTTATTATTGTGCTCATTGAGAAATTTACAGTAATCCATCAACTGCCAACTGTCACATTATTTTTAACATCCTCTATTACAATAACACACCTGCACAACACACCTACATGTGTGATTTTCAAGTGGCCAAGTCGACAAAAACAATTGGCATCAACCACTTTGTCACACTCTTGGGCACAAAACACCCAGGCACTCTTTTTTTCTCTATTGTTACTGCAATTTGAGCAGAGTGACATGAAGAGGGCCTTCACACTGTCACGGTCAGTCAAGGATGGCCAACATACGCAGGAAGCAAATCCACAGTGAGAATGCGTCATTCATCACCTTCACTGTGAAAAAAAACAAAAAAAACTGAATACATTGTGTAACTAGAATTTTGTGTAGAGAGCTCACTCACACTTCTGATGGTATAGCTGTAAGTGCTGGGCTGCAACGATAGTGTATTTTACCAAACACAAACATGCCTGATGCCAACTTTAAGATTATAATAATAGTGAACATGCAGAACACAGCAGGGATGTTATGCATCATGCCGTGTCTGTGAATTCTGTTTGGTGATTCTATGCAAACTTGTCAGGTCCAGTGAATAATTCACAGATTCCTGCCAAGATTTGTTCTATCGAAAAAACATTTTGTCTCATTAGCACATTCATTGGTACTAGAAAATTATGTGTCAGGCAAAGTGGAGAGTGCTGTTAAAACGACTCTCTCTCCCCGACACAGCTCAGATGGTACCTGCCCCCTCAAGCCATCTGAGCAGTGCAGACATCTGCGAGCATTAACCTGCCAAGAACAAGTCTAATGTAGAAATACTAAATATGAAATAAATGAAAAAAGGGCTGAGAGGTCATTCAGAGGAACTGCTCAAGGTTTTCATGATATATATATATATATATATATATATATATCTATATATATATATATATATATATATATATATATATATATATATATATATCTATATATATATATATATATATATATATATATATATATATATATATATATATATCTATATCTATATATATATATATATATATATATATATATATATATATATATATATATATATATATATATATATATGAACAGTGCAGACATCTGCGAGCATTAACCTGCCAAGAACAAGCCTAATGTAAAAATACTAAATATGAAATATATATATATATATATATATATATATATATATATATATATATATTAATATTCTAATAATTGATTTTTAAACTTTTGAACCACAATCATTGATTTAACTATTTTAAATTACAGTTTTTAGTTTTTTTCTTGACACCTTGAACAGATACACACATTTGCTTTACTGGCGGATTGCAGATAAGGCACACTGGGCTATAAACCGCAGGTCTCAAACCATGAGAAAAAAATTGTGGCCTATAGTCCAAAAATTACGGTATATACTGTATGTGTGTTCTCTGCAAAGAACCTAATGGGTAATTCACGGATTGCTGAGGATTCCATGGCGTTCATTTTAGTAGAAAGAAAGAAAGCTAGAGAGGCGGTCAGTGATTCCCAATTTCACCTATGGTTAAGAACTCTGGGTAGTTAGGTTATGGCGAGATGCCTGGGCTGACCTTGAGAGGATTAGTCATTTGGGAGCGAGCTAGTGGTTCTCCACATCAAGATGAGCCAGTTGGCTTGAGCATCTGTTTTGAAAGCCTACTGGACAACCCCCTGGGAAGGTGTTCAAAACAAACTCTAAAGGCATGAGACCTCAGGGAACATGTAGGACACACTGGGGGGACTATGTCTAGAAGCTTTCCTGGGAACACCTTGCTATCCCAAGGAACTAATTGAGGTGGCCGTAGCCAGGCAAGTCTGAGAATAGTTTTACATCTTTCCTCACAACCAAAATAAGGGGGGAATGGATGGATGGCTGTCATATTGGCTCTTCAACAATTCCCTCAAAATTACGTATTCATTTTATGTAATCCTGGATACAGAATAAACAAGAACACGATTATTTCTTAGACGTACTACTAACTCTTTGCAACTGCTGTACTGCTACGTAAGAAAAAAAAAAAAAAAAATATATATATATATATATATATATATATATATATATATATATATATATATATATATATATATATATATATATATATATATATATATATATATGCTGATCTGCTAGCCGGCATCTCCTCACCTATTGGTCGGCCTCATTTGTTTCCAAAATGGCAGAACGGTAAAGCTTTATTCGATTGTGAGTGGATACAAAACCGTATTTATAGTGCATTTTACTACTTATTCAAAGTAGAAAGGGTTAGCCATGGGTCCCAAGATTGCTAGTGATGTTAAAGAGAGAAGTAAAAACATGATTTATATGGAAACGATGCTGGAGATAACCCTTATTAGGGAATATGGGCATAACAAACGGCACTCAAAGGTAAATAAATCCTTTCTATATTTTTTATTCATGATGTTTTCTGTTTGTATACATGTATATTATATATAGGAAGCACTATTTTGGTACCAATTTTTAATATGTATGGACAATTTGGATGTTTTTACCTGGGGTTCTAAACGCATTAGCTATTTAACATAGGTTTGGATTGCCCGTTATACGACATATTCGCCTTACGACCCCAACTGCGGAACGGATTAATGTCTTAACACAGGGTGTTTTATATATATATATATATATATATATATATATATATATATATATATATATATATATATATATATATATATATATATATATATATATATATATATATATATATATATGACTCATATGTAGCATTAGTACCTGTTGAAAATAAAAGTAATACAGTACATAAAAAAAGCTATCGTATGAGTATATGTCTATTAATTTTATGGCCGTAGAATAACTGTCATGTAGTTTGTGACTGAGGGTGATGAAACTGAATCGGCTTTTTCATTCGGTACGTTGAATGAGGTCATACCCCCGTAAGCGAGTGTCTATTTTTAGGGTTTCTTGGAATTGCATGAGAAAACAGGACAAGTTGTTATAACCTCCATTTCCCAGGATCGCTTCTGTACTCAGCGTTAAAAAATACTCAGGCAAATCCTGTCATACTAATAAGAATAACAAATAATACTAAAAAACAAAAAACAATGCCTCCGTACGGTGGTAAAAAACGAGCAGAAAAAAAAAGTGTATGTGTGCTCAACTGGTATTTGTACACTATCGTTTTCACGTCAGTGAGGTACGTTTGAAGTGGGGTTTGATCAACTCACACTCCATCGTGTTCCAAGTAGGGAGAAAATGTTCTTCTTGGCTACCTTGACAGGGTTTGACCGGCTCGTGTTAAATTTAGAAAACGTGTAGGAGGCAAGCTGTGTCTGCGCCAGTATGACGACTGAACTATAAATAGTTGAACGTCAATTAAAAAAAAAAAAAAAAATGTCGACAGGCAGGGCGATAACGCCCTCTGTTCACCAAACACCCAACAGGTGCATTGTACATCAAAAAAAAAGAAAAAGAATGAGATATAGCGTAGAAATCGTGAAATTGTGTATATGCTGCTATAAACGCGATTGGCTCACAGACACTATATTTAAATGGGACGATTTTCGTCCGGCGCTTGAAACGAAGCATTTTTTTTTGCATCTATAAATCTCCCAAGCACCCTTTGTAAACCAGCACCTGTAGCGTACACACAACCAGGTGGGCAGACACTGCTATCTGCTGGTCACTTGCGGGACTGCGTCAACTCGGCATACTATCTATAAACCTTAATCTCGTGAAATTCAGTAGAAGTATTCATCCACCCATTCATTTTCTATGGTGTTTATACATATATATATATATATATATATATATATATATATATATATATATATATATATATATATATATATATATATATAATTTATTTATTTATTTATTTATTTATTTAGTTAGTTAGTTAGTTTTGTCCCTCATGTCTTGAGCGGGTGTACTGATTGAATTAAGAGAGGAGTGCATAGTAGCAAATGGAGAACCTTCCCATTGGTGGAAATTTTGGCTAAAGGATTAGGGTCCTAGGTGATTAGTTGAGATTAGTCACATATTTGTCATTGTCATGAATTTACAGCTGTTCACAGGCTCTTATTTCATTTATCACTTCAAAGCATTCTTGCTGGCCGCTTCCTTACTGTTGGGCTCAGTGGACAAATATGCTTCAAGAAAAGTTCCCTCCAGTCTACACATTTCCCACAGACCCGCTCATCAGATGTCAATGTGTTTTTTGACGAAAATTCATTCATTCATTCATTTTGCTCTCTTGAGATGTGCATCCTGCTTTAAGTCTATTTTGTATTCCTCCTTTTCCTCTCGATCATGATGGTACATGGCAGTGACAGCTCTTTCCACACGGGAGTTGCACAATCCAAGTGCTTACTATCCCTCAAGTGGAATGTTCAAGAGCAAGGGTGCAGTGCGATTTAAGTGCATCGGTAGAAGGATCCGCTTGAATGTCACCGTAGTGAGCTCAAGATGCCACGACTTTGAAAAAAGAATCACTCAGAGCCATATATATATATATATATATATATATATATATATATATATATATATATATATATATATATATATATATATATATATATACACACACACACACACACACACACACACATACTGTACATACACTCGTAGGCCCAAGGACTATTCTAAATAAAGTACACAGGTGGTAGAACATTACAATTTCCTTGGGAAAATGTAGAAGTGAACATTTGAAAATGTAAATGTTTGCAGAGTATACAAACTTTGTTGAATATTGACACTTTTGACATCATGAACACCTTCACAACTATGAATATTGTCAATTTAGTAATAACAACATAATTGAAATGCAATCTAAGCAAATTTGTTATTGGCGAACTCTGTATTGATCATAATCAATACAGTTTTTCCTTTGAATCCTGCTGCAATAGCAAAATGAGTCAAAAAGGCTTAGAATGTTCTAAAGATGCCACAAGATGACACTATAACACTTACTACCTTTTTCCAAATGAAGTCAACTCACTTGAGCGTAGTTCCTTGGCACCATGATGTGACAATGTGGTGGTGCTAAAGCAATATAGCATCAGCAACTAATGGGACAAATGGTAGGTGTTATTGATATATAGATATATTCTGAGCTGAACCCTTGGGCACTTTCAGTCCACAGCAAAATACAAAAAAGGTGGATTTTGCTGCCGAAATCACATTGTGCAAACACAATATTAATGAAAATATGCTTACATTAAGGGTGGCTCAGTGACGCAGCGGTTAGCTCATACACCTCACAGTTCAAATCCACTTCGCTCAGACCTTCCTGTGTGGAATTTGCATGTTCTCCCCAAGCCCACGTGGATTCTCTCCAGGCACTCCGGCCTCCTCCCGCACTCCTAAAACATGCATGGCAGGTGTAGTGGACATAGTAAAATGGCCTTAGGTGTGATTTGGTGCGTGAATGGTTGTTTGTCTCTGTTTGCCCTGCAATTGGTTGGCAACGAGTTCATGATGTCCCCCACCCACTGCCAAATGTTAGCTGGGATAGGCACAAGCAGGCCTGCGACCCAAATGAGGATAAGTGGCTACAGAAATTTGATGGATGGACATTAGTGGGGTGTATTACATATTATAGTAAATACATTTTGTTTTACATGACATTCCCTTTGAATTTATTTTGTGGCAAATCTCTATCACTTCATACCTCAACGTTAAAGCATTACTATTGAGGTTTACTGTGGCCTTTACAAACTTTTAAGCAGCAGATGAGCGCAATTTAGCCTTGAGCAAAGACCTACTATACCCTTAAGATTATAAGTATAGCTGCCACAAGGTACCCCACAGCCCTTCCTGCCCTTGAAATATGAGACTAGCATGGAAAGTTCAGCCCCATGGTGAGGATAACCCACATTCTTTCAGTGGAGCCCCACTCCCTCAATAAACCTTCTTACTTAATAAGTTATCACTGCAAATAAATCCACCTTAGAATCACAGCATTTAATCTAGAGAAGTCAAATTTCATAGTTAGCACTAACTATGGAGCATGTTATAAGTACTTTTTAATCTTCAAATGGTCTTGCATGCATTAATCAACCAAGTAAATATTTTTCAACTGTCTGTGCCTAAAAGTTAGCCTGAGTGAGCCAATGAGCACTTCCGCCATGTTAAGACTTAGCAGGGCTATTGTTTTTATTGTAACAATGGCCCAAAGTTTTTTCCGTAATGATCAGTTGTGGTAAGTGAAATACAGAGCCACTTTCAAGCAACTGCCATTGGTTAAATTATACAGTACTGTACTTCAATATTACCCAATTTTGGATGTGCACTTTTTTAAATGTCTCAACAAAAGTTAAGCATCTGATGCGGTTTTCCTAATGTAGCTTGCTAAACACTGAGTAAACGTACGTCGTAGAAATAGAAAATCCACTTAAGCAACAAGGGGAACATGCAAACAAAAAGGAGCGAAAGGTTGTTGTGCTGACGAAACCATCAAATCGAGATTTTTAAAACCTCTTTGTAGTTCTAAAAATGACCACTAGGAAGAAACAATCTTCCAAGTTTTTGTCTTTCTGGACGTTAAATGCCAAATTGTTGTCAAGTCATAATAACAATTTGAAACATTATCTAATAGGATTTGACAGACTGTGGCAGGAACAAGCATCTGAAAGTTATCATAGTGTTGTTTTTTATGTTAAATGTTAAATTGTGACTAAACATTGCTTCCCAACCTGCAATTTACAATTTTGCAGAAATGTGTTTGTTTAAATGCTAACCTATCTTAATAGTGAATGAAATGCTGAAACAATCATTGCGTCGTTTGATTCCTCACCTAAATTTAAATGAAAAATATTTAGGGAAATCATCCTTTCGAAAGAATCCTGATAGAAGCTGTACAAAAAGTCAACCTCACGTGCAGTCAAATCAACTATTTAGCTAAGTTGCGTCAGCAAGCGTGAGCCAATAACTTCTATTTTTCATTACGGAAAATATTTCGGCCAATGAAAATTCTTGTTGCTGGGATGTACAATATGGCGGCGGTAATGTTGTGGAGTTTCCGCTACTCGTTTACTGCATGCAACCAGGCCAGGGAATTAGCATGTTAGCTAAACTAGTGTCACGCTAGGCCTTCAGCAGACCAGCGACTCCGATAGCAACACGATCAAACACTTGTTCGTCAAGGAGACGAATAGCCCTTTACAAGTCTGCATGAGAACAATTAGATCCACAGAAATATGGTGGTTCTCAAAATTCGAGACCAGGTAAGAGCGCTGTGCCAAAGACCGAAAGCTACGTTAAAAGATAACGTTTGACTGCTAGCTTAGATTGTAGTTTATTCCAGCCTACTTTATGTGATTATCTACCTGTTTCAAATCGCTTCCTGTACACGTGAATTTTGGATTTAACATCAAATGCTACGCGGTCATTTGCGACATCGCAGTTGGGTAACTAAAACCCGAGTGGTCTTTTGTCGTAATGGTGAAACCCATCACTTATGCATCACATGACCCATGCCCAGCTAGAATCAGTCCTGAACTGCTAACAGGACCGCTTATCTGCAAAAAAAAAAAAAAAAAAAGCCAGTCCACTCTTCACCGCTAACGAACAAAGACATGCTGCATAAAACATACATACATTGGCCTGAACAGTTGCTTTTAAGTTTGGTCCTTGGTAAATGACCCTCAAAAACCTTTTGGAGATGCGTACCATGGCAAGAGAGTGAGAGCTACTGACTGTGATGTTTATATCTGTGACATTTCGTGGTAGCCTCTTTTTAGATTTTAGCTTTTTGCATGAATGCTCCATTGCGTCATATGTAAACAAGAAGGGATCGTATATCAAGATAAGCAGGATATTACCAGTAGATGGTGGCTATTGTGGCACTATGATAGGGCAAGCTCAAGAAATGTGATCCTCTGATGAAACTAGTAAATAAACACGGAATAACCTCCCCTTCCTCAAAACAAACAAAAAGTCTGGCCGAAATCATTATTTTGAGTCATGCAAGAGCCGAAGTTGTTTTGATTTTCGTTGTTACTTGCATATGTAATGACTACTTAGTGGGTATAATAGGAGACGTCGGTGTGTCAGCGAGCACTTAATCCAGTATCACGCATGCGTATGTGTTTTGTCATCATGTGCTCTAATGATCCTCTGTTAGTGCAGTTGCTCTAAGAGCTGTCTCCATGGTGACGGTATTGAAGGTCTTGAATGAGGCAAGGAGCTGCTGGACGGATATAGAAAATCTCCTGCAACAGTTGAGCTGGACCGGTGCTGAAAACAAAACGCAGATTTGTGCCACACACAGGGTCAACATGAGACACTGTGAGAAACACAACTGCCCAATTGTTAACTTGAATTGCCCCTTATAGCATCTGTTGTGCCCTGCACATTTTCATTGACATTTCAGAGTAACTTGTCTTCTGTTACTAAGTTTTACAGTAAAAGTCAAGCTTGTCTCTGTCCGTAGATTTGCATTGGACTTGCATTGGATGAGATGTATTGATGTATTGTATTGGCATGTTTCTTTCTGATTCAGTAGTGTGGACTAATTCATATCAAATACTTTACCCGTGTAGTGTATGCTTTGCCATTTTCTTTAAGCTCATCATCTGGTTCAAGAGCTGATTGCATTTAGTAGTAATGGGGAAATAAGGCCCCATGACAACGTTGTGGCAAACTGGATTGATGCTGTGATACGATTATTCTGTAGTGTCACTCTTGCTGTTGTATATCTTCTTGATCCTAAATATTTGGCAACCCACACTGTATGTCAACGTACCTGTGAATGTATTTAAACACATTTTCTCATTGTGATAGCTAGCAGTACTTGGTAAACCTGTTCTTAGTGCTGCTCAAAATGTCATAATGAGCTGCATGTTATAATTGAGTAATAGGATGAATGGATGGAGGTGACATTTAAGTGACAAATAGTAATACTCACAAAAATTAGTACAGGCACTCTAGATACTCTGGACATAATTAAAATGTCATTGCTAGATATTGCTGTAGAAATTGTTGCACAATATTTTGCAACACATTGAAGCAATCTTAAATATAAACAAGAACTGTTGTTCAAAAACAGTGTATATTTTTTTCTGTGAGGTAAATGCAGTTTGATATGATTTTTTTTGTAGAGAGATATTGTTAATTTGTTAATTTAACATGTTTTCAACACAAGTTGAATGCAATGCAAATGAATGCTTTTATCTGACTTTGATCAATCAAGATGCAACCTTACATGCACAGACCATCTAATAAGACAACAGTGTGTTTATTATTTCCTCTAAAGATCTTAACATTGGAAAAATCAAATGTATCCAAATGGAAGCTAGGATTTTTTTTCTATCGTGGCAGAAATGTAGAGGTTATGTTTGGATGAGATTGGGGAAAAAAATTAAGAAATTTACTTCAACTTATTAATTATTTTTAACTTTAACTCTATTTTTAATAATTAATAATAATAATAATAATTAATAATAATTTTAATTTTTCAGTTTTAGACTAAGATGTAACCCGTACAAACGCTGTAGAAATAATTACCAGTTGTTGAAATTTGCTTCTCTTTCTTTTGTTAATGCTAAAAAGGATACATGTTTAGGAATACTTAACAATTTTTATAGTCTAATTTGTAGTCAGTGCGTTGAGTGGGGGGGTGAAAAGTTTTCTCTTTTCTAGTGGGGGCTTGGTAAAATATAATTGAAAAGCACTGGCCTAAAGGAATATTTTGTAGTTAACTGGCAATGCCATTATGTTCTTTTGAATTTGTATCTGAAAGTTGAAACCAGCTTGCTTGAGTATTTTCATTGTATTTTGTCCTACGAGATAAAATATTTCCTTCCATTGTGGATTCTCTACCAAACCACAATGTTTATTAGGATATAGGCAATTAAACAGATGAGTTAGGTGTTTGTACTGATTGTTAAGGGCGAGGGTTAATTTGTTGTTTGTTCCATTCGGATGCTTTCTCCTGAGGTGAACTACTGCAAAGATGCATGCAAGCGTTTATATGTCAGCATTTGAAAGAACCCAAAAAAAAGAACCCTTCTTTTTCATTCCGCAGCCTGCTTTGCTAAAAGCAATTTTCAATGTGGACCCTGATGAAGTGCGCTCACTGATATTCAAAAAGGAGGACGTAAATGCCCAGGTAATCTTCACAGATTTTATTTTTTAACTTTCTTTGGTGGGAATGTTTCATCTTGCTTGTGTTCTAGTGACACACTATTTATGCCACTCTTTATCTGAGTCATACTTTTGGGGCTGAATAAACTATATAACATCAGACACATATTACATAAATCAGTTTCCATTTTTTTATAGGACAATGAAAAGCGGACGCCACTCCATGCTGCTGCCTACCTTGGAGATGCAGAAATTATAGAACTTCTAATCCTTTCAGGTCTGTTTAATTTTACAAGGCAAAAGTCAAATTTGAGTTCTGCAGCAGAATGCAAAGTAGAAATTACGAGTTGTGTAGTAATGGTAATACTGTATGTCGTAATGTAATGAGTAAGGGGGCCACATCTATTTATGCTAATACTAATATTACCCCAAGGCTTGTTCATACTTTATTCACCCAAGTGAATTAACTACCCCTCTTTTCAATACCATTTATTATTTGTGATGTTGTAACCATCTTTGAAGTTACAAGAAAATGATGAGAATTCTGAAAATGATGCCACATATTGCTCTCAGAATATAAATATCAATCCAAAAAAAAGATTATTCTTTATACTCCCAAATATTTCCCTAAATAACTGCAACTAACATTTTTGCATACACACCATGTAAATGCAACAAAAGTATCTGTTACAATGTCGCTAACATGAGTATGTGACAGTGGAAGTCCGTTAAAGATAAATTTAAGCTTAAGAATGCATTTATTTGACAATAATTCAACCAAAGTTCAATCTACAGTCATACAAAGGGGTCAGTGCTGGGACAAATGCTATTTGACATGTGTATGAATATTGAATAACATTTGTAATATCTCCAAATCTTTGGAATACAACTTCTTTGCAGATGACGCAAACATTATGGACCTTGGGGATAAGTTGCAGCTATTTCTTTCTATGCTTACTGTAGAGATTAATATATTTGACAAATTGTTAGGTGGAAATAAGGAAATAACATGATATTTGGTTTATTTGATGACTAGCCTTAAATTCTCACGACAGCTATCAACCAATTCATTAAGCATCCGCCTGTTAGAGTGAAAAAACAAAGTATCGAGGGTGTCCAAGTCCAGTCCTCAAGAGTCACAGTCCAGCCTGTTTTCTATGTTTCCTTTCAACAAAGACATCTGATTCAAATTATTCAAAATATTAGATTAGCTCATTAGCATAATTTGCAGAATGCACCCCTGGATAATATAAAAATGATCTTTTTTGTAAAAATGGTAACAGTTATTATTGCCAAAGATCCGATCCAACTAGCCAACCACAAAACCACAAAAATCTCAAACGTCAGCCATCTTCCTACGGACAGTCAATCCACAGTCAGAGTCTTCTTCCTTCTCCCACCTGGCCCATCTCTTAACCAACCCATCCAACAAAAATATCACAGATACTTTATGGTTCTCAAAGTCAGTCTCATTTAATCGAACTGTTGCAGAAATGTTTGTAACACAGCTGCACATTTGCCATTTTGGCTGGGCGATATGGCCCCAAAAGAAGATCACATTATTTTTTCATAGCGTCCGTTAAGACCCATGTGCATTGAAAGCGTTTAACTTTTCATGCTGTAAATATTGAAAACATTTATCCCTAAGTTAGCGCAGGTTGTATCGTTTTTGTCCTTAAATAGCCTGACTGCTAGTGTCCCCTGACTTGTGTTGTAGGTGCCAGAGTAAACGCCAAAGATAGCAAGTGGCTCACTCCTCTGCACCGAGCTGTTGCCTCCTGTAGCGAGGTACGAGAATGTCCCTCAGACTGTCACACTCACACAGACAGTAGCAATGGCACATCACAGAGGACATTAAACATGTGAAATTACATGTATTACAACGTATTTCTAATTTGTGTGGCAGGAGGCTGTACAGGTGTTGCTGAAACACTCTGCAGACGTAAATGCCCGAGACAAGAACTGGCAGACTCCGTTGCACATTGCAGCAGCCAACAAAGCAGTCCGCTGTGCCGAAGCACTCGTCCCTCTGCTCAGCAATGTTAACGTGTCGGACAGAGGTGGCCGGACTGCACTGCACCATGCAGCCTTCAGTGGTCACCTGGAGGTAATACAGTGAAACCATATGCATGTTTTGATAAACTCACCTGTTTGCCTGTTTTTGTGCTCTTTCTGTCACTCTGTAATTAACCATTAGTCAATATCTAGGCTCAAAGTTGTTGTTTTTTTTTTTTTTTTTTAAATATCTTTGTTCTTTCATTGAGGTGAAACTATGAAGTTGTACTTTTTTGTTTTTGGTCTCTGACTTGACATTTTTATATTCACTCATCACAGTATAAACACGTAATATAATGAAATCCAATACAACAGGTCAGTATAAGTGTTTTTGTGGTGTTATATCATACTGAAAGTTGGAATGTTTTTGTTATATCCTGACCCAGCAATACTACGTAGACCATTGCGAACTTCAACTACAATTATGAAGTATATGTTGAATGACTACTTCTGATTTCTCTGCCAAACAATAGTAAATCCTGATCTTATGCCCAGTCATATAATAAATGGAAAATCACATTCAATTGGCTGAGCGTTACACTGATCAAATTACAAAACTCACAAGAACATTGAAGTGATGAAAGCCATAATTAATAGACATATTTCAATATGTTCCTTCCACATTATTTACTCAGCAGTATGAGTGTCAGCTCTTGCAAATCCTTCATGTTCCACCCACATATCTATTTGCCAGATTTGTGTACTTCAATGTCTGTTGGTTATTTTAAGGGAGGAAATGCCTGGTCTAATCAAGTAGTAATTCCCAAGCTTTAAATCAAGCTGCCTTACTCTTGTGAAACATTAATTGTTGGATCGCATGTACTTATTTGTCCTGTCTATGACAAAGTCTATTCCTAAATTACAGTGTCGCCGCACAATTTTTCAGCAATGTCTTTTATAGAAATATCTATGTCAATTCAGCTATTTTAGAACTATCCACTTCAGATTGGTTATATAAAGCACAATCCATTTCAAATCCAAGGGATTAGAGTCATTAACAAAAGCTGGGAAGTGTTGTCCTTACATAGAGTATACCTCAAGTTTAAACTTTCCACACATAAGAACATACATATATAATGTATATATACACACACGCACAGTATATGCATATTGTGATGTGCAAGATGTGCCAGGAAAGGCGGAGTCCACAAAGGCGAGGTTTTTACAAAATCTAGTTTTACTTAGCCCAACAAAGTTCAAACAAAAGATATCAAAACAGGTGATCTGAGAGCAAAAACTGAAAGTCTATTCTCTGAATTTGTAAGTACTTTCTTTTACAAAGTTCAAATAAAAGTGATCAAAAATAAACAATCTAAAGGCAAAAGTCCAGAGCTAGTCTGTTCTCACTTCCCTCTTACTTGAGTGTATCATTCTTCAGTCTTTAGTGTCTCTTGTGTCCTCCTCGGCTCCCCACTTCTCTCCTTTTCCGTTTAGCCAGGTCAGCTTTTATCAGGTGGCTTAAGCAGCTCCACCTGTTGATGTCGTGAAGCATGCTGGGTGATGTAGTTTCTGGAACATCATCCATTGTGGGTGACGTATTTTGTTTGAAGCATTGGCATTGGCTTTTGAAAGGAAACAATTTGATTTGATGCTTAATGTCTTTATTGGCGGAGCAAATATTGAAATGCTTTTTTCAAAATAATAGTTTGGTAGTTGTGATACTTGTGTAATGATAGTTATGCAGAGCATGTGATCTAAATAAAAAGGATTTGTTGCTCATATTTTCTATGACTTGTGTTTTAATTATGTGCGTGCCTTGTTTCCAGCAATGTTCCATTCCTAGTGTTGCTTAACCCATGACTCATTGCTCATTTTTATTTATTACTGTTTTTTTTTTTCCCCCCTCCTCACTGATGCTGTCAGATGGTGCGGCTCCTGCTCTCTAGAGGGGCCAACATCAATGCCTTTGACAAGAAAGACCGGCGTGCAATCCATTGGGCAGCTTACATGGGTAAAAAGAAATCCTCTTCTGTTATGTAATTAGTGCTTGGTGTAATAAAGAACTGCAACTTTATATATATCGTCAACCTGAGACCCAGCCTATTCATTTGTGTTCACTGCAGCGGGCGTTAGTTTTTGACGTATATCTTTTGACTCATTCGAGCTACCCTATCAAGTCATAGTGTGCACAGTAGAGGACATTCTGGCCTTTCCAATGATGTCTCGTTTGTTTGGGTGGGATGCAGTTGATTTTGGTGTCTTTCTGTGACAATATTGAAAATACAATACACATTAATAAACTGGGTCTCAGGCAAATTTTATACATTACTTTGTTGTGCATTTTTACATAATTGAGTAAGAAGTGCTTATTATGATTTAGCAACAAATCCCTAATCAAAACTACTGCCATATTGTGTGGATGGTATAACTTGAAATTTCAGGTCACATTGAGGTGATCAAGCTGCTGGCATCTCATGGTGCTGAAGTGGCCTGCAAAGATAAGAAATCATACACACCTCTGCATGCAGCTGCCTCCAGTGGGATGATTAGTGTTGTCAAATACCTCCTGGACTTGGGGGTGGATGTGAGTTCTGCCCACTATTCTACTTTTCCACTTTCAATGTTTTAAGCATAATTGTTTATCAGGCATGGTACATTGTTTATTCTATTTTATTTTAAGATCAATGAGCCCAATGCATACGGCAACACGCCACTCCATGTAGCTTGCTACAATGGTCAAGATGTGGTGGTGAACGAGCTAATCGAATGTGGGGCGAATGTCAACCAGGTGAACGAAAAGGGCTTTGCTCCCCTCCACTTTACCGCTGCTTCCCGGCAAGGCAAGCTATGTCTTGAGCTGCTTGTCTGCAATGGGGCTGATGTCAACATCAAGGTGCGTGGATGTTTATCTGTGCAATTCCGAAAAGCTTGCAGTATCCTGTGCCACTGCATCAACTTTGCTATTGGCCATAATTTTTAAGTTCAATTACCTAGTCAACATTTGCAGGATAACCCTAAAAAACCTTTTTTGAAAAGCTACACTTTTTCACCAGCATGGCTCTTTTTTAATTTAGAGTAAGGATGGAAAGACTCCTCTCCACATGACAGCAATCCATGGAAGATTCTCAAGGTCTTTAGCTATCATTGAAAATGGTAAGCTCGTCCAAAGCAGTTTGAAGTGTCTCTCATTGAACAGTAAACTAGCAACGGTGTAACTCATAAACTTCTTCTTATTTTTTTTTTAATCTCCCGTGCCCCCAATCCCGCACACCATTTAAGGTGCTGAAGTTGACTGTGAGGATAATAATGGAAATACGCCACTGCATATTGCTGCACGATACGGTCACGAGCTGCTCATCAATACGCTCATTGCCAACAGAGCTGACACCGCCAAGTGAGTATACCCTGTCAAAAATACACCTAATATGTTGAAGGAAATTTGCAACTAAAATGATCCAAATGATTCATCAGATGTTGTAAGATTATATCCTATCAATCACATAAGTCTTGAATTGATTTTAGACATTTTACACCTCACAACGTTCCAGTATTCATGCACTTGCGTGAATTTAAATGAACTGGCACACATTCAAATCGTGCGGCGGACGTGCTAACCAGTGCGACACCTAGCCGCCTTGTAGTTTACCAGTTTTATATATTTTTGTTGTTGGAGGTAAGGCTGCACAATATTTCTCAAAAATATCACAATAATGGAACCTTCATTATGCGTATTGTAAGGATATGCAACAAGTTTCATATAGAATTTTGTGCTTTTATCTGACTTTTTATCTCACTGTTGTAGCTGACCAGTCAGCTACAACATTAAATGTTCCATCCAATAGTTGAACAGTAACAGGGGCATTAATTAATCACTTTTTTAATGTATGTGTGTTTGTGTGTATGAATAATACATCTGCTTCAAAATTTAAGTTATTACAATCACTTCTGAAAAAACTGAACCTGTTACTTTGCCACGTGTAAACAATATTTCTTTCATTACAAAATGAAAGTATTGTTTCCTTCAGTAAATGTTAAATACCACAACAATATCAATATTGCAACATCCAACACCCAAGTCACATATATATGTTTTTTTTTCCCAATACTGTATTGTGCAGCCCCTATTTAGAGTCGCTCACACTGCATTGTCAGCCATGAAAATTTTAATATTTTTCCTTCTAATGTAGCTGAATAATAATATAATATACATCTTTGCAGACGAGGGGTCCACGGTATGTTCCCGCTGCATTTGGCTGCTCTCAGTGGATTCTCTGACTGCTGCCGAAAGCTCCTGTCTTCAGGTAACTCCAGTATGAAAGTTCACTAGAGTTGCGTCCAGTTGCTCATCATTCTTTCTTATCAGGTTTTGATATAGACACTCCTGATGACTTTAGAAGGACTTGTTTACATGCTGCAGCTGCTGGAGGGTGTGTGTTTTTACAGCTTACTGTTTTTAATTAATATTCCAGTTAATCACTCCTAACAAATCTCTGCAGAAACCTGGAATGTCTCAATCTACTTCTCAACACAGGGGCAGATTTCAATAAAAAGGATAGCTTTGGCAGGTTTGTGATGATGTTCAATAATAGTGTTCTGTTGCTATGGCAGTTAGGCGTTTTTGTTTAAATATGTCAGCAAAGCAACGTTTACCTTTCCAGGGCCTCTCTGCACTATGCCGCTGCAAACTGTAACTACCAGTGTCTTTTTGCGCTGGTGGGCTCGGGCGCCAGCGTGAATGACGTTGATGAGAGGGGATGCACTCCGCTCCACTACGCTGCTGCTTCTGACACTGATGGAAAGTCAGTTATGCATTAAGCATTTAACATATTATGTTGTTAAAACAATAAATGGGATTTCATTGGCATTCATATGCAAATTCTCAAACTTTTTGTGAGGCTGGTGATATGCATAGGTTTCTGAAGGTTTGCTTGTGTTATTGTTATTGCTGATGATCAAGCATATTTTTTGGACGTCGCTCCAAAGTATCAATCCCACCAGTCAAAAAAAATGCATCATGAATTAAAAAACAAAACAAAACATAAATTGCACTGAACATTTAGACACATGTTTTTAACACATTTTTTGGGGTGAGATTTTACTTTACAAAAACAGATACTGTAAACAGTTGAGCTCGGCACCCAAAATCCCTGTTCCCTTTATGGTGTCGTTAGTTGACTTTCTTTTTAGTTTGACGATCAGGGCGGTTTTCCCAACTTTTATTTGAGTCACAAACTGGTTGAAACATGTTCATTCTTATTACGGACTGACAACCACGGTGAGGGTGACTTGCTAAACACAGTAACTTACTAAATGAACCATTCACGAATAGTGAATACACCTTAAAATGTAAATTAAAAAAATTCAAAATACATTATAAACTTACTTATGGCATTAATTACCGGCAAATGTGCATGATCAAATTAAGGTGATATGATTGATTGCTGCTTTGGTTTGTTGGCTGAACGACTACTAAAGGCTAAACTAGGATAAACTTCAAGCTCGGGTTTATGAGCTGGTGCAAACTGAAACTCCTCTTGCATCTTCATGCTTTTTACGTCATCACTTATCATGCTGCTTGATCAAATGATTCAATAGCCTTTGTATTTTGTCATGTTTTTTGACTACGTACCTGAACTATGGCTTCTCTTGAAATTTGTTCGCATTGCTCCTGAGATATTGTCAAACAAGCGATCAGAATGAACTATCTTACAAAAAAAAGAATAATAATATTCGAAAGATGACACAAAGTGATCATTGTAGGCCACCAGCTGTGCATTCAGCTGTGTTTTGTGTTCGGCTCATTTTTTACTATTGCTTCTATTATTTATCGATTTTGTTTACTTCAACTTGCAAAGTTAGAAGAAAATGCTGAATTCTGATTGACTGCAGTAACGCGCATTTCTGCCGCATCTGATATCGTAAATTTGCTCACAGCTCGCACTAGTCATATCACAACTCTCAATCACTGTCACCCAGCCATACTTATACTGATGGTAATCGACAGGGTCAGGGTGATAAAGGGGCAAATGTATATGCTTTTTTTTCTTTTTCCTCGTCGATTTCATTGCAGTCCCTTTACGAATGGGATAAAGCCTGGTGCTGCTCTGTGGCTCTGTGGTTGGAGACCACTGAATAAGGAAGCAGGGATTTGGGGTCAGAGCTGTAATTTTACAATGATACCAAAAAAAAAAAAAAAAAAATTGCTGTATTGGCTGAAGAATATGATAACTGGATAAATGGATGATTTGAATTGTAAGATGTAAAGCATCTCTTTTGTGGCTTCAGGTGCCTGGAATATTTACTGCGAAATGATGCAAATCCAGGGATTCGGGACAATCAGGGTTACAATGCTGTGCATTACGCCTCTGCATATGGACATCGCCTTTGTCTGGAGCTGGTGAGAGCATCACTATCGACTGCATGCTGTATATAACACACTGCACTTGATGTTACTGATAAAAGTATTGCCTCTTTTCCACAATAATTCTAGATTGCAAGTGAAACCCCACTAGATGCGGTGAGTTGATTTTGTGAACTTTCTTTACTGTAAATATGGTATATCATCAAATTGTGGCTTTCACTCTTAATACTGTAGATCCATGAAATTAAGCTCTCCTCTCACATAAAACCTGCTCCAGACTGTAAATTCTTTATACTACCTCAATTTGAAAAAAAATATTGTAAGTGCACTCGGCAACTGTTTGAGGAAATGCTGTATTTAAACGTTTGTGCGTGACTATGATCTGAGCTCCAAGCCCAACCAAATATTTGAGTTTTTAATTATTTGTAATTTTAGTTAATGGAAACCTCAGGGACAGACATCCTCAATGACGCTGAAGTCCGAGCTCCAATAAGCCCATTGCACCTTGCTGTAAGTATAATTTTTACCTCTCATGTTTTTGTTGTTGTTGTTGTTGTTATTTGTTGGGTTGGTTTATTGGTTCATTTGGATTTTTGTTCGTGTGACGTGAAGGCTTATCACGGTCACCACCAAGCCATGGAGGTTCTGGTGCAGTCCCTTTTGGATCTGGATGTGAGAAATAGCCAAGGGCGAACACCTTTAGACTTGGCTGCATTTAAGGGCCATGTGGAGTGTGTGGATGTTTTAATAAACCAGGGTGCGTCCATCTTGGTCAAAGACTACACTTTAAAGCGAACCCCAATTCATGCTGCAGGTATGGGCCTGGTATAAAAAACCTTACTATGTGTTTTGAAATATATAAATTCATACACAATAATATAAATGTTCATCAAATCCCTTGCAGCTACTAATGGTCATTCAGAATGTTTACGTTTGCTTATTGGAAGCGCTGATCTCCAAAATGCAGTGGACATTCAAGATGGTAACGGACAGTAAGTCTTTTAATTTTTTTAAATTTAAGAATTTGATTTTGGTCTGAGGCGTGAATCTATGTACGATTAGTTTTACTTTTTCCCCCCCCTCAGAACCCCCTTGATGCTCTCGGTTTTAAGTGGTCACACAGAGTGTGTATATTCTTTACTAAATAAGGGAGCTAGTGTGGAAGCCAAAGACAAGTGGGGCAGGACGGCCCTGCACAGAGGGGTGAGTGTAATGGGTGTAGTGGGTGTTTTCATACAAGGAAAAAAAAAAAAAGTCAATCATTGTGGGCTGCCATCTGTAACAACATTCATATCTGTTCTTGATTTTTATTTAATTTGCAGGCTGTCACTGGTCATGAAGAATGCGTGGAGGCTTTGCTTCAGCATAGCGCCAGCTTCTTGGTTCAAGACTGTAAAGGCCGCACGCCTATCCACCTGGCAGCAGCCTGTGGACATATTGGTGTATTGGGAGGCCTGCTGCATGCTGCCCAGTCAGTGGAAACACCTCCAGTGTTAACAGACAGCCTAGGCTACACGCCACTGCACTGGTCTTGCTACAATGGTATTTACATTAAAAATGAAATGGACTGTAGTTAGGTATGTTTAGATAATTACTGATACAGAGGTCCCCAGTTTGGAATGCAGTTTCATTTCTATGGTGATGAAATAAGCCCGATTTGTAGGAATGCACTTTGGTCTAGTTACCCTTTTCAATTACATTTATAAAGTCCTATATACAAACATAATTTTTGGCAAAACAATTCAATTAAACCCACATCTATTGCAGGTTTTGCGTTGTACTTACCCCCCGCAATAAGTAAAAGGAATCCCCTTCAGTCTGTGCCCAGCTGGGCCTCAAGAGTGCAAGCCCGGCCACCAGGCATTTGCGGTTGTGCCTCACCTCACAAACTGGCTCCAGATGGGGGTCCTGGAGACAGCCCAAAATTTGTGTTCGTTATAGGGGTCTCAGAGCCATGCTTTGTCTGGTCCCTTGCCAGGTACCTGCTTGCCATGGTTGACTACACGGGGAATATGCCCCATAAAACTTGTGATTAGGTACACTGGTATATACAAACCTCCGCCACAGCAGTAAGGTGACTGCACCGGAACGGCCTTCCAACAATGCAAAATATAAAATACATATGTGTATATCAAGTATTTTTAGTGACAGTTTTCATTAAAGCTGTGGCTGATATGTCGATATATTGCAGTGATGCAATATGCGTATTGCAAAACAACGTTCAGTTTACGATATGTGGTGGAAGTTTTTGAATGCCTTACTTTCATACTTTCATTTTTTTTTTAAACAACCCACTCCAGAGAGACTTTCGTATCATGATTTTTGTCATATTATGAATCGTCTTTTACTTGTAAATCATTCTAAGAACTTCAAAAATCACCACATTAAATCTTAAAATACATTATCTTTCAAGTGAGGCGACATGGGCGCAGAGAAGGGGAAACAGCAGAAAAAGAACACTTTATGATATGAAAACAATGTTTCAATCATTTCAGGCATTGTAGTCAATCTTAAGGTTCATTCTATCCATTCATTAAAAAAAAAAGAAAAGTAGTTGTAGTCTCGTCACTGGCACACAACCTAAGTATTTTACATGACGAAAATTCCTGTCCATGGCACTGAAAGAGTTAAAGAATGATAACGTTTCCTTCTGGTTTTCAATCATTGTTAATAAATAGCTCATATATTTGTTTCCCAACATTGCCCAATATATCACAATACATATTGCAATACGCCTTTGCTGTATCACAATATATCGTAATACACTTTTAAGACACAATACCCAGCACTATTTTTTATGTTGGAGCCAGCATAAATACAAACATGAAAAAAATTGGAAAAATAGTTGCTCAGTTTAACACTAACAGTGAGCCTGGATTCTTTCCTCAAGGTCATGATACATGTGTGGAGGTTCTGTTGGAACAGGAGGTTTTCCAAAAAGCGGAGGGCAATCTCTTCAGCCCCCTCCACTGTGCTGTGTAAGTTCTCCAATCATTGATGTGTGAGGATTGAAGAAGGGAAGTAAAAAAAAAAAATAATAATTTTTTCTCATTTTCTCATTTTTTTTTCTCATAAGTATCCGTGACAATGAAGGTGCTGCTGAAATGCTTATAGACACCATGGGCCCTGCCATTGTCAATGCCAAAGACAGCAAAAACAGGTGAAACTATGATTGTGAAAGCAACTTTAATGCTTAATAAATAACCTTTATTAAGCTATAAAAATATTTTTTTTTCCGCCATGATATATGTCAATGAAGTTAAAAATGTTTCTTTTTTTTTTCCCCTATATATAATGTCATCCATATTGTTTTCAGGACTCCTTTGCATGCCGCTGCCTTCACTGACCATATTGAGTGTCTGCAGCTTTTGTTGAGCCACAACGCTCAGGTCAACAGTGTGGATGCTGCAGGAAAGACGGCACTCATGATGGCTGCTGAGAACGGCCAAACCAACGCTGTCGGTATGTTCGCTGCTCTGCTCACAGGCATCACTGCCGTTGGGCTGAAAACCTTTACTTCCAACGCCCTCCCCGACCCCCAATCCCTCATCAAGCCGACAAATATTGTTATTGGTCATTCTCCGTGTGGTTCTGTCATTTTCACAAATTATTGGCTAATCTTAAAATAACTGATCGATAACGATGCACTGTATATGGTGAGACATGAACGTTTTCGTTTGCCACGTTTTTGCCTCACGCCAGCAAAATATAGCGAAGAAACAAACGCATATGAATGTTACTTAGTTGTATCTATATGTGCCATTCTCAATATTAAGAGCTCCTGGTGAGCAGTGCAAAAGCAGATCTCACACTTCAGGATGCTGTGAAGAACACTGCGCTTCATCTTGCTTGCAGTAAGGTTAGTACAATTTACAACCACTAGAGGGCTTTCTTTCACCTTAAGGTCGCTAATACTGTACTTTTAGAGTCAACTTCCACATGTGTGCCAAAGGCACATTGATTCCAATTGTGATTTCTTGGCTACTTGGTCATTTTTTACATTGCTAATCTTTATTTGCTTTTCACAGGGACATGAAACCAGTGCCTTGTTGATATTGGAGAAGATTACAGACAGAAACCTCATAAATGCCACTAACGCCGCCTTACAGACGTATGTGTTTCTTGCAATAGTTTTGTTTTGTGTCCTCCTTGCAGATAAGTCAAATTGACATTTTCATTCAGTGTCCATTATATCACTATCAAATGATTTCTCTTAGAAATTTCTCTGAGAAAACCTCATTTGAATTAACTGGAATTAAAAGAACTAAAGTTCAGACTTGTCTGACTTTTTGGGGTCTACAGATTTATCAGAGTAAAGTTTTAACACAATAAAATTCTGCCAATAAGTCAATCCATCAAGTCCACCCATTTCTATTTCACTTGAACTTATTGGGATTGTGGGTGAGCTGGCTTTCTCTGTTTGACTCCGGAAAGGCAGGGAACACCCTGGACTGGTCATCAATGATGTCACATCTTGTACTGACAGGGACATCATTGCACTTAAAGTGACACTGTGTAAGATTTAGACCGTTTTTCATTAAAAATGAATAAAATAAATCATTATACATTAAAAAAAAACTTGCAAATAAATGTGTTCTTAACGACCAACAGTATGTTTTAAATATAATTGTAGATCTAGTTATCATTATATTACATGGGGGTAGCACTCCTCCAGAGGTCGCCATGTCCGGTCTAGCTATGGACAACAGGAGGAGTAGTGGTTATTGCTGCATTTAACGTAATGCCCCTAAAGGTGTCACAGGCGAAAAATTACACATACTCCCTTGGAGGGTTGGCCGAAAACCAAGAACGGCTTAGCTTATGGCTGTCACATGAACAAACCCAGAAAACTGGTGAGCTTTAATGGTTGATACCTCAGCCTTGAGAACAAAATGCATTTTTAAAGCATGACAGATAAATTAACTGTAGCCAAAATGTTTTTTGTTTTTTGTTTTTTTTACTGCTGAAACAAGCTAAAGTAAATTATTCCTAAACCACTTCTCTTCTGTGCTATAATCACACAAGTTTGAAAACTGTGAGGCGAAAAAAAATTGGGTATCATGCATGCATGTCTGCTCATGATAAAGTTGTTTATTATGCTTGTATTGTATTCTGTATATTGTCATAAACAATTCCCCCAAAATGTTAATTTAGTAAAATGATCAATAGTTTTCATGGACATTCATGGTCTTGTCCAACTGTGAATATCTGTTTCTAGAATTATCAGCAATGTTCTATCTGTTTTGCAACCTGACCTTCTACCCAATCCTTGTATTTTCAATTCAAGGCCTCTGCATGTAGCTGCAAGGAATGGCCTGACAGTAGTTGTGCAAGAGCTGCTCGCCAAAGGAGCCAGTGTCCTTGCAGTTGATGAGAATGGTAAATGTACTGTTTCTATTCTGGAGTGTGATAAACACATTAAGATACTGCAGTAAACACTGGATTGTTGCCATTCACTCAGGTTACACACCCGCCTTGGCTTGCGCGCCCAACAAAGACGTGGCAGACTGTCTCGCCCTCATCCTGGCCACCATGATGCCTGTGTCCCCCTGCGCCCCGGCGCCTGCCCTTCCGTTCGGTGCCATTAACCACTACACCACCAGCCCCTCCAAGAGCGTCACCTTTGATAGCCTGCCTGTGCTGCGTGGCCAGCACAGTTCCTACTGCAGCTTCAACAACATTAGCCATCAAGATGTTTTCTACAAAGATGAAGAGCTCAACGACTCTGACTCCGAGACGTACTGAAGGACTGGAAACTGCGCGAAACGAACACACACACTGTGTCTTAAAGTTCACACAGGGCCAGCTTGGTAGTTGGTAGGGCTGAAGAAGAGACAAGCCCCTTCAGGAGCCTTAAACGTCATCCCCTCCCGACTTCATCCAGCACCAGGTGTCCTTCCAGCTGATACAAAGCTACACTGACTCAGTACATACGTGTTTGCACTCGATGGGCATACCGCGACCGTTTTATTGCAATAACATGCTGATGGAAGGACGGTAGCAGCTACCAGAAAGCTAAACCAGCATGGACCAAAAAGATGTGGTTGCATTTAAGTAACCCAATTTCAATTCAGTGTACATGAGTTTGTTTGTTTTGAAGGGTGTCTCGGTTGGTTTATCTGGAGGCGGTGCAGCCGTTTAATTTTTTTGTTTTCTTTTTTTTAATTTTAGATGTTTGTGTGAATAGAGGTAGATTCTTCTACGCACCACATCTTTCAGAACGCACTTGTCCTTTCTGTCCAGTCTGTCACACATGGCTTTTGTGATTGTTTGAAATCGACATTTTAAAATATCCTTGTCTTTAACACTTATCTTCTTGAAAAGAGCAACAATTTACGTCTGGTTATTTTATTGATGATCCATCTCACCCTTGTGTATCTGACCATCATAGTTTAGTCTCAAGAATAAATTATTTGTGTACTTTGGGGTCCTATATATATGTGCTCATTTTGTGCCTTCATTAGTTACTGAGGGAGGAAAGTGTAGGTAGCTCTAAAAGCGGTGGTAGGCAAGTAAATGCATCTGATGAGGTACAGGCTTGAGTAAACGAAGGAACAAATCGCATTAAATTTCCTTTGATTAGCTGGTGCGGTTTGATATAATGTTTCAAAAACAACCTACTCAACTCACAAAGTTCCTGCTTTACTCTAAGAGTTTGAATCATACAGGAAAATATCGGAATAGTTTGTGGATTTCCTTTGTGTATGTTTTCTTCAGATGGGAATGCGATGTATGTATTAAAAGAAAACAGGGACTTCACGCTTGAAATTATATACAGCACAGTGTGTATATATAATCTTTACAGGCAGAAGAGATTTTGTCCCATATTTGAGACCTTGTCGTGTGTTTGGGGGGTGGCTCAGTGATGCAGTTGTTAACACGCCCGCCTCACAGTTCAGGGAGCAGTCAGTGGGTCTTCCTGTATTAAGTTTGCATGTTCTCCCCAAGCCCACATGGGTTCTTTCCGGGCACATTAGGGTTGCATGGCAAATTGTCCTTGGGTTTGAATGGTTGTTTATCTCTGTGTGCCCTGTAATTGGCTGGCAACCAGTTCAGGGTGTGCCCCGCCTACTTCCTGAAGTTAGCTGGAATAGGCACTGGCAAGCTTGTTGTTGTTTGATTTATAATCCTGAAAAAAATATCACGATTATAAATCAAAATGTGTTAGTTTTTACTTAAATGTTATTCGTGAATTTGTATTAGTCATGCTTCGTTATAAATCAAAAGTTAGGACTCGCCCCTAACTTCCGCTTCTGGTGACGCAATGGCGTCGTGACATCAGCACGGCGTCACGATCCTTAGCCAGACCAAACAACTTTTCCAGACTCAGCGAGCGACTCCTCTCCACACATCGACTAGTCCAGTTGCGGCACGTTTCATAACTAAGATTTATTAGGAAAATACCAAGCAAAACGCGACTACGGTAGACTAAAAGATTTAACATTGATTTGAACGAATACATTTCCATTTGGGCACTTTTTTTAAGTTTCTTGAGTTACCGCCGTCTCGCTGAAAATTGAGATGAGGACCCTTTGCTTGTTGTTCCTCGTCGGGCTAGCCCCGGGATTCATTAGTGAAAAAGTAAGTACGATTTAACATACTTGTCTTTGAATGTTAACGTTTGTTATTATGTTTTACTATCTATGTTTATTTTACATTCAAGTGTACTTATTCCTCTACTCGGATAAAAAAAAAGACACGCACGCACACACACACAAAGACAATGATTACCCATCCAATACTTCGACGTGATATGCTACATATGTTTTTCTGTCCTGACTAATTTTAAGGAATAGCTTTCTCCGTCCATGTGTAGGTGGCGAGATGGTGTCAAGTTCACACAAGACCAGTCCGCTTTGTACTTGTGACTTTTTTTTTTTTTTTTTTGTTAAACAGTGGCCCCTACTTTCTCTCTCACACGTGGATTAACTTTTACATTTAATCACGTTTAGTCCACATGCTGCCTTGGGCCATTTTTTTGCTCCTTCGCCAACAAAAAAGCCCAACCTGTTTTCCACTCTGTGTGTGTGCCTTCGCGTGTGTATGGGTAAAGCTGGAAAACACCTGGAAACTGCCCTTTTTTTTCAATAATGACCAAATGATCCCGTTTATAGAAGTCAACTTAAACACAATGAAACGAAGTAACATTTTTTTTTTTTCGAAAAATAGTATGGTGATAAATTGTGGACTGTGTATTGTGAAAGCAAGCCAGATGAAACCTGAGACTGTAGCTCCAGAGAGATTTTATAACGTTTCCCCACCTACAGTACATAGAAGGCCCTGTGGGTTTTAAACTCGAAAGCATAGTCTCGAAAAGAAAACTGATTGCTGAGAAACAGTCTTGAGCTGGAGCTCACTGTCTCGCTTGAGCAAAAGCCAGTTTTTAAATTGCTGCGCTTTATGGCATATTGTATGTGGCATATGCTTACTGTCTCTTATGGCAAGTGTGTATCTGAGAATTATTGGTTAGTCAACCAGAAATGCTGCTCTCGTGTCAATGATGAATGTCTGCTTGTGACAGGATGTGAGTTTTTTGTGTCATTTTATGGATGACTCACTGTGAGTCCCACTGGGCTAGTCCAGGCAAGATGGGAGCCGTATGAGACGTACAGAATTTGGGAGGCATACTTAGATACCTGCTTCCGTTGTTTTACTGGGATTCATACATTAAGATCAGGGTAGGGCATTGGACTTGTGGATCACAGTTCTAAGGGTTGGTGTTTGAATCTCGAGTTTAGCAACTTTCCCTTGTGTATTGTTTTTTATAGTTTTCGTGCTCCCAAATGCATTACAGTCTACTCAGCACAATATTTTGTTTGTCTATCATAAAATAATGCTCCATCTTCGGCCATCATCATGAACAGAAGATCCGGCATTTCTCTCCCTGCGTCAGTCGCATGACTGTGTGCACTTTCACAAAGCTAGCACAGAATCCCACATTCAGATAATTAGATGTTTGAAGTCACCCCCAGTGTCAAGTGTGTCATAAAATACTTGCTGGACAGAGAAGATTGCATTCAACACAGCAGGCCAATGAGTGTTCAGCGTCAAATTTCACACCACTGCCCTGTTATTTTAATTTTCCCTGTGTCTGCAACACTCGAAGGTTTCTCCAATAAAGACTGGATAGGTATCAAAACATGGGATGTGATATGTTTCAAAGATTTTAAAATGGAGCAATTCTGTTTTGATTTGAGTCGGTGGGATTGTGTTTCAAATCTGTACGGTACGGTTCAGTCAAGAGGTTATGATGCAAGGTGTCATTTTATAATATGAAAGAACTTGCCAGTCAGTTACTTGAAATGTTATTTCCTTCAAATCTATCTTTGCAAGTAGAGTCGATTCAATGCGCATTTCAATCTGTTTTGAAGTAGAACAGTTTGCTTTGTAGAAGCATCACTTTAAAATAAAAATTAATTTTACAATTCAAAATTTTTTACTTGTAGTAGACATGCTGCTGCTCTGCTGTACGCTCAAGTTTAGACAACCGTACTACCGTGCTTCTGTCATTATTGACGTTTAGTCTTTTTGAGAAATATTTTACTGTAATAATTGTAAGCTCATGTAGCATAGAGTAATTGTTTATTGCAAACAGTAATAATATACTTCTGCAAGCCAATCATATATGAGATTGCCGGCTCCATATGTGTTTTACTGCTGTGACAGGGCTATTTCCAGCAAACTTTCATCATGACAAAGCACCAGGCTACCAGATGGGTGTATACATTGTATGGTCACTGTGTGTGTAAGAGACGCCACGCATGTTTTCCACATGTCTGATTTAATGTAAACAGGCATTTTAGCGACTCTGGCATGAGAGCATGATAGCGAAATATATTTTGTGTTTTGTTGTTGTTTTGGTTGGTTGTTTTGGTTTTCTTCTGTTGGCTGTTAGCCCACAACCTCGCAGTAGGTCTACGCTGGCATTTCGTTTTCATCTAGTTGATGTGATATTTATGTATCGCGTGTGATATTTTCAAAGATGGGAGGCAGTTTTTTTTTTCTGTTCAGTTAGATGAAAGCACCTGAGGTCACAGTAAGGTGAGCTTCTATCACCATAAAAGGGAATCCTGCTTTCTTTCACCACGGTTTAACTGTTCCCTCAACATAGGAATCTGTCTGCTAAGTAGACACTGGTTTGTGCAGGTTTGACTCAAAAAAAAATAAAAAGTATATATATATATATATATATATATATATATATATACATACAGTCGGCCCCCGCCTTACGAGCACCCTGATTTACGAACAATTCGCCTTACGAGCGTGGATCAGGGGGATTTTAGTCCTCCGCTTACGAACAAACCTCTCGCCTTACGAGCATTCCGACAATCCAGCCATTGAGTATGTAGAAATGTTCTCGAGCATTCCGACAATCCAGCCATTGAGTATGTAGAAATGTTCTCGCTAAACTGCGTCATCAATTTCAGCAGGTGCGTCATCTAAAATCATCAGTAGATACTTGTGGCGGTTACGTGAACGCTATTGGTCTTACAACGTCACACTGACTGTCTCACTCACGGTGTCTAAATATAATTACCATTTAAGTGTAGTGTTTGTACAGCTAAAGGGAAAAACAGCTGACATGAAATTAAATGTGCCGATTGCAGGACAAAGAATTGTCATTGGTTTAAATGTGTGTTTTTTTTTTAAATTAATTGTCAATACATTCCAACCGTTTAAAAAAAAAGTGCGAATAATTATCAGTCAGTCAAGGAGACGCCAATATGCTATTGGTCGATTAAGGTCACCCGGTCTCACTCACGGAGATGCTATTGGCCGGCGTCACACGTCAATCACAGAAATGCCGATATGCTATTGGCCGAACGCCTTTATCTAGCTTGATGGGACAGGATGGAAGGAACGAGAGAAAATGAGTGAAAAACGGAATGTTTTGAAGACTTTGCAAACTTTATCTGTTAGACATAGCTTCTAAAATTACTAGCAGCGGTAAAGGAAGAAATAAGAGGATGATGTTTTAGTATCTCCGTGATTTGCACCCTGACTGAAAGAGTTACTGTAACACTGTAAGACCAATAGCATATTTGCGTCGCCGCGTTGAGTCCGAGCGATAGTCCGCTCTCTTTTATGGGTGGTATTACGGTACCATTTAGTAGATGACCGACATACCTGCAAGTCATGTTAGTCGAGGAACCTCCCAACATGCTTTGATGCAGCGACACTGTTGCAATACTGTGAGCTGAACCGACCAGTAAATTGATGCTCGAACAAACTGTAAGTGTGGTGCCTTATTAAAACAACACACAGAAACCCTCCCCTCCGCCACCACCCAGCTCATTTGACATCGGGAAAAACAGCTGACATGAAATTAAGTGTGCCGATTGCAGGACAAAGAATTGTCATTGGTTTAAATGTGTGTTTTTTTTTTTTAAATTAATTGTCAATACATTCCAACCGTTTAAAAAAAACGTGCCAATAAGTATCAGTCAGTCAAGGAGACACCAATATGCTATTGGTCGATTAAGGTCACCCGGTCTCACTCACGGAGATGCTATTGGCCGGCGTCACACGTCAATCACAGAAGTGCCGATATGCTATTGGCCGAACGCCTTTATCTAGCTTGATGGCACAGCTGGTTGGGATGGAAGGAAGTAGAGAAAACCCTGACTGAAAAAGTTACTGTGACACTGTAAGACCAATAGCATATCTACTTTCGAGTGTTGACTTGTGCTTATCTCAGCTTAAGTCATGTCTTTCCAAAGGTAAAAGTCATTTTTCCTTTGCTGTTGTTATATATTGCAATTATACAGCAGATAATGTCACTCAATATCATTATATGTATACAGCGTGATGTGTTACCCAAGGCTTCTGCGCGCGTTGCACGCATTCACGAATTAACATGGGTTTGGATTGCCCGCTATACGAGCAATTCGAGATACGAGCGTAGCCGCTGAACGGATTAAGTTCGTAACCCGGGGGCCCACTGTATATATATATATATATATATATATATATATATATATATATATATATATATATATATATATATATATATGTGTGTGTGTATCGTTAGACCAGATGATGTTTGCTATGTTAAATCAACAAACAAAAAAGTATCTCATGTTAAATAATTCCACAGTTTTTCTATGACACTACATACATATTTAAACTAAGAAGGATTAGGTTAGATTCACTGAATTGTTAGTGATCAGTGATGTTGTTGTAGTACATTTGCCTGACTTTGAGATCCTCTGGTTTTGGCACATAATGATTCAGATCGTATCTTTTCTGCTATTGAGCACTGTTTTATCTCTTTATGCCGTGGTAAATGCTTTTACTCACTATTTAGTGGTCCATGACAGGGAGGGATGGGTAACTTAAACAATGGAGGGGCCCATCAACCTCTAACAACAAACGCTTCCTAACCAGATGTATGACAAAATGGCCATTTTAAATAGGGCCAAAATATGTAAAATTGTCTTTTTTATGAAACCAATGTACACAATCAAATGCATATACAATATAAGAGATCCATCCTTCAACAACAAGGATTTTGATACACAAAAAATTGACAATAAACGACCTTTCGTGTGAAAATGTCACATTCAACTACGTATGGTACACGTTTGCCAAAAAACAAACAGGCGATCACATTTTTTCGGGTTTTCACTAAAAAGTTAAAAATTTTACATTACACCGATTGTCCTTAAGTTTGGTCAAAATCTCCCAATTTGAAATCCCAATCACGCGGTTATACAAAATGTTGTCCAAAATAACCCAATTATGGTTCATAAAGGGATGAACTGCTCCTTGGGTCAATTTATCAAAATACAAAGTTCGGTCAAATTGACTCAAATATCAATCAGTCCCCTTTTGACCCATAGTTGAATATCTGTTAACACATCTGTTCTATTAGAATTGTTTTAACAAATGTTTTAATTTCAAAATTGCATTTGTATGACAAGGAATGTTTTCAAAATGTTATGTCGTAATAACATTCAACCCACCCCCAACACACATTTAGTTACATTGTCCCAAAAAAATCTCAGATTGGGTTGTTTCAATTGTTTATAGAGTGTAGCGAGCAGTTATGTTTGTGTCCTGTGTGTCCTTTATGCATGGTTAGGCTGCAATAGCTAAATATATCCATGTTTTTTGGAAGATATATTTTTAGTAACCCCTAAAGAAATACAAATTTTGTCCTTGACAAATCAGTATTGTAGTGATTTTAATCAAAAATTTTCAAAACTTTTAAGTGTGTTTTTTGGGAAATAATTATTAACTAGTTACTCATTTCCGTAGATGTCTTTTTTTAATTCCCATTTTAATGAACACCTTTCCAATGTTTCACTAGCCAATAACTTGTGTTTTGTGATCCAAGAATCTTAAGTATGAGTTATTTCACCACAATATGACAATAAGCACCTGCTATGTATAATATAATAAATTGCTATGCTCTGAATCAGAGCAACATTTATGGCCGTGTCGTTTCATTTACTTTGTATATTCAGCACCTGTTTCTGAAGAACTTTTCTTCCCTTCTTTTTGCCGGGATCCATCGGTGTTCGCACCTGTGTTAGTGGAAGCATAGCATGCATACCAGACACGCATACTTCACGTCTCAATGGACCACGTTCATTGGTGTGTGTGTGTGTTTGGTTGTGTGTATCTGAGTGGATTTCAGGCTTATTAACATGTTCCAGTCTATAAACGTAATGCAGCCGACAACAAGCTAATAAATCTAGCATTTTTGTGCGTAACCATACATGGGCTCTGTCAACATGACTTTCTCCTGTGGTGTTTCAGATGGCAACAGATATAGGGGTTTTCGGTCCTGTTGCAAATCACTGGAGCAGCATGTGATTTGAAACTTTGTGCAGTAATTCAAACAAACTGTGACCTTCTTTTACTTAATATGGTATCATTTTGCTAATACATTGTCGGAAACCAAAGGTCATTGGCTTTCTGAGAATAATTATTTTTTTGTTTTGTTTTGTTTTTTCGGTGGTGCGGGCTTTATTTTTCCGTTTTGTTAGCGGTTTCTTATTAAATTAATAATGACATCATGATGACATCATTTTCTTTTCCTCTCAGATGCTGGTCTCCTCCCAGTCCCCCTCATTTGTAGGAGATGACCTTTATATTGAGGGCCAGGCATCAGGTGACCTCCCTATAGATGATGAAGATGGGGATGACTTTGGTTCAGGATCTGGATCTGGAGACTATGGTAAAGGGACTCAAATAACCATAAAACAAAAAAAGTTTGAAAATATTCTGCGTTTGTTCATTTTTTTCACAGTTTTCAGTTTTATACCACCTACTGTACCTAAGTTGTCACATTTTATTTTGCTGTTGTGGAATGATGCTCAAAGTCTTATCAGTAAAAAGGAAGACAATGTTAACATTTGTAACCAACAATTGTTTTTTGGAATTTAACGAACATAGACGCACACCCTAAGCAAGCTGAACTCAATGTTTCTCCATGTGATCAAGTTGTTAGCAACTGGGCAGCCACCAGAAGCTCGAGTCTGGAAAAAAGCAGAATAAGTATTAAATTACCAAGCGTACATTTCCCAGCTTTCTGTTTTCGGATTAATTATTTGTTCAGAAAAGTTGGTTAATGTGTTAAACGAGTGTGTGGGCGGTCTATTGCAGGGGTGCTCAATGTTTCGCCCGCGGTTGACCGCCCAACTATTTCAGTCACCGGCATGACATCGCATTTAAAAAAAAAAAAAAAAAAAAAACGCAGAAAAAAGAACGTCAACCAAGAAAACAAATGTCAATTAAAAAAAATCAATCAAGAAAAAAAAACAATTTGGGGGAAAAAAGAAATGTCAGTCGTTGCTTGATTTAGTTTTTTTTAGTACCCTGAATTGACAGTTTGAACGTCATTTCTGAACCACACCTTGTGAACGTGATTTCAGATCAACAACGTGTTGTTCACATTGGAGCATGCACACTCTGGGAACCAAAGATTATCAAGCTGGGTTAGTGTTGTCATGACTATGCTTCCCATAGGAACTTCATAATAAAAGTGTAGCAAGGCCGTACGTGTCATACAATACATGTACCATAAGTATAGTTTATTTTGAAAGTTTAGCTGCCCCGGTACATTTTGCTATTACAGTATAATATTATAAATTTCACTTGTTTATACAGTACATTCAGGTGAATGCTTGTATGTTCAGACAATTATGGGTGTTCCAGGTGTTTGTTAGAAGGTGAAGTGGACGAGGAGTTTTATTAGAAGCAAAGTACTCTTCACCTTATATTCATAATGATTACTCTTTTAGTGGAGCTGCCCACGTTCTTCAGAATCATATTGACAGAAAGAGGCACACATCTGATTATAAAACAAATTTGGCCTTTCTAATCATTAACAGTGAAGCTTTTACTTGCCAGCCGCTTCGTGTTCTTATGTTCCCCAGCAAGTATTTTTTTTATTGCAATAAAGGGAATCCTTGTGTTGTGCTTTGGTTGTGCTGTACCTAAATGTTTTACAACTGACATCTTGTTGTTTTTCAGGCCAAAAAGAGTTAGTTCTAATCAACAATACAGCTGAAAATTACAGCCTATTTCTGCACTCTTATTTTGTTTCATGATGCAATCAGTCACCACTTAATCAGCTAACAATTCCACACAAGCTACTGGATTGTGTAGTAATGGCCGTTCAACTTGTTAGCATGTTACTAATCAGCATGTACTCCTCCACTCCTTGTTGCTTTGTACACCATTCACTCTCACTCAACCTTAAATTGACCTTTGCACACATCAATATACTGTAACTTCCTAGTTGTATGACACCACTTCTTTGTGCACATTGTAAAACAGTAAGATGCTAATGTTGTTTTTATTTTGTTAAATTTACAAATCAAAATTCATATACTGTATTACATATTGTATATACTATAAAAGAATGAATATTAGAGAAAATATCCCAATTATTGTAACTCTTTCATTCCCAGTCCAGTTAAAATGGGTTTTTCTTGCCTATAGGCATCAATGGCTGTTAATGAAGTCATATTAAAATTACAAAGGATTTTTTCCTCTGAAAAGTAATGAGTTTCACTTTATTTAGCCTCTGAAGTAAATTGATGTTCCTAATAAGTTAAACTACTAACTTAAGATGCACCTTTTATATCATTACACATTTACATACAACACAATAACAAATAAATGGCACCACGTTAAGATAAAAGCTCGAATTACTAAAAATGGACTCAATCTCAAATCTGTTGATAGACAAAGAAGACAAGGAGAAAGCAGTCCTCACCAAGTTCGTTGCCTCGAATAAGACCAAAGAAATCCTTCCAACTTCTGACTCTCACCCAACCAAAGGAGCTGGCCGCTTCGATGTGGCGACCACAGTGATAAACAGTGAGACTACAGCAATCGGTGTGGACGTCAAGGACAAGGAGGTAAAAACTCTGTCCATATTTATACTGGTGCTGAACTTGTGTCCCTTAGGGTGCAGTACATGATTTTATTTTAAGCATGAATTTTTTTTAACAAATGGTTTGTTCATTTCATTAGAACATTAACTTAACATTTACATGTTTGTTTTGGTTTTATTATAATAAACGACTGCTAAATTATGAAATGAACATGAAGTCAGAAATTAAGAAGTGTCATTTTATGTCTAAGAATATTCTGTATGGATTGTTTGTTTTTGTTGTATTTTAATTCATTTATCAGACTAAGCGATTGATTTATTCTAAATACTAAATTACAAAATATTAGTCAAACACAAATGTCCAGAAACAGTACAGGCCAACAGTTTGAGCACATCTTCTCATTCAGTTTCCTAAGTTAATGATGGTCAGTCAATTTTCTTTAGTTAGCTGACTGGTTCCTGCAACAATATGAATTTTAACAAATGTCTATAGCAGTGGTTCTCACCTTTTTTTCAGTGGATGTACTTTTGTGAAATATGTTTTCAGCCAAGTACCCCTTAACCAATGCAAAGCAGTTTTTGGTTTTAAAAAAAAAACTTAGAACATTCCATCAGTGTCTGATTTATTAAACTTTAGAAGCATTCACATTTGTACTTACTCATTTGTACTGATCCACGAAAAAATAACAAAGTATCCTATTTTGTATCATAGAAGAGATGTGTTATCAAAAATAACCTACGTATTAATAAATATTTGTAAACAAAAAAATAATATATAAAGTGTCAGACCTATTCTCAAAAACAAATAATTATAAATAAATATGTGTCCAAAAAATATTACACTTAAAGTGTCCTCTTTAGGGATTACTGTAGAGATCTGTTCACAAAAATAAATCATTAACTTAATTGTTAATAAATATTTGCCCTCAAAAATAATCAACATAAAGTGTCAGAACTGTTCTAAAAAATAAATAATTACAACTACATATTGGTCCACTGAAAATATTCAACCTAAAAATGTCCTCTTTTGGGATCATACTGGAGATCTCTTATCAAAAATAAATTGTTAACTTGACAGTTAACAAGAGGTGGGGCAAATCATTCAAGTGTCTGGGAGAATCTGAGTTTTTAAAATAATGAAATTGAATAACCTAGTAAACATAAAACTTGTGTTATGAACTTATATTTTCCATAAAACATGTAATTCAATATTTTTAAAGGATTTTTGCATGTTCATCTAAAATCTCGATTACCCCTAGGGGTTCCTTCAAGTACCCTCAGGGGTACCCGTATCCCCATTTGAGAACCACTGGTCTATAGTATAAAGCTCAACAGTTGTCTGATAGGGCCCGAGAGAATACCAAGTGTGTGCAAAGAAGTAATCAAAGCAGTGGGTGGCCTTTTTTTTAACCATTTTAAAAGTACATAACTTCATTTATAGTTTTGATGCCTTAAGTAAAAATCTAGTAGTCATGTAAAATAAAGAGTCCAAATATTTGGCCTGTACTGTATGTTTTACCACTTTGTATACATTAGATTCTCATTTATTTGGTTCTTAATTTACGAAATCAAAAAGGTGTTATATAATCTATAGTCTTAACTTTTCTGTATTCATATAAATTTGCCTATTTTAAATATCAAATGTGGGCCTAAAACATCACATTTTGTCCCTGCCTGCTTTATGCTCCCATTTGTAATGACCTCTTGTTCCTTTTAGCTGCCAGGCCAAGAAGCTGACTCGTTCACACAAGCTCCCAGTACCAGCTCCACCTCTAAGGGCAAGAATATCAAAGAAACCGATGAAGACAACAGCCTGGATAAATGGGACAACTCCTCTCCCACCAAAGAAGATGGAGATGAAGACACAAGTGGAGTTCAGACAAATGAAATCGTGGTCAGTCGGGGCAGCCGAATGTTTGACTCTCCTGATGATGTGACATCTGAGAGCATGTGGGAGCGAACAGAGGTGCTGGCAGGTAAGCACGTACAAGTATTTACACTCACAATTGGTCTCAAGGAAACATTTAGAAAATCTGACTTTTTAATCTTTTTTTTTTTTCTTTTTTTTGTGCCCTTGCAGCGGTGATAGCATGCGTGGTGGTCGGCTTGCTTTGTGCCATCTTCCTCCTGGTCCTCCTGGCCTATCGCATGAAGAAGAAGGACGAAGGAAGCTATGACCTGGGGGATACCAAACTTTCCACAACAGCTTACCATAAAGCACCAACCAAGGAATTTTACGCCTGAACAAACCGATAAAGACTGTGAATCAGTATCATCACTTGCCAGTTTGGACTGAGAGTGACTCATCATCAGCTTTATTTTCAAATCTTCAGCTGCAGCTAACTCCCTTGCTCATCTCTCCCATCTGCTATCTTTTCATATCTCTGTCTTTAGTCTGCAAAGTTCTTGCAAAGAATAGAAGAATTCAAATGCATTCATATCATTCCAATCTGGGAAAGGGGTGGAAGTGTTTCCACGATATCATAGGATCACAGCCATTCTAGTCAATGAAAATCTCTTCAACGGCGTGCCTTAAACCCACACTTATCTTATCTTAGATGGTCGCAAATGGTGTCAGCTGGGCTAAACAGTCACGAGGAAGTTGACTGAAACAAAAAGTAGGACACCTTCTTTATGTTTTGAATGATGTCATAAAATGGTACTAGTATTCCAAAGAAGCGGCCGGTAATCCCTTTTTCCTTTTTTTTTGGTCGAGGTCAGATTTCATGTGATGTTACATTTCATTTAGCGAATTCTTGGTGACTGTACGAATGTTTTTGTTGTTGCCATGACTAGTGAATATGTTTTTCCATATTTTGTCCAGTATTGGTACGTGAGTTTGGATTCCTCTGCAGGTACATAACACCCCCTAAATCGTATATTGTAACTCATCAATATCATGTTCTCTTTGTCATCTTTGGCAATTGTAACTTGTTTGTGTATTTTATATATAGAGATTTTTTGACCCAAAAGCCATTTTAAAGAATTGCCCCATGCCTTTGCGCACACAGTATGTCAACCTTGCATTGAACATTCTTAATATTTACAAGACTATTTTCTGTGATGACTGAGTGCAGCAAGCAAAGCCAAACCACATTCCATTGCAATTGCCAACTGTATGCAGCTATAATAACAGGTTTGACTGGTGACAGCATTGAGCATTGAGAGCTTTTCTGCACAATAAGGTTTTTCAGCAAAACGGGCTACCACAATGACCATTTCAGTTTCCCGGTTTAATGCAGTACTTTATAGGTCTTCTGTTTTATCTATATATTTTTTAGCGTTTCGTCTGGTGCTAATTGTATGTCTAAGCAGTTTTTATTTGCTTTGTGGAATGAGGGAGTTCATTTGGAGTTCTTTTGTTAGGCTTTCTATGTTTTCAAAAAATGCCTTATAGTTGGACCTCTAAAAAGGCTCTCAAATGAGAAATATTATATTTTTACCAAAGGTTTTGCACCAATTTTGCTTGGATTTAAAACTCATTCTCTTTCAATGACATGCTGTAGCTCCCTCCTTTTGTCAGTGATTGGAAAAAAAAATGTTCACGACATTTCAGTTGCTATTTTGCAGAAGTTTGGACTGCTTTTCTCAAATGTCCTGTAGAACTGTGGTTAACGACTTACGTTTCATCCCTGGAATAAACAGAAAGTTGTGAACATTAACCCTCTTTGCTTTACTGTGCTCATCAAGATCATAAAGATGCCAGTTGATGGAACTGAATCAGCAGTTCTTCAGAACGATATCATGTAGATTTAACTACATAGAATCACAATAAGTATGCTTTGATAAAAGCTTGAGGTGAACAGAAAAAACACAAAATGCGTACGTGTGGACTAATGTAACAGTTTAGCTCTTGCAACTTTCACTTTTGGGTTGGTCTACTATGTAGCAATGATACAATGACATACAGGTATGTATTAATTTATATTATTTTAGACTGCTCAATTACACTATGTAAAATGTACAGTACTTTCGTTTTGAATATCTTTGTTCCTACTGATCAGATTATTTCAAATGTATGTTTTATTCTGGTTCATTTACTTTTTAGTAGACCAGATGTATGATACTGTCATAAATACATTTAATAAAAGCTGAGAAAACATTTCACAAAAGTGGCTCTTTTATTTGAAGGGGGGTTGTGCATTAATTGAAGCGTGGTGTGTACAAAGTGTCCAATTTTATATTTACGTTTTTATATTTTCCCAGCTAGTGTTTCTCAATTTACGTTCACTGAACCTCTAAAGAAGTGTCCCTAATAGCGTCAGAATGAGAGTATACTTCTGCCATCAAAATGTAATTCATTTAAAGGGGGTATGTGTATTTTTTTTACATGCGCCCATGGGCGCTTTAGGCGCATAGCGCAAATACACACTCCTCCGGCTGTCCACAGCTATAACAGACATGGCAACCTCTGGAGGAGTGCCACCCCCTGTGTAATATAATTTAATGATAACTAGACCAATGATTATATTTAAAACATACTGTTGGTCCTTAAGAACACATTCATTTGCAAGTTTTTTTTTAAATGTATAATAAGTTAATTTATTCATTTTTTTATGATAAATGTTCTAAATCTTACATATTGTCACTTTAAGGCTTTTAAAACCAATTTAACCAGGGGTGCCACCATCTGTGGAGGGCACTTTACATTAATAAATGAACATGTTACACTATTATGCAATGAACATGCCTTTATTTGAATAAGATTTACATTCCCAATTTTGAATGCATCAGAATCCCGTGTGTAGTGTTTTTTTAAATGCATATCTCGTTACTTTCTCTGCCCTTACTGTTTTTTGTTTGATTTTTTTTCTGTATTTCTGAACTGCAAGTTTTTTTTTTTTGAGTAATATTTTACTGCGGAGGATTTATAAAACGTGTTTTTTTTTATTCTGAAAGTCCCGAGAGGAAGTTAGCAATCGGTGGCCTCAAGCAGTACTTCCTCAAGTGGTAAACATTCATTCTTTCATTTTTGGGGTCTCTCTCTCTCTGTCTAAAGACTTAGGTGTTCCCCCAAAACGTAAAGCGGGGTTTGTCACATGGTTTGTCTTCTTTCACTCAGTTTTAAAACCAAACATGATCAGTTGTCAAATTGTCATTTTGCCATTTACCTCGCGGTCCTCCAGTGATTCGATTAATTTTATGGACGTGATCTTGATTTTTATCCTTATAAAAAAACAAACAATCTAACAGACATTTGCATGAATTTATTGCGGGTGTAATTTAGTAGTTTCGTTTCTCTATAACTTTCTTTTTGGCGTTTCAGTGGAAGTGAAAGATTACACTTATTTTCAGTAAGTCGAAGTTCCTCTTACTGTAAATGCATACTGTTAAGTCCTCGGAACAGGGAAGTACAAACTAATGGTACACGAATCTCTTGGTTTTTTTGCTACTATTTCGAAGAATTCTGCGCACATCTTGTTTTGATAGCTAACAGTATTGTGGCAAACTGTATTTTCTCAGATGGCACGGCGTGATAGACTGTCTCTCCTCCTCATCTTTGTGGCTACTTCCATGCTGAAATTCCTGGACGGGCGCCCCAATAGTTTAACAATGATCAGATATGAATTCAACAGCACTGCTCGGAAAGGTACAATTAGCCCTCGTTCAAAAATTAAGGCAGATTATTCTGTTTTCTTCCATAGCCCAAGGTTAAAAAACCTTATTACCACTTACTGTATATACTCCATTTCTTAAAATTAGCTAGTTTAGCTTGATTGTTTTTTTACTATGATTGAGTAGCCATGTTAACCTTGACAGCATCCAACACATAATGTAATGCAAATTAGAAAACATAAGTGCAATTATTCATTTTGCAATAGTCCACTTTTCGCCCAAACAGAAAAAAGACAAATAAATACCAGTTGTAATGTCCCTAATACATCCGAGTTTGGTGGTGGACAGCAATTTCCCACACATGCAAAATGTTCACTATGATGATGAAAACAGAATTTTCATGGTCAAAATATCAAATAATTTTCACCACTAATTATGGTAGTTAGGAAAACAGTAAGACGTTGTGAAATAGTGTACAGTATATGAAATGAAATATAAAATGACATGAATGTCAGATTTATTATTGTATTGGTATGTGTGCAAATATTTGGCCTATTATAATAAAACCGGAAAGTTTTATTTCTTTGCTAAATTTTTACAACAGTAATTCTGAAGAGGGATAAAATCATACTGTAATGATATTGACCATTCGTTTCAGATTTTGAATTATGTAATCAGCTTCTATAAAAAGAAACACATGCAGTTCATTTCTTTGCTATGGTTATGACTTTGATACCAAATTAAAGTATAATTGCACCATCATACGACATTATTACATATGCACAACACATTGGTGGTTTCGAAATCAACAGTCAAGGAAAATAGTTTAGCTATTGCACTGTATCGGTAGCAAATATGCTTGAAATGCTTCTCAATATGAAGACAATTTGCAACTTTGGTACAGATTTTCTCCAGAAACACAAAATTTAAGTACATAAACTAACGGACTACTTGCGGAGCACTTTAAGGCCTTTAATTTGACACCTGTGCTTTGATGGTCTAAACTTGCAATTGTTGTGTTTATTAATTTGCAATCTCAAGACGTGGCAGCAGAAGTTGCGAGCTACACAGATGTGGCCAAAAGGATCATCGACCTGGCTGTGTTGGGCGCTGCGCAGAACCGCTCCTACAGACGCCTCGCCGACTTTACTGACACCATCGGGAACCGTGTCAGCGGCTCGTTCAACCTGGAGATGGCTATCAAGTATATGTACAAAGCTATGACGCTGGATGGTTTGGATGTACATCTCGGTGAGTAATGCTAAGTTAATGTTCATCTGAATACATGACCATCACATGACTGCATTTTTACGGCCTTATTAAAATTTGTGCTTTGTGAGAGTTTCAACTTATGATGCACTTAAGAATACAAGGGAGAAAGGTTGCCTGTATCATCATCTTTACCTTTACTCTATGGGAATGAAGAATTATTTTGTGTGTGTGTCCGTCTGTCTGTCTTTGGTTCTACGTCACCAGAACCGGTAAAAATCCCACACTGGGTTCGAGGAAAGGAGAGTGCAGTGATGACATTGCCGAGGACCAAGAATCTGGCTATTTTGGGTCTCGGGAGCAGTGTAGGGACACCGCCTGAAGGTTAGCCGTCACGGAAAAAAAATCACTTCATTATGAAAGTGATTTTGATTCGTGTATTTCCTCACACAATTACCTCTTTTTAGTGATTCATTAAACAGCCGTGTCATCTAATAACAAGTGTTTGCACAGTGGCTGGCTGTATCATGATGAGCCTCTTTTCTACAGATATCCTACAAAATTTGCTTGCTTAAATCAGACAGATTTGATTATAAAGCATTCCGGACCAAATACACAAAGAAAAAACTGCGGCCGCTGATCCCACCTTTAATTGCACTACATTTCTACCCTCACTTTGCTCTATCATAATGGCCTATTCACAAAAGATATTGTACTAATGACATGCCAGTACAAACACGTTCCACAAAGTTTGACACCACCTTGAGTGCAGTTTGCACCTGTTTTCATCTTGATTATTACATGAGGCAAAGTAACATGCCCAACTTTAAATAAAATGCATGATTATTCTTATTGTTATTATTATTATTATTATTATTATTATTATGTTTATTATTATTCTCATGGATAGATGAAGTAGTCACAACGTGATTTTTTTGGTCTTAACTGCTAGTGTGAATGAGATTGTCGTCACTAATATAATTTAATGTTAATATAAATCTCAAATCCTGGAGTTTATGAACATATAGTATAAGCGATTTCCTCAATAAGCCGCATTAATCTGTTGCAAGCACCTTGAAGATGCATTGACGCCTGCGTTGTGATTTAGTTGCTGTCCATTTGCTCAATTTCTACCGGTTTGCACCATGCAAAAGACGCGCAATCTTTTTGTGAATATAGCAGTGCATTTTAAATGTGCATTATCATTTTTTTCCCTCCCTGTCTAAAGGTATTGAGGCAGAGGTGTTGGTTGTTAGATCCTTTGAGGAACTGAAGAGCCGAGCCAGCGAGGCCATGGGGAAGATTGTGGTCTTCAACCAGCCATTTATCAGCTACGGCGAGACAGTGGCATACCGTGCGTACGGCGCCTCTGAGGCATCAAAAGTCGGAGCTGTGGCCACACTCATTAGATCAATCACTCCCTTCTCAATTAATAGGTGCTCATCTCCCTCTAAACATGCATTTAGTGAAACATTTGCTTTTTCTCTCCTTTCAAGCAAATGTTTAATCTATCTTGGGCTCTACATTTTTAGTCCTCACACAGGTTGGCAAGACTACCAGGATGGTGTCAAGCGCATTCCTACAGCATGCATCACGATGGAGGATGCTGAGCTGATGTGGCGTATAGCGCAGAGGGGACAACGGATCATCGTCAGACTTACAATGGCCGCCAAGACTCTTCCAGATGCAGACTCCTTTAACACTGTGGCTGAGATAAAAGGCTGGCAGTACCCTGAGCAGGTAGCACTCTTCTTCTGTCTGTCAGCCATGTTTATTGAAATGGGTGCAAAATCCTTCTCGCTTTCTAAATGTTTAATCAACTTGGGTGGCACATACAAATGAGTACTGTATGTCACTTCACTAATTAGTTCCCTCCTTTTGTTGGCTACATGTGGGAGGTATTATATGAGATCATCTGGGTAATTATGAACAGTACTGTTTATCCCCACAAATAACAGAAAATTGCATTTGTGCAGATTTGCTGTTTGTGCATTAAATACAAAGCTTGGTTCCAATGAGGTTAGGATATTGTGTAAAATGTGAATGAAAACAGTGATTTCCATTAATAACAATATATTGAAAGACAGGACTCACTCACTCACTCAATTCAATGGGACTAGGCCACGTGTTCACCACTTGTAAAATGTTTTACCACATTTTTAAGTGTTCCATCCATATCATATTATATATATTTGATGCGTTTTGACAAAAGCAAGCTTATGTCATACAGTGATTAGTTTTGAGTCATTGAGGAAAATACAACTTTTTGACATAGATGCCCATTTTTGGGATTTCTACAAAAACAACCTCCTTCAGGTCTCAACTTTCATTTCCCAGGAGTTGAATGGTTGAAATTTTAACCAAAGTGTATGAAAATAAGGGATTAGTAAAGAATGCATACCATTGAAACATGAAGTACCAAATATTTAAATGTGTTTTTGTCAAAACTACGGTTCTCAACTTGGCAACATTGAAATTGCTATAATTATGTCAGTCTTTGAGCTACCTCTGTGCAATATATATTGTTTTAAAGGGAATTAGAATATATAAATATCAAAAATTTTGTTTTCCTAGAAATGAGCCTGATCTTTTGAAAACCCATTACACATGGTTAAGTATTGTTGCAAACACAATGCATACTTTAGCTAGTTTGATATGCTGAATCCGAGCTCTCGCCTAACATTCCCTGAACCCATATGAAAACTGTACTTTCTAGATTTCTAGGTTTACCTTTTTGGCAGCAAACCATTTTTTGATTGCCTAGGTTCATCCAAGCATGATGGTCATTCGCTTTTTATGCATCTGCACAAACAACCAAACACCTCTCGTTTGCCCCTCTATTTACGAGGGCTGGACGAAATGGCCCCCCAAAAAATCTAAATTAAAAACAAAATTACAAATTCAACAAACATTTATATAAAGATTTGATTTATTTACAATAAATAACCAATGTAAATTATGTTTTGACAAACGTTTGCATAGCTTGAGACAAACAATAACTCTTCAAAGCCTGTACTCAACTTGCATACATGCCACAAAGTATTGTCAACATGTTTTTTAAACCATCCATCCAGCATTCTGCCACTTGTGTAATGCTTCAATTTCACAATTTAGCTGATTTACAAATAGTTGATTTATAAAATGGCTGCACAATTCAGTTCATCCCCCAATCCCGCCCCATTTGACTGGTGCCTTAAATGGAGCACATCAAGCAAGAATGGGGAAATAATTCTACTTGTAAAGCTCCAATAATCCATGTTCTCAGTTCCCAAACACTTATTGAATGTTGGTAAAAGAAAAGATAACACAATGGCTGTATTTTGGAACGTGTCGAATGCGTCAAATTAAACAATAGTTGATATTTTAGGGATAAAAAAGATCAGTTTTAATAAAACATGTTGTAGTGTATTGATTTCTATGTAGTTTAAAAGAAATTTAAAAATCATTTTTCTGTTTTATTTACAATTTACACAGCGTCCCGACTGAAATTGTGGTTTCACAGATGTTTTTTTTTGTTTGTTTTTCAATGTGAAGGTATATGTCAGTAATGTAATTCTTGCTTTAAAACTTACTTTAAAACTTACTCCTGTACTCCATCAGTTAAGGTGATTAGGTATAAAATGTGGCCTTGCTTCATCGTAATTTAATCATATATCACCTCATACCACGACTTGAGCCAACATGCACTAAATGTCCTGTCCATATCTTTTGAGATGACTCATACTTGCGCACTGAGAAATATGGGTTGGACTTGATAAACAGATAATTTCTTCCGAAATATCTAAATAACCATTTTCTAAGTACTCTTATCTTTGTGAAGGTTAACCTTTTGGCACTGGTATTGTACTTTATTTTATCACATTTTGTAGGAGCCCAGTGAGTATCGATTGCATGTCCATTAATGACTTATTGTCAACAATACTTGTACATCTTGATCTGGATTGAATACCTGACGAAACCACAATGGTTGATTCATTAACTCAATCAATCCCAAAGAAGCCTTTTTTAATGTGAGAGTGCAGACAGTCAATCCCAGTTACTTATTTATATCTTTTTCCATTTTTTTCAAGTGTTTTTTTCAAAAGGTATATAGAAATGGCCGGTATCACTTTAGGTAGTAAATTCATTAATGAATTCTTCTAAATTCGTCAGCCATGTTTAGACCCTCCCTCTTTTAAACAGACACTTTTGAAAAAAAAAAAAAAAAAAAAAAAATATATATATATATATATATATATATATATATATATATATATATATACACACACACACACACATACACACAGCACACACACACAGCAGGAGAGAGAGATTTTTTTTTTTTTCCTTTTAATAAAAGTACCTGAGATTGAATGTCTGGACTCTTAAAAAAATGTCTTTGGGATTGAATGATTTATTCTCTGTGATTGTGAAATGATTTTATGCCATCTTTTAATCATTTACAGTATAGCTCCAGTAAAGTTAAGGCCTGCTCATTTTAATGTTTAAAACTGACCTCAGACATTGATTTGACAGAGCCCAAAATGTTTTGTGTGCGGTAAGTTTAGAAAAGGGAAATGAAATGCATGACATAATTACATCATGTCTAGTTTGTGAATTTTTACTTTTGTCGTTTCAGCAAACGATGTCTGTGTGTGATTTGAGGTTTAGTGAATCACAGCACGTAGCTGAGTCAGTCAATTGTCAAACAGGAATGAATTGCTTTGACTGTTGCCTAACTCCCTTTTTAGCATCTTTTACACTCAATTATAATTGTGGTTTCTGTTGACTTCTATAAATGGCTCGACTAGCCATCTTTGTAAAAGCTTGTTATTTACTATGGAAAAGGATATCTTATTCTCATACAGTAGTTCCATATTCTTATTCCTGCCTGTCTTTTTTTTCTCATTGTATTTAAAATGACTAAAGACACTAGGGGCGGCATGGTGGAAGACTGGTTAGCACGTCCGCCTCATATGCAGAAGCCGTTGGTTTCCCCTTGGCTGCGTGTAGCTCCCGCTTGCCTGTATGGCCCCACTAAGGACATCCTGGCATCCTCCCACTGACAATACTTTGCCTGCATGATTAATAGAAGTTTTCTGAAGACCCCAAAATGTTTTATTTCAATTTCTATTATTTTTTATGGGAACAACCCAATATATTTGTTTGACCTCTGAGATTCAATGTGTAGTTTGTTTGTTTTTTGATTACGAAACAAGGTCTTTGTTCCTATTTTTGTTGGTTTTTCTCTTACAGTGGTTCAATGTTTCAGGTTCATGGTCCACACTTTTGTTTGCCCAAACATTGTCCTGCATTTCCCACTGACTGGAATTCAGTGTAACATAATCTTACTGGAAATGATGTTTATACCTCTGTTTACCTTATAGCTAGTTACATGGAGCTAATCACTTTTACTTATTGTATATGTGCTAGGTTGTCCTATTGAGTGGTCATCTGGACAGTTGGGATGTGGGCCAGGGTGCTATGGATGATGGGGGCGGAGCCATGGTTTCTTGGGAAGCCCTGTCACTTATAAAACAGCTGGGTGAGCCGAGCCAAGCTAACCAATTACAAATGCATATAAACAAAGCTGAGTAAATAATTACTTATGATTATTTCTCTCACTGTGAGTTAATAGTGTACATATAGCACTTTAAAATCTTGGATAAACAGCTCACATCACACATATTTGGAAAGAAGCAACAGTGCTTGTATAACTATTTATTGTATAGATGTTTTTGCTGTGTGCCTTGAATTTTCTCAAACGTAATTGAAATATGTATTATGTGCCTATTTATTTATTTTTATTTATTTATACACCTGTGAACCAAGTGACATTGAGAAGTTCGAAAAATGACATTATATGGCATGTCATTATTGGTTGGACAAATGGTCATAAATTTCCAGGACCAAAAAAAACATCTCACTGTCAAGTCAAGTTCTCCTGCTGTCATGTCAAGATGTGTTCTTTCTGAGTCTAGTTTCAGATTTTAATTTATAGTCTGAGTGTAAGATCATTTTAGTAATTGAACCCCCTAAAAATCTACAAGTTATGACCAAAACAGCAGGTATAAGTTATGACCAAATTAGCAGGGATAGGCTCCAAGCACACCAAGCGGTTAAGATAATGAATGAACAAGAATGAGAAATTTGCCGAGTTAGAATCCACCTTTCCCACTCAAATCTGAACTGAATCAAAGAATTCATCGAGCATTACATTCATGAGCTTGTCGTTGGTTTACTCCTCAGATAGCTTGCTAAGAAAATTAATCAACATCTGCACTGTATGGCGGACATACTAACCAGTAGTTTAACATCTTAATAGGCTAATTTATTTTTAATGTAAAATAAATGTCATGGTTTGTTGGGTTGTGGGTTTATTTTGAGGGGTTCTGTTTCTGTTTACGTTTATAGTTCCGGTTTCTGCCCCTGTCGCGTCTGCCTGCGTTAGTTTTGATTTAGTCCACCTGTCTGTTACCTGCGCCTCGTGTCCTCCAATCTGCTCCCTTTGCCTGTTGTCCCTGCCCAGCTGCCATGTGTTAGTTTGATTAGTTTGTGAATGTATTTAAGCCTAGTGTCTGTTACAGCCCGTGTCGGATCATTGTCTCTGTCACGTCATGTCATATTGTCTCTATCGTATTGTTGTTTCGTAGTCCCGTCTTGCCCCGAGTCCCTCAGCTCCGTGTTTTCCTGCCAGCCTGTCCATAGTGTTTTGCTTTCTGTTTTGCCAGCCTGCCTGCGCCCTTAGTTCGAGTTTTTTGCCGTCCTGTTTTTCTCGCTTTTGTTCCCGTTCGTTTATAAATAAATGGATTTAATCAACCCCCTGTCCCGACGCTCCCCTGCTTTTGGGTCCTCCTCCTCTGCAACCATACCGGCCTCCTCAACCGCCGTACTCCCCCGTGACAGAATGATCCGACCACCAGCACAGGACCCAGCGGGAAGTCCGCGTCGGCGGACTCGACGCCGCCGCCCCGCCCGCATCCGTTCTCAGCCCGCCGGTCAGCCCCGTTCCCCCAGTGTGAGACCTCTTGTTTTTTCTTCCGTGTTTCTCCCCTCCGAGTCCGCGTCTGTCCCCGCTTCTGATCCGCCCCCCGCGTCTGTTACTTCCGCGTTTCCCTCGTGTTCCTCCGACCTCCCATACGACACGATTCTGTCCCCGCACGTTTTTTGTAGTTCCGATTTTTCTGATTTGCGTAGTTCACCTTCTGTCCGCACACCCGATCACCCTTCCTCTCCTGTTCGCGCACCTTACTGTACGTTGGACTCAGATTTTTCCGATATCGAGGATTGCCCTCCTTTCGTCACGTTTCGTTCCAGTACCGGTCCGGATTTTGTTTACCCGCGTCCCTCTTCCTTCGACACTTTTTATCATATTCCGTATTCGAGCCCGTGCACCTCTGATTATGATTTTGATTCAGATTTTGACTATCAGTCCGGCCAGTCCTTTTACAGTTCGTCCGAAGACTCCGATTCAGAGCCCCTATTTGACCGTGACCTTTTCGTGGGCTCCCGGTTGGCATTTCGTGGCCGCCGGTGGAGGGGCCCGCGAAAAGGCCACCGCCCCAGTGACCACCAGAACCCATCTGTTCAGCCTTCCGATCCGTTCCCTCCTGTCTCTGTGTCCCCCTCTTGCCGCGCCCTGCCTACTTCCTCCTGTCCTGTACCACCCTCTTCTTGCACCCTGTCCCAAGCTCCTGTCGCGTCTGTACCACCGGTCTCTGTTCCCCAAACTTCCTGCCGGCGGGCTGAAGCGGCACCCGCCCCTGTCCCAGCGCCAAGGCGGCTACCCGTACCTGTCCCAGCGCCAAGGCGGCTACCCGTACCTGTCCCTGCGCCAAGGCGGCTACCTGTCCCTGCGCCAAGGCGGCTACCCGCCCCTGTCCTTGCGCCAAGGCGGCAGACCGCCCCTGTCCCAGCGCCAAGGCGGCAGACCGCCCCTGTCCCAGCGAGCCGGCGCCCGGCCTCTGCGAACCCTGCGAGCCGGTCCCCGGTCTCTGCGAACCCTGCGAGCCGGTCCCCGGCCTCTGCGAACCCTGCGAGCCGGTCCCCGGCCTCTGTGAACCCTGCGAGCCGGCGCCCGGCCTCTGCTACCCCTGCGAGCCGGCGCCCGGCCTCTGTGACCCCTGCGAGCCGGCGTCCGGCCTCTGTGACCCCTGCGAGCCGGACCCCGGCCTCTGTGACCCCTGCGAGCCGGACCCCGGCCTCTGTGACCCCTGCGAGCCGGACCCCGGCCTCTGTGACCCCTGCGAGCCGGACCCCGGCCTCTGTGACCCCTGCGAGCCGGACCCCGGCCTCTGTGACCCCTGCGAGCCGGACACCGGCCTCTGTGCACCCTGCGAGCCGGACCCCGGCCTCTGTGCACCCTGCGAGCCGGACCCCGGCCTCTGTGCACCCTGCGAGCCGGACCCCAGGCTCTGTGAACCCTGCCCGTCTGCCTCCCAAGCCAGTCGCCCGTCTGCCTCCCAAGCCAGTCGCCCGTCTGCCTCCCAAGCCAGTCGCCCGTCTGCCTCCCAAGCCAGTCGCCCGTCTGCCTCCCAAGCCAGTCGCCCGTCTGCCTCCCAAGCCAGTCGCCCGTCTGCCTCCAAAGCCAGTCGCCCGTCTGACTCCAAAGCCAGTCGCCCGTCTGCCTCAGTCATCCCAAGTCAGTCTCCTGGCATCCCCGCCGTTTCTGATTGGCCCCCAGTGGCTGTCTCTGTCCAGCCTGCCGTTCCCAGTGCTGCCAGCCACGGCGCCGCAGCCTCAGCCTGTTGAGCCACCAGCCACGGCGCCTCAGCCTCCTGAGCCGCCAGCCTCTGCGCCGCTGCCACAGCCTCCTGAGCCGCCAGCCTCGGCGCGGCAGCCGCAGTCGCCTGAGCTGTCAGCCATGCCACCATTGCCGCAGACGACAGAGATGCCAGACGGTTCCCTGTGGTCGCCCCTGTCCCAGGTCAGTCTTGTGCTCTCACTCGTGTCTGTGGTCTGCACCCAGTGGCTGTTCCCTGATGGCACCCCGACGACGCCTCCGCACCTGCCTGACGGCGTCCAGCCGACGCCTCCGCACCTGCCTGACGGCGTCCAGCCGACGCCTCCGCACCTGCCTGACGGCGTCCAGCCGACGCCTCCGCACCCGCCTGACGGCGTCCAGCCGACGCCTCCGCACCGGCCTGACGGCGTCCAGCCGACGCCTCCGCACCGGCCTGACGGCGTCCAGCCGACGCCTCCGCACCGGCCTGACGGCGTCCAGCCGACGCCTCCGCACCGGCCTGACGGCGTCCAGCCGACGCCTCCGCACCGGCCTGACGGCGTCCAGCCGACGCCTCCGCACCGGCCTGACGGCGTCCAGCCGACGCCTCCGCTCTGGCCTGACTGCGTCCAGCCGACGCCTCCGCTCTGGCCTGACTGCGTCCAGCCGACGCCTCCGCTCTCGCCTGACGGCGTCCAGCCGACGCCTCCGCTCTCGCCTGACGGCGTCCAGCCGACGTCTCCGCTCTCGCCTGACGGCGTCCAGCCGACGTCTCCGCTCTCGCCTGACGGCGTCCAGCCGACGTCTCCGCTCTCGCCTGACGCCGCCCTGCTGACGTCTCCGCTCTCGCCTGACGCCCCGCCTGCCGATCTTCAGGGGCAACCGGGATACAAGCCTACCTGGGGTGGCTTGCTGTTCGCCATCGGGCGCCCAGGTCGCCCGCCTGACTCGGCCCGCCGGGCACATCTGCTCTGGCGTCCTGGCCGCCCGCCTGATTCGCCTCGCCGGGCGCCTCTTGTCTGGCGTCCGGGCCGCCCACCTGACTCGGCCCGCCGGGCACATCTGCTCTGGCGTCCTGGCCGCCCGCCTGATTCGCCTCGCCGGGCGCCTCTTGTCTGGCGTCCGGGCCGCCCACCTGACTCGCCCCGCAGGGCACCTTTCGTCTGGCGACCGGGTCGCCCGCCTGACTCGCTCTGGCGACCGGGTCGTCCTCTGGACTTTCCCCCTCGGGTGCATCCCGTTTGGCACCAGGGGTGCCTTTGGACTGTTTTTGTTTTTCTCCTGTGCCCTCCTCCGGTCCCCCTTCCGCCCACCCTGCCTCGGTTTTGTTTGCTTGTCGGTTTGTTTTGGGACGTCTGGGATCCGTCCCTTGAGAGGGGGGTTCTGTCATGGTTTGTTGGGTTGTGGGTTTATTTTGAGGGGTTCTGTTTCTGTTTACGTTTATAGTTCCGGTTTCTGCCCCTGTCGCGTCTGCCTGCGTTAGTTTTGATTTAGTCCACCTGTCTGTTACCTGCGCCTCGTGTCCTCCAATCTGCTCCCTTTGCCTGTTGTCCCTGCCCAGCTGCCATGTGTTAGTTTGATTAGTTTGTGAATGTATTTAAGCCTAGTGTCTGTTACAGCCCGTGTCGGATCATTGTCTCTGTCACGTCATGTCATATTGTCTCTATCGTATTGTTGTTTCGTAGTCCCGTCTTGCCCCGAGTCCCTCAGCTCCGTGTTTTCCTGCCAGCCTGTCCATAGTGTTTTGCTTTCTGTTTTGCCAGCCTGCCTGCGCCCTTAGTTCGAGTTTTTTGCCGTCCTGTTTTTCTCGCTTTTGTTCCCGTTCGTTTATAAATAAATGGATTTAATCAACCCCCTGTCCCGACGCTCCCCTGCTTTTGGGTCCTCCTCCTCTGCAACCATACCGGCCTCCTCAACCGCCGTACTCCCCCGTGACAATAAATGCATCCAGTATAAACCTATAAGGACGCATTTGTCGTTAAGTGGCACAATATTACTGCATGATATCCTTAATGTGTATCTTCTTCCCTTTCCAGGTTTACGTCCAAGGAGGACCATGCGCACAGTGCTTTGGACGGGTGAAGAACAGGGTGGAGTAGGAGCACAGCAGTACTACAATCTTCATAAGGTCTTACATATTGCTGCAATTCTGAATATTAAAAAAAATACACTTCAAAATGAAAGGGAGCAGAGCTATAGAAATCAATAAAGCATCTGTAGGCTGCCTAGTATTGTTTTTTTAGTGCCGCTATCATGGTCTGGTTAAGTTATCCCATATCAGCACTGGCTTCATGTTAGCTACAGCATCCAGTTCCCCATTCACACTACGCTCTGTCATATTTTAGACTAGATTTTCACAACCTTTATAGTGCCAAGGCCCATATTTTATGACATAAAACATCACATTCCACACCATCAAATAGAAGTGGCATAAAAGGTGGATAACTAGATTAGAAAGACCATTACATTGTCTGCTTATATAACTACAGACATATTTTCTTGGCGTATAGTGTAGGTAGATGGACAAAGATACACTGTAGTGCTACTTTAGTAAATAAATCATTTTTAGACCAATTAAGTCAAACTTGATTCTGTACTTTCCTAAAGCATACTTGATAATCTATTATGGCACTTGTTATGAAGCAAGACTATCAAGTATATGCAATATATTGTGGTTCGACAATATACAAAAGTCATTTCGCAAAACATTTGATCTTATTTGATGTTTGATTTTATCTGTGCCTGTGTTCTTTTTTACCCTTTTTTTGGCGTTTGCCGCTATTGTTTGTGTACTCCTTCCAACTTATTTTTTCATCAAGGTGAATCTGTCCAACTTTGATATGGTTATGGAGTCCGACATGGGGACATTCACCCCGGTGGCCCTGCAGTTTACTGGCAGTGTTGCAGCGCAAAAGGTACGATCTTTACACCGCAACCATGTAAACATTTTTATATAATGTATTCTGTCATTTTAAATACCCTAGAAAACAGAGGCTACTAAATATTAGGAAAGCATGAAAAAACAGATGGTCAATTTTGACCTACAACTTGTATTAAGATGTAGTTTAGAGAGTTTAGGAGACCTTGTCCTTGTGTGTACCAACAGGTGATGGGGGAAGTGGTCAAACTATTAGCTCCGCTCAATACAACCAAACTGGAGACGCATGGAGAGGGGACGGACATCTCACCTTGGATGCAAGCTGGAGTACCAGGTCACAGTTTAATCAGCAGGATATTACTCACTACATGGGGAAATGAGAAGTATTCTACCCTTATTTGTGTTGTGATGGAATATATTATTACTTTTGAAAGTGTTGTGCACAGAGATTCACTTCCTTTGCTGCTTCCAAGTAATTTCAGAAAAATAGACATCTGGAATCTGGATGTTATTGTGGGAAATTAATGTAATATTAGATGGGCTATAAAACGGCTTCTTGTCAACATTATTCTAGTTCAAAATCTCAAATAAACCACGAAGGTTAAGGAATTGTCAGCAACAAAAACTATTGAGTTCAAGAAAAAAAATTACTGGCCGCACTTGGACTGCCTCCAGAGGCTCAATGCGACCATTTTAAAGGCATTCTGGATCGTTTAAAAGCAGTAACACTATTAATGCCAAATGATGGCTTCATTTATTTTATGAGGGAATGCAAGTACCATAACACACCATAACTTTTTCTTGTGAACTTAATTTCTCCAAAAGTGTGTAGGCACTTGTCCAACTGTTAGATGGTTCGTTTTTTTTGCCCCCTGAAGATTCACCTGGAACAAAGTTTCCCTAATATAGTTAGCATGCACAAAACCCGGTAGCTGTATGTGCCATAAAAAACAATTTGAATATTGTTACTTGTACAATGTGCACCATAGGGACTTATTATTATATTGATCAAAGGGGTGGTTCATAGGTTAATGTGAAGCTGCCACAAATGATAGTCATATTCTTTTGACACTGTCAAAACATTCTAAAGATTCACAGCATTATGAAGTTAATATTTACTATTTCAATCATCAGTCGTTACCTCTAATGCCGCTGCATGTATCTTGGGGAGAGGTTGAGGTTCCCACTGCTGAAACACAGACACGAGAGTACGGATGTGTCAACATCATTTGTACAGAGACCTCACTCTTTCCCTCATTTCATCATGTAGAACGGAATTTGTTTATGCATTATGTGGTAATACATTCCAAATCAGAACGCGAACACGCACCTTCCTGAAAGATGAATAAAGTAAACTCGCACTATCGTAAAGCTAATGGAGATTTTAAATAGAATATTTGCCTTTTCACATTTCTTATCTTTTGCATACAGTTAAAAATCCTTTGCATATTAGGCCTAGTGGCAAACATTTCTCAGCTGTTTGCAAGAAGCAAATTACAAAGTGGCGGCTTATGTAGTGCAATGGAACTGATATTACAAGGATTTTGACGCAAATTCAATGCAAAATGCTAGCTTTAATAACTATTGCAGTCTCAGTTCAGCCTATCAGAGTTATCAATCAAAAGAAACCAGAGAAAAGAAAAAAACTTGAAAAACAAACTTGATTCAAAGCAATCTTTTGCAAAAGAGGACGGCTGCACCAAGTTGTACCGATGTTCATAGGCTCTTCTCTTCATTTTATTACAAAGATTACAAACAAGGAGTGTGTGTGTCTGTGTGTGCCTGTCTGTCAGTAGGTGTGCAAGGAATGTATTTTTTATGATAACATTTATTAATGTCATATCATGTTTCACCATTAATTTTCAATATTTTGTCCGCTTCTTGCTAAGGTATGTTTTTATGATTTTACTCTCCTATCATGGTCATATATTCTACCAAACATATATTCTGTACCCAACATAGTGGCTGTGGCACTCATGGTGGCATTCATCCTGTAAAAAAAAGAAACAACAAAAGGGGTTGCAATTGTCAGTAATATGGCCATCCATCCATCAGATAAGAAGCAAAAACAAAAAAGGGGTCCCAACCTTTTATTAAATCATTTCATTGAGAGCCTCTGAGCTCTCACATCATTACTGTCTGGATGGCTTGTGTTATTGCATGTCCATCAGTTGCATTATATGTATGTGCAATGTATATAAGGCACATACCCACTTTGGCCTGTAGTTATCAAATCAAAAACAAAAGTATTTGAATATGCAATCTGTAGATCACTGTCTTCATTCATTTAATACCTTAATGAAAAACATCTTCAATACTGTGCTTAGTCCAGCATCCTTTATACAGTGTTCCTGATGAATCTTAGACCATTTCACATGGGCCATGGTCCTCAATCTTCAAATCCCACCAGAGATTTTTTATAGGGTTCAAATCAGGCGACTGCAGGCCTCTCTGTAATCTTCCATTTCTTTTTTTTTTTTTTTAAACCAACCCTTGGTGGACTTTGATCTATACTTGGGATCATTTTCCTGTTGGAAGGTCCAATGACAGTCAAGTTGCAGCATGCTCACAGGCGGCACAATGCTTTTACCTAAGATTTCCTGATACTTGAATGAATTCATTGTTTCCTCCACATGCATCAGCTTCACATGGCCAGAACCGGCAAAGCGGCCCCAGAGCATCACTGGGCCACAACCATGCTGCACTGTAGGCAGGGTGTTCTTTTCAGCATATGCATCATTGTTCTTCTTACAAACATACTGCTGTTTCAATCACAAAACATTCCATTTTATTAATATTAGTTTTATATTACAATTTTAACTGTTCGTGTCTACTTTGCTTATCACAAACAGCTGAAGAATTGTACATTTTGCCAAATGGTCTAAAATGAAATGGGAGTTGAAAAAAATTGATTGCAATTGTAGTTCCCCACTTCAGTGTTTGAAATCATCAAACAGGTATACATATTTGAAGAACACATCCAATTAAACATACATTTGGGTTTTAAAATTGTTTTCTTTATTAAAGAAAAAAGTTCAAAGCTAGCCTACTTTTTGAAAAATGACTCCTCTTGTGAAATCATGAATTGAGCGTGGCGTTTTTTTTTCCGAAAGCTTAAGTTCATTTTCACTGACCACACCCAAGCCTGATTACCTCCAGACTTGTTCAGTCAAGACATCACCTAAATAGAAGTTATCAGACAAAATGAAGTCAGCCAAAGAATCTCGAAAAGCTGCTAGAAAATGCCACTATCTAAATAAATTAAAGATCGGATGAGGAGTAATTAACATTCATTAGTATGCAAGTGGTCACAAATTCCTAAAAGTTTAGGACTCCAGAAAACCACTGTGAAAACCATTATCCGCAAAAGGAGAATGCATAATTAACCTCCTCAGGAGTGGCCAGCCCTCCAAAATTACACCAAAACAGCAACGACTCATCCAGGAGGAAACAAAGCAACTGAAGAAAACATCTCAAGAACTGCAGGCCTCCTCACCTTAGTTAAGGTCACAGTTTGTGACTAAAAAAAAAAAAGAGACTGAGTAGAAATTACATCCAAGGCAAAACCCACTGCTGAATAAAACAAACATAAAGGCTTGTCTTGAAAAAAGACAACAAAAAAAATACCTATTTTGTTCACAATTTCCCAAACTTTTGAGAGAATATTTTGTTTGGGACTCCTATGCTTCTTCAGAACTTGGACAACTTGCCGTGTTTGATGAAACCACAAATTTTGCTCTTCACCTGGAAGTCCTGAGGCAGAATGTTTGACCATGAGTTTGTGACCTCAAGTCGAAAGCACCTTAAGGTTCTGCTGCAATACAACAATCTAAAGCATACTCGCAAGCAAACTTAGATGGCTTAAAAAAAATAGTAACATCCATATTTATTGGAGCGGCCTAGTCAAAGTCCGGATTCAAATGAAATTGAAATGCTAAAAACCATTCAAGATGGATAAGCCTCCAGTAATGTTGAATCAACACAATTGTGCAAAGGAGAGTGGTCTTAAATATTCTCACAGAGATGTGAAAGATTCATTGGCAGTATCTAGAAAATGCTTGATTTTGCTTTTTACTGCGAAATGTGTGTAAAAACTGAAAACCGTTTTTGATGTTTGGGTTGTATCTTTTCACACAGGACCAAGTGGCTTTGAATATTTTTTTTCCCTCTCATCTTTTAAAAATTCAACCACATGTGAAATTCGCCTTTTGTTTCTGTCAGTCAGTCATCACTAACAACTATTTGTGTTGCCCATCATCCAGGTGCCAGCCTCCACGTGGCCGACAGCCGATATTTTTGGTTCCACCACACAGAAGCTGATACCATGACAGTTCAGAACCCTCGAGACATGGACCTCTGCTCAGCTTTGTGGGCCGTGGTGGCTTATGTGGTAGCAGACCTCGAGGACATGCTGCCTAGGTAGTTTTAAGAAGGAAGGCGCTTGAATTCTTGGAACCTGCAACGGATATTTTTATATTGGTGATGTTGGAGCAGATTATCATATAAAGCCTTATAAAAAAGTAACATTGCACATAACGTAAGACCTAAATGTGACACAAATTATTTTTTTATTTTTCCATGGTTTTTTCTAAGTTTATTTTTATCTTTTATTAAAATAACAAAGTGCAACTTATATAATCACCAGAAATGGTGATGAGATGTTACAAAGAATACTTTTATTGTTTTATCATGAATAAACTACCCATGTTTTGAACGGCCATTTATCACCATATCATTACTCCCATTTTAGTGCTCTCATAGGTTTGTCTGACTAAAGTGTTGATAAATTAAATTGGTTATGATGTGATTAAGATGATAGATGAAAATATAATGGCAGGTAAAAAAACTAAACAAAAACAAAAAAAACTTCTGTTTAGACTTCATAATTCGTTACTTGTTTTGGGTTGTCAGGGATGCCTGCATAAAACACAATTGCCCAATCTATTTCAAAGTCATCATTCCCATCAGTGATGAGGTCAACCAATGGAGACAAAAGTCCTTTGGAAACTGTGAGTGTGCATTGGAAGTTGTTGTAACTTGTAACAGGCCTAAAGTCACTTTTTGTCAGTGTGTGCTGAACTCATGGGTTGATTCACGCACGCACCATTATGTGAGTTGAGAAACAGGCTGGATGTTTCAGCTCAATGAGTCACACTTCAGTGCTGACATGAGCTGCAGAAACATGCTGACAAAAACAACAGACATCATTTCATTGGGGGGCGTCAATCTGGATCAATATTAAGCTTGAACATTTGCATTTATTTCCCTCACACAATCCATGCTTTTTACATTGTTTTCATTTCAGTCCCAGGTGTACTTAAATGTAGTCCTGCTTTTATTCCAATCTCCGTGCCTACCTCACCATATTCCTCTATATTTTTTTAATTAATGATAATTGTAGAAGATTTAAGGTTATGGTTAACAAAAATGTTCCATTTAAAAAAGAAACAAATATATACATCAATGGGAAACCGACTTAAAATACCATATTTCACAACCTAAAAGAACTTAACATCGGTGATACTGGCACCAGCATTTACGTGGTATCGATCGATCCCAAACTCAAGTATCACATAACGCTACGAGTTAATCAGTTGGTGCTGCTGAAGACCCCCTGCTAAACTGTTAAAGCTTCAGTGATTTTTCTTCAAATGTCTCCACCCTGTGGACAGTCAGCCAAATAACAGCCATTAAACGTCCTCTCCTTTTATTTTTCGAGCGTAATAAACTTCAGTCACTCAAGTAAAGAAACAACAACAATTTATGATTAAAACAAATATACACCAACAGTTAAAATTGGAAAGAATGGAATACCCACAACAACTTTTTAGGATAAACTCAAAAATTCAGTATCAAACATTATAAACATGTGTAGTAAATAAAAAAAACTGATGGAAGGTATGACAACGATGTTCAAGTTGCAACAGGCCTTCGAGAGTTGAACACCTTAATGCCATTTTGCATGGAAGATCGAGCATACTTGGTCAATAGGGCTCCTGTGGTCTGTTTTTCTCCACACAGATCACTGGAAAACAGGCAGGACACTTATGTGATGCAGTAAAAATAATTAAAAAAACCAAAACGAAATAAACACACTGAACCGACAAAAAAGAAAAAACATTTTTTTTTTTTTGTTTTTGCCATGCCGATGTATGCCAGTCCCAAGTCCTCAAAATAAAGGCCTACAACTCTTCTAAATGTCACATACAATTAAATATTTTACCTTCATATAAGAGAGATGATACCCACACTATATATGGCATAATATCCTCTTCTGTCCATTTTTCACGCAGTGTGAAGAGATGATTAAAGCGTTCCAATGTATCCTCTGGGAGGTCTTCTACTTGCAGAAGGCATATAGTCTCAGGGCGGGATGTGCGGTCCACCAGGGCCACACTCTAGAGAGGAAGTACAGCGTTGCCATCATTCTCTACTATTGATTCATTATTTACACAAAAAATGTAATGGTTGGATCCCAAACCTTGAGCTGGTCCAAGCTGGTGCTCATGCCATCTGGTACGCTCTGCTGCCATACTTCCTGAAACTCCCTCAAGTTGAACTTGATGGCATTCTTCAGCAACATGAGTGCAGTGGCCCGGCAAACTTTATGCTCATCCAGTGCGTAAAACACATCTTCTGCTTGGAGACAAGTGGATATGTAAAACTCTTTCCCGATTCTACAGATTGTGCAAATGTGGTACTCACCATTTTCAATGTAGCGTGTCCCATAGCAGTTTAAACAATGTTCAATCATCTCTCTGTTAACGACACACATTTTATATATATATATATATATATATATATATATATATATATATATATATATATATATATATATATATATATATATATATATATATTAAACATTTGACACTAACCTGGGCTCAAGTGGACCTAACTCCTCCAGGCAGGTTTGAAGCGAAACTTTGTTACAAGACCATGACTCCGAGTCCACCAGCTGAGTCACATGACCAAGCAACTTCATCTCATAGTCACTGTCGAGCAAGCGCCAACAACCTAAAGAAACACACAGGCTAAACACCTTTAATATTATTCAATCTTGAGGAACACTTGACAGTGTCATTCATTTAACTGTGTTAATATTCTAACTCTTACCACTTATCTGACAAGCGTGGATGGCCTTCAAGTGGTTCTTGAGCTCTTCTTCACTGGCTTGAATTGTCTCCAGCAGATCATTCATGGTGTACTACACATGAGGGATATGCATACTCAAAGTCATGTCCTGCATATTTGTATCTAGTGTGTAAAAGAATGTACAGTCCAACAAAGAAATACTATCCTAACGTGTCAAGTGTGTTGCTGTGAAGTAATCAATGTAAACTTTACATTAAAAAAAAAATTGCAGGTTTATAGAGAAAAAGCATGTTACTGTGTTTTCGGTGTTCTCCTGCAGCCCTGCTAAGGCAGGTCCTTGATATGGGTTTTCTCTTAAAAGCCTCAGCAGCTTCTTCAATTTAGGGCGCTGCCTCCTGACTTCCCAGTAGCTGTTGCAAAAACCCCAAATCTGCAAAGAGGGAGGAACAGGCAAGAGATGAAGGCTTGAATGAATTGTATGACCTTTATTACTCTTTTAAGTTGTGCTTACATATTACATGAATAAACAATTAAGGATCCAGTGATCGAAACTTGGGCTTGATCACTTCATTTTCATCTTATCGGATTTGAGAAGGAAAAAAAAAAATTTTGTAAAGTTTTTTTTTTTTTTTTTTACGTCTAGAGTGGGTCTAGAGTTGGAGATTACAGGAGGGGACTGGAAATCAAAACAGTTTACAGTAGAAGATTTGTCATGCGCCTTAAGTCATTTGAATTGTATTGATGGCAATACCGTACATGCAATGGAATTTCGAAAGTCATCCCACCTGAGCATGAACGAGATGCGTGTTGTCCTGGATACTCGTGAGCTGATCAGGTGTTTTGCATCCTGGCAGAAAGAGCAGCAGGTTGGACGTGTCTGCGATCTTCAGATCGTACGTCTTGTCGCCGCTACACAAAACGGCGTGTTCATTTTTGTCTCCTCTGATCACGAGGCTGCCAAAGAGAAAATCGTTGTCAGGTCTACGGACACTTACTGAACATATTTTATGTTTAAATGACACACGGCAAACATTGATCCCACCTGTTACCCGCTTCAATGTGTCTGCATAGCGTGTCGTCCAGTTCCATCAGACAGTAGTCTGCAGTTGAAACGTTCTCTCCCAGAGACAAACAGTGAACAGTTTTCTGCAGATCTTCCTCTTTCAGCTTGGCGATTTCAAGCGTCGCCCGAACCTCCTCCAAAGTTCTCATTTTGAACAGACGTCAGATTTAGTACTGCTAGTACAGAATGTCAGAGGAGCTGCTTGGCTTGTCATCAGAAGTTCGCGCCTTCGTTTTTTTTCACAGGAAGCTGAACAACGTGTCACGTCAAAATTAAATCCGTGTAGAAACTGACATTGCGCTCAAGCGCGACCACTTTCCAAAAATGTTCTTCCATGCAATGTTCCCATTGTATTTTTATCACACCTACTCTAAGTAATTATTAAACATTGAAACGAACAAAATACATTACGTCAAAACAGAATATAACACACACGTTCCATGCGGAATAATTTCCTCCACTGCGTTGCAGACGAGCAAATATCCTTAGCGCGCCATCACTCGTTGGGGGTCAAACCGATGCGATATGAGGAACATCTTGTAGCGTTATGTCAAGTTTCTCGAGATCTGCCCAGGTAATGATTTCATTTGTTGTATGTCTGTGAAATGTTTTTCTCAATTTTACCTTTATAATTCAGTCTATTTGTTGTTTTGCTCGATATCCGAGGTCCCATTGGGTATGATCCTGAGATTCACACGAACGATGATGAGTCGAGTTAATTAGTTTCATAATAGCACCCTAAACTTTAAACGGAATCTGTTTATCCAACTGTTATTGCCTCCTGCTTCTCTTTTTAGGCTGCAAATTGCTGTACAAAACGGACATGTCAAATCGACACTGTTTAACAAAATCCCCCAAAAGTAGTTTAATGCACTTGGTTAGTTATAGACACGTAAACAACAATTAACAGGATTGAGTAGTTAGCTGTCTGTGTGCCCACATACAAATGGTGGTTATTTCTATTTGGAGCATAGACTAATGTTCAGTACTGAAGCAGTATGTAGAGGTGTCAGTCTAATCAATTAAAAGGTTCTGACAACTCTCAATTTATTGTAATCGTCTAACGCCATCGTTTGAATATAAATTCTCCTCATCTTCTGATTTCAGTTTCTCAACACACGAATTATTCTATGATTTCTGATCTCAAATATTTTGTGTTCATTCAGAATAAGACATCTAATATCATCGGCTTTTCCTTTGAAATACTACGACCAAAGGATTAACTGAATCTGGTTAAGATAAAAGGTTGGTTAGTATATCAAAACCAATGGTACGATATTGGTTATTTGTGTTTTCAATAGTTAATTTACAAACAGTAATAGGGGAAAACGGTCATTTACCACTTGCAACGTCAAATTTAATCCGAGGTAATCACATGAATCGATAGGATAATCAGTAAAACAATAGATTCTGAAAAAAATCAATAGCTACAGCTCTAGTAATTTACAGTATATGCATTATATATTAATAATTACTAAGCATTATTTTATATTTGCCATCTGTAGTTTCATTCGGAAAATCAGTGTGTCAGTTTTGAAATGTTTTCTATGTTTGACTTTTTCCAAAACACTAATTGCAGAAGGGTTTTGTTACAACCATGACTTCAAAAGATAATGGCACTTGTCGGTCCTTTTCCACTGGGAAATTAATGTTAATGGTTTGTTGTAATTTATTTCTCAATGTTTTTAGCAATGGGCCACCTTCGCTCGCTCGTGGTTCCTGATCGACGCCAGATTGCAGCCTCCTGGGAAAATAGCCACCATGTGTTCTGTCAGGCTACAAGGGAAGCACAAACCTATTTACCATGCACTCAGTGAGTTATTGCACAGGCACACACGCAATCCTGAGGTTCAGCAAGAAATTTGTATGACAATTAATCAAATGAAGATTAAATTGCAAGTATGTTTTCGAATCGGGTCGAACAAAATATTGGACTGTTTTCCCAAAAACAGGAAGTTGATCAGCACTGTTGTTCCATGTTTGCTCTCATCTTGTATTTTTTTTTCCATTTTGTTGCATTACAAAGATTAATTTTAGATTCAACAATTGACAATTCAACTGTGTTACAAATTTGTTTTGGGTGTCAAGGGTTCTGGGTTTGAATTTTGGCTTAGACCTGTCTGTGTGTGGTTTATTTGTTATCCCCATTCTTGCGTGGGTTTTCTCCATGTAACACTTCCCACATTTCAAAAACAGGCAAGTTAGCTTGCACTAAATTCTACATGCATTATGTTTGTCTGTCATATTTTTGTTGTGACACTTGACTCGAATGTGTCCTCTGTGTGCAGGTGACTGTGGTGACCATGTAGTGATAATAAACAGTAAACATATTGCCTTTTCTGGTAACAAATGGGAGCAGAAGGTCTACTCGTCACACAGTGGGTGAGTGGAAGGCTACTATCTCTATTAGATAGGTTCCCTCATTTGTGAATCCAACCAATGACATCATCAGGTATGCCATGTAAATGATCCCAGCTATTTATTCCAGATAACGTGTTTTGGTTCATCTACTATGCAGTGCAGTATACCAGTGATGATTAGCGACAGGAAGAACGAATAGATGCTTTTCCATTAAGTGGCAGAAGGGGTGTGTCACTTGTTGCAATTCATCTATTTTAGCAGAATAAGGAATGGCTTAAACAACTGCAGTTCATCTTTTTTTTTTTTTTGTATATACAGTGAACTTCTAATGGTCACAGTTTTTTGTCTTCACTTTTAAAAAAGAAAAAGTCCCCACACACGCATATTCTACCTGTTTTTGAACAATGAAGACGCTTGAATATTTTTTTGTGTTTTTAGGACAAATTTGAGGGACATTTATTTATCTAACCTAATACATTTCGTGTCAGCATCAATTACTGTATATTCTGATTTTGCTATTCTCGGGATGGCCTAGTCCCCATCTTGTATGACATTTACATACTTTTTGTTTAGTGGTTGCAATGACGTTTTTCTAATAAATAAAGGTTGGGCAACATTACTGGTACTTTGTTTGGGAGATAAAAGTTTCACAAGTTTATTTTTGTGTCCAAAAATTATAAGCAGAACCAAACATTTTCTGAGTCCATAAAATGTCAAACTTCTTACTCAGTGTTTTCTTCGTCTTTTCCAAAGGTATCCTGGGGGCTTTAAACAAGTCACTGCTGCTCAGCTCCATCAAAAAGACCCCAAAGCTGTAAGCGCCAGAAAAAAAAACTGACACCCCATACACTGTCTATCTTTTCACTGCACGCTTATTGGATATTTAAGTTTATGATTGGGTTGAATACATCCATCCATCCATTTTCTATATCCGCTTATCCTCACACGGGTTGCTGGCTTGTCCCAGCTGTCTATAGGTAGTAGGCGGGGACAACCTGAACTAGTTGCCAGCAAATTACAGGACACACAGGGATAAACAACAATAGGGTTGGATACATCGGCAGCATGGTGGTTGATTGGTTCGCACATCACCGTCACCGTTCTGACTTTGCATGTGTTCCTCAAAATGGTGCATCTTTTTTCTGATATACTCTAGTTTTTCCCACATTAAAAAAAAAGTCCATATTTGGTTCTCTCAAGTCTGTGCCCTGTTATTGGCTTATAGTTTGTTTTTCAAAACATTGCAGATGTATCTAAATTTTGTCTCTTAATATATATTTTGTTGGATTTGTCTAATAGGAAAAAAAGATTTTAAAATGTTGACACTAAGTCACATTTTATTCTCTGATAAGACACTTGAGCTGTTCAGAAAGTTTGAAGCATTTCTCCTCCCACCAGATCGTAAAGCTGGCTGTGTACGGCATGCTGCCTAAGAACCTGGACAGGCGTACCATGATGCAGCGCTTACATATCTTTCCCGAAGATGTACGTATATTTCAATACTCAAATACATTTTGTTTGCTGTTTGTTTTTTGTTTTTTTGACAATTTATAAAACTGGAATAGTGACACGGCACAGGGAATTAATTGAAATCAACATTGAAAACAATTTGATCATCATCGACTGAGTCATAAAATTAAAAGAATGAAGTTTTCTGTTATGTTAATAATGGAGGTTTTTTTTTAGACATTTAGGTCTCACCTGAAAATATTTTTTAGGCCAATGCCAGTTTTTGGAAGACAAAAATGCTAATTACTGTACTGATGAATCGGCTATATAGTAAAAACATTTATTATGAATAAAATAGCATTTTTTCCTTCCAATGCATTTCAGTGTTTGTCAATAATATACCGATTTTTGCTATTCCCAATTAGCAAGAGTATCTATATTGTTTAAAAAATTGTTTTTGGCTCCTAGAATGCATTACATGGCGCGATGCATATAAATACTTAGTTATGAAGACTTTTTTCTCATATGTGTTTTGTTTTACCAGTAGTCGAGTATGTATCATATTCAGCACATTTATGCTTGGCCAGTGATGCACAATGTATTTTTTTAACACACTGTAATTTTAGGTTGTGTGTGAGGCAGTGACAATCAATTTAATTCCTTGCATTGCTTACCTAATCATTGCTTGTTAGAATGAACATTTGTCTTGTTGTGCATCCACATATTAACCATATCAATGTATTTTATAATAAATATTTCAAGATACAATGTTATTGTATATATTTTTATAAAATAAATAATGATATCATATCAGTGTTACTTGTGTAAATCTGCTAAAAATGGCTAGATGCACAAAGGTTTACAGTAAATAAACAGCAAATATCAGCTGTTTGCTGAATTATTTTTGGTCAGAAGGGCCATAAGCGGCCGCACAATTACCGCAATCAGTCACGCCCCACAATTTTTTGTTTTTTCAAGAATTCTTGGAAATTTACAAAAAATAAAAATAAAAAATACAGGTACGCTGATGCAGATGTTTGACCAAAATTGTTTGTTCATTACTCCCACATTTGTCCATGAATATGAACCTCCTGATTATTATTTTGTACATTATATGACATTTCTGGAGGTGGCCACTGGTCTCTGATTGTGGTGTCTACTTTTCCATTATGATTCCAGACATAAAGTCAAAACAATGCTACACCTCTTGACCTGGCCTAGTGCCTTTGCTCAAGGGTACCTTGACAGTTGTCAGGAATCATACTGGCATCTCTCCAACTTTTTTGCATTTTGCAGCGGTTCTCAAACAGGGATCTTATGGGTTGCAAAGCCTAAATCCTTCTAAATAGAGCATTATTCATGATTCGTTATATTAAGACATCTCATTCCAATAACAGTTTTTAATACCACAATGTATTCTTTTTATTTTTACTACTTTTTTAATTTATCTCTTTTTTTGTGTCGCCCCTATTCCCCTGTTGTTCACAGTAAATAATCACTGTCTGTCAAAATTACTTTTTTTTTTTTAATATTTGCAGTAGCCACTGCGTGCAGTAGGTGGCGCCATAAGACTTAAGCTTGTTTATATCTTCAGTCCGCCACCTTGATGTGTCAGGAAAGACATGATCAGTCAGATATCTGATTGGGCCAAATTAAATTTTCATGCCAACTCCATCATAGTTTAGCAGCATTAAAGTATCATCAGATTTTGTTAACAGCATGCAGTCACTTGATGATGAAAGTCACCTCCAACCCCCACTGTGTCATGTGTGTCTTTAATGACTAGTTAAGAGTTTCGGTGCTAGCAATTCCCTCAAGTGGTGTGTGAAGTGTCTGTTTGATGCCATGGTATTTTTGTCTTTGGCTTTGTTGGAGCTCTTAATGAATATTAATCTCCACCCATGTTGAGTAATTAAAAAGTATTTGGAGGCGCCTTGGAGAGTAATATCTTAAAGTCACACAACGGTTTAAAAGGCAGCAATAGCTCAGTCATTAAGGACTTGACTCCAGTGTGTGCATTAAAAATGAAAGTGTCCAAATTGTTGTATGAGTTAGTTTTTAATTAGAGGTGCTTATTGGAGACCTGCCAGTACGCTCCCTGAGCAGTGAAGGCTTGACCACCTCCATAAAAATATCAAAGGGAGCCTTTTACAAAAAAAAGAATATATATATATATATATATATATATATATATATATATATATATATATATATATATATATAGCAGCAGAGCAGAAAGAAGTTGGATTTAGCTATTTAGTTTTTGTTAGCAATGTTGTCTCAAGGCCACAATATTTAAATAACTAATTGTAAACACACTTAACTCATAATTTCAATTTATTCTGCATTTTAAAAATATTTTACAGTGTGCTAAATTGTGGAATCAAGGTTGGCAGGATGGGTGACAAGACACGCTTACCGTAGTTACAAACTACTGTAAATTTGAAACTATAAAGCTATTAAACAAACACAAATTGAACAGAAAATCACTTTTTGTGGTGAGTAAAATAGCAGTTCAAACTCAAAATCAATGCTTCCATAGCATCTTCTTCTGTCCCCCTTTATTTACTGGGAGATGGCCCCCTGATGCCTTGTGAAAAACTGCAGATGTGCAATACTGGACCACTAGCCAAAGTGGGTGAAAAAAGTAGTGCCTAAAAGACCAAAATTTTGTGGCATTTAACCAAGTTACGCCACTATGAATAGATTTGCACAAGTTATGAATGTAAAGTTTGCATCATAACGAATGTAAAATCAGTATACATTGTTATAGTCTTAATATTTTACGCATTTAAAAAACAATCAAATTAAGCCTTCTTTAAATGTTTATTGGGTATATTTCTTTAATTTGAGAAAATTCAAGTGGGAATCTTCCAAAAATGACTAAACGGAAGAGAGATTTTTTATGGCCGTATTTCCGAGCTCAAGAAAGATGTTACAGTATATTCATAGCTTAAGTCATTACAGTTGTTACATATTGTTAAGTCATTGAGGTTATTGACTGAGGTTATGGACTGGTCGCAGCAAAACCTGTGATGGGTGAGGTGGTCTGCATCTCAGTTCATTGTATGAAAAACAGTTCTAAAGATATCAATTGTTGTTCTCTGTCCCACCTTGTATTGATTTTTGCAAAAAAAAAAAAAAAAAAGATATTTTTTGTTTGAAACCTGAAATGAGGCCAAAGGTCAAAGAATTCAAGGGGCTGCACATTCTTTTGCAAGGCACAGTATATTGCAGATTTTCCCCGATCGTGGGATAGTGTGAAACATATGTCCCACTAAAAATAGTGGTTCACTGTATTTCCAATGTCTTTCCACAGCCCTTCATTCATCAACATTCTCTTGCCCGCCTCTCACTTGGTTTCTGTCCATTACTAGGAGCTGCCTGACGACATCCGAGCCAACCTGACAGAGGAGCTGCCTCAGCCCAGAAAAATTCCAAGGAAGCTCAGCGAATACACGCAGGAGGAGATCGATGCCTTCCCTAGGCTCTGGACACCGTACGTACACCATCACACACGCTTGAACACAACAAGAAGTAGACGAGATGAATGCTTGGACAGACCAATGCATTGGCCCGAAATATGTTTTGCAAATTGGAAATGGTCAAGGACAACAAGGGGGCGATGTTGAGTGGATGGCCATTTGACTTGTTGGTTCCAAAACTCTTGGCTGCTGTTGAGGGAAAGCTCCAGATGGCTGAAAGTGCTGCAGCTGCTCATGTAATAAAGAAAACTCAAGCCCTCGAGAGTCTTTAGTGGCAACGTAAAAAGTATTTTCAGATAAATACAATGGAACCCCAGAAGTCAAGTGCCTCAGAAAGTCCAACAATCTGGAGTTTGACCAAACTTTCTTTTATAATATGCCTCAAAAAAGTCAAACAGAGTTTGGGCTGTCAAACTATCATCTATGCTGAAGTCACGATACAGCTCGGTTAATTTCTAAAGGTTTCAGTATACAATTGCTTAACATCGGATTTAAACAAAGAATTACCTATAAAATGCCACTAGGTGCCAGTATTACTTTTCAAACGCCTTGCAGTTTCCTTGTCATTAGGCCTGTTGACATTCATGCGAAGACTCAGTAATTTGACTTTAATTTAATTTTTTCACACATAGAGGTTAATTTCTTTTTATAAATTAGGCTTTTCATATATTTGAGCAAATCACATGGTTTTACATCATGGGAAACATGCATTTTACATTCGGCAATTGAATTATAATATTACAGAGAGTATATCAATATCAGAATCATAAAAAAAAAGCATCGGTAGATAGGTTATGTTAAGGCATTCCTTTGACCATTACAAAAGATAGTATTTGATCTTCTTGTCTAAAAAGCACAACTTCACCACTTTTAACTTGATTAAAGTGGACTGTGGCGCTGAGAAAACTATATATGGTTGAGAAAAAAAACAATGCAACCAAATGAATTTTTGGTTTCACAGGTTGTATTGAAGCAAGTTTGTAAGCCAAGGGACCTATTTGTCGAGACAACATGCACGTAGCCGTATTTGCCAGAAGGAGCAGAGACGTCATACATGCAGCAAGTCTGAGGCAGTCTTGCAACAATTTCCCACAGTCAATACTTCAGGTCCTTCAATCCATCAGTTGTCATTATATTATTCACAAAAAGTAACGAAAACTGCAAAAATATAAAGAATGACCCAATCACATCCTTTTTTTGCATCTTGATTTTGAGAATTTGTCCATACCGAGTCCCGATTCGATTCCTTGTCAATGTATTAAAGACAGGAATAAAAAGCAAGCATTTTCAAACAAAATAAAAGCTACCTAACTACCTCCAAACAGTGATTGAAACCAAGTACTACATTCAAAAATCAGAATGAAAAGAGAAAACCATCAGTAACTGTCACAGCAAACTCCAAACTGTTATAACCCTGGTTTATATCTGAGCTCTCCTTCCAAAAGCCATTCTTGATTTGGTTGTATGCTTGTAGTCACAAGCTGCTGGAGCGTGTTTGTTGAACCAAAACTTTGTTTCTGATGTCTTTGTTGGTTGGGTTCCACTCTGTGACTCCCTTCAGTTTCATTTCTGTCATCTGGTGTGTGCTGCCTTTGATTTCAGCGGACGTCACTTTTTATTTCGCAGGTCTTGTTCAGACAGATACCGTGACAAACTTTGAATAGAAACGGCTGAAAACATCTCACCTAACCTACTTTTTGTCAGAGGGACAGCATAATCGTATTCATTGCTTGTCAGAGAGTTTCTGCGGGATGATGACAGTGAGGCCTGAGTTTGCTGTCATTTCACGAATAAGCATATTGTCACCCTGTGGCCTGGTGCGTAGTCAACATCCTCCTAATGGGGTCATTGGCCGGCCTACCGCTTCGTTAACTTGACGCTTGTTCTTTTCCATTCAAACTCATCTAAGCACGCGGCTGAAACTGCGTGACGCTGCCCCCGCAAATGCAAAAATGTGTTTGCTTCGTTTGTGCCGCTACTGTTTTGCGGTTATTAGACATTATTTTTTTAGGTGATCCAGAGTTCACCAAGCCCCCCCATCTTCTCATTTGTGCTTGTATGTGATTATTATTTTATTTTTATTTTTTTTATTGGAGCAGTTTTATAGATATTCCACCTTGTCCCACACCAGAAATGATGCTTTACGTTTGTTTTGCAGAGACATTTGTTTGTACTGCTACAATCGAGATGTCATTGGCAATTGTTTCAAATCAGTTTAGTTTGAAACGTGGTGGTATTTTAAACTTTCCACATTTAACTCTTGCTATGTGTATGATTATACATCAACTTTGGCTCAATGGCGATTCAATTTCTTACTAAATAAGCTTTTGGTGGTTTTTTGGTGGCCATATTTGTATCCCTGAAGTCATCCGGTTCCCGTGAATCCTGCTTCTCACTGAATGGGGGAAGTGTGCTGGGTTTAGATGGGCGATACTCAATTAGTGACGCTAACAAAGTAAGGAATCTAAGGACCCTTCATTTTCTCTGATTGGGAGGGGATGCTGCTCGGAGCAGAGCAATGATCAAGAATGCTCAGAGATGCATGAAGTGAGGAAAACACTGCTTTGGGGGTGTTTTTTATTTTTTTTTTTGAGGATATAACATTGACAGGTTTAAAAGCTGGGAAATGTTGAATTTGCAATGTTACGAGCCATTTAAATGGCATGTCTGTAAAGCAAATGAAGGCCTTTTTTTTTTTTTTTTTTAAACCTTACCATACATCATAGATGTCAAATCCCAGTCCTCGAGGGCCGTTGTCCTGCATGTTTTTATTAATTATTAATTATTATCTTTATTAGCAAGCTCTGCAGGAGCTAGAAAATTATCCTAATTATTTCAATCAGGTGTGTTTTAAGAGAGAAGGAATGAAAAACAATAATTCTCTACAATACAAAAACATGCAGGATTCCGGCCCTTAAGGACAGGGGTTTGACACCTATGCAATACGTGCGTTTATAAAAAAAAAAAAAAAAAGCGTCCAACTTGATGAATCACTCTTATTTTGGGGTGTGGTCAAAGTTCTTTTGTATGCAAATGCGGAGTAGTTTTTGTTACCATGTCCACAAAGGCTACCTAGAGCAAAGAGAGTTACTAAACACTGAGTGACCTTGTTGCATAATTTAGTGATTATTATTATCTATCCGATATAGTGAATATGAGGCTGGTTTTCTAAGATTGTTATGTTGAAAAAGAGATGTAAACTTTGCTCAGGCAAACAGATGGAAGTTGATCTACTCACCGGGCACACGGAGTATTGTGTCTGGCAAATGAGCAATATTGCTGCACAGTTCATTTTGCACATCTGCGGGGAGTTATATGCAAATAGATTGATTCAGCACACACAGTTTGATTTATCAAACCTGAGACGAATTGCAATGACTGATTTTGCACTTAAATGGGGCGTCTGAAAATCAGGCGCAATCCAGCGGGCGGGTGAGGCGCAGGTAAAATGAGAGAAGATGGGTGGAGCAAAGCCTTTCTGCTTGTGTGATGAAAATAAAATGAAAGTTCACAAAGAAATATCACAAGATATCTTGTTAACATAGCGATTTTTGAGACTGAATGTTCAAGGGCTGATTTGGAGCCAGTCTCAAGATGGGTGTGATTGTCATATTGTCACAAACTTTTTTTGTGACAAAAATTGTGTCTTTCTAATAACATTTTCACTTCCATCAATTCCTTATACTTTATATTTGCACTTGTGCTACAAAATGTTCCGTGGCAAAAATCTGATCATTTTTGTTTCTGTGTAGCCTTGGTTGGGGCTTATTTTGAAAAACTTTGACAGAGGTTGACCTACAGATTGTTTCAATCTTCAGTTTTAGGTCACCATCACCGACCTGTATATTTGCGCGCTGAGTTCAGAGGGGGATTAGTGCATTACGTGGAAGGCCCGTCCTCGTTTGGCCTCTGTTCAGCGTAGGCCATTGCGGTCCATGTGTGCACGTGGTGATAAATGAGAGTGAGCTGGTATTGTTTAGTGGCCCAATCTTCAGCCAATCAGTGTCGCAGCGGTGCGGTCGTCAAGGTCAAGTTAAAACTGCTTTGTTCGAGAGAGGCTGTTGGCTTGTTAATATTCACTCGTGTCTGTTCCACTCATTTTACTCTGTGTGCAGGGTTGAGGTCACTGAGGGCGATTTTAATCATTGCCCTTTATTAAGACGTAGTTAATATTCTCTTAGGACCTGGAAGAGCGCGCGCACACACATACACAGAATCAGACAAACGCTCAGGCTGAAAGTAAACAACGTCAACCGAGTTATAGTGGAAAGAGCTGCCTAGAAAGCAAAACACGCCTCTTGATAATATCTGGCTTGAGCCTAAAATTAAAGATGAACGAGACAAAAAAGTTGACTCTTAGCATCATTTTGAAAATACAAAAACAAACGTGGATAAAATCTCTGACTTGTCATCCACCCATCACCTTCCTATTCTTCATTTTGCCAGTGCTAATATGAAATCTGCTTCTTTGTCTTCTCTCCACTCCGCAGACCTGAAGACTATAGAATGAAGTGAGAAGAGGATGCAATAACACCACGGCATCTTCAATTGACGAGACTGCCATGTTTGCAGTTTTACAACAAATTTTTAAAACTATGCTTCTCTTGACATTGACTCCCACGCATATATTCTTACCCTCCCAAAAAAGTTTAAAGGAGTAAAGATTTGTTGTAAAATAGGCTAGTAAAAAATGTAAGACATTATTTTGTGTGTGTGTGTGTGTGTGTGTGTTTCTAAAAAATGTATGAGCATTTCCCATAAAACAGTCACAAACATTTTTTCTACAATTGTTGTCTCAATACAGATTTATTGGTTATGAAAGCAAACAAAACAAACACGTTCATGCGATGAGACACGTTTAATGTTCTGTTCAAAAATAAAAACAGAAAAAGACGGCTCACTGCTCAAGTTTTGTTCTTGTTCTTGTAGACAAGTCCCAGTTGGTTTTCACCATGAACTGGATCCACTTAGAGTGTACGACCAGATTCAGCATGAAAACAATAACGAAAATGTAAACCATTGACAGCAACAGCAGCGAACTTACCAAACTTGATGTCATTTGTTGAGACATTTACCTCATTGATTGGTGCCAAATTCAATGCACGGTGCATTGAAAAAGATGTTATGAATTCTTTACTCATTTGATTATGAAAACATGTTGAAAGATCTAGTAAGCATGTATTTTCAAAATATGTTGTGAATGTGATTTGAAGCAAACATAGTTGACCTTGAGATGTTGGATTGCTTAATACTTGATTTTAACCAAGTACGTTAATGGATTTATTTTTAACCCTTGTGCGGTACTTTGTGCAATCCTTTGATCTTTACATTAAATTGATTTCACATTAAAGAAAAGCAATGAAAGAACAGGACACTTAGGGAGCTGAAAATTTACCCAGATGGTGACAACGTTTTAAAGCTCAACATGGCACAAACACTTGTCACACTACCAGGAGTGTGCTATCTATTGGTTAAAATATTGTGAGAATGATGAGGAAGAAAATGACCCAAATGGTCAAAATACTTCATAATGTTTCTTGGTAAATATGTCAAATTTTGAGCATAATACCAAAATAGTTACAGGTCGCAAAAGCCACTATCAAGACATTTGATTAGACCAGGGGCATCAAACTCATTTTATTGTGGGCCGCATTGTGGTTATTGTTTCTGTCACATTCATTTTAATTGTGTTTGTCACACATGTACCTAGTTTTGAAATCAGAGGCCGGTAAAAACTGTTCCAAAGAAAGATTGGGAGCAAAAATTATTGTTTTTTTTGTCTGTATTCTAGCCAGACACCTGAAGTTGAATCAGCATTTTGTGGGCCACATAAAATGATATGGTGGGCCTTATCTGGCCCCCGGGCCTTGGGTTTGACACCTGTGGTTTAGACAAATCATTTCTGGCCTTTTGGTTCTGGTTCTTGAACAGTAAAGTCAAGTGTGACCAAAACAATAACTATCATCATCATTATGAAGTTGGAGGTTCTCTCCCTCACCAATTGGAAACAACTCACTTAAAATTCTGACCATTTGTGTTTTTAACCTTGGTTTGCCCTCTCGAGATTTCTTGAACTTAATAACCTTTTACAGGGTGGGTATCAAGTGCGATGAGACTTAAATGCTGCACAAAGCCGTTCAGTTATGACAACACAAAACACTGGGTAACAATAGAATTTAAAGCAACAAATATCATGTATTCCACAGTGTTCAGGTAACTTGGGAGGGATTTGAGGCATTTGAGCACAAGAGAGGTAAACAACACAACACCACAGAGAAATCACTTTTAGATTAAGGCCGTGTTAACACTTGCCGTCTAGTATTGGGGATTTGAGGTTTAGGACAGTGCCGGCATCACATGTCAAGGTTACAAACAATGCAAAATGACCAAGTTGCTGCACACAGCACAAGATTTTGTAAAACCGTTGACGTCACTTCTTCCCTATAGTCAAATTTAAATGGGGTTAGCTAAGTTCCACAAAAGATGGACAGAAGGACCTAAGGCTGGGTTGAATCGTTTTATACTATTTTGCTCTTTTCTTTACAATCTGACACGCACAGACAAGCCTGTAAAATGTGTTTGACAAAGCAAAGCGCGCTTCTCCTGCCCAACACCCTCCCACATACAGATAATGACAAGCGGTAGAAAGGAAATAGATTTGTATACTCTTGAAATGTATGTGCTATGATCTTGCTTTTTTGACACATTTGCAAGCAGACCAAGCTCGCCTGCGTGTTCACAGAGCAATTGAGTGTTTTTAATCAAACCGAGTGTCGAGTGTGAACACGGCCGACAAGATGAACACGCTGAAACATATCAGCAGGTGGGGTTTAGTCAATGTAAAAAAAACAAAAAAACTGCCTGTACAAGTGGAAACAGCTTGTCAATCATCTTTTTTAAGTTCGAAAAAATGTTCCGAAGATGAGCAGGTGCCTGTAGAAAGCTGTTTGAGAATGTATTCGATATCCAGAGTTTCATGTGCTAGCACATCTATGCTAGTAAGGCTATGGCTAGTTCAGTGCTTCGCAATTATTTTTGGCAAAGCCCCTTCTAGGAAAGAGAACCCCTGACCCCCACTCACCACGGTGACTACGAATGCGATCATCATCTATAAAAAACGGTGTACTTGAAAAAATGCTATATAAATCAACTTTGAACAAATGTTTACTTTTTACAGGGTTTATACAGGTTACAGGTTAGTCTGAAACAGAAAAACGCAAAGCGATTAAAAAAAATAGCCAATCCATATTTAAACTAGGAACATCTTTGACCAACTGAATCAGATGCAGAAAAACATTAAATCAATAAATAGTAATCAATGTAAATTGACCTGAATCAAGACAGGAGCAAAAAAAATGTTTAAAACATTGTGCTGATTTTTCTTCTAATTAAGAGTAATTATTGATGTGATTTGGAAAAAAAATATGTTGCAACAGCAATATAAAAAGTATATAACACCTGTTTGGACTGAATGAGAGCGCCATTGCAGCACCCGGTGCCATGGATGTGCAATTACACGTCGCACTGCGAACGCAAAGCCTGTTTCCGAGGGTCATAAGTCTCTCCCCTCCCAAATCGTATCGCTCCCCGCCAGGAGGCCTGCCTCGCTATTTCAGAAGGGGTTGGGGACTCAAATGCAGAGAAGCAGAAGTAACAGGAAGGAGTGCGGGATGTAATCTAGAACATATTATTCGCCAAAAAAACAAACTGTACAACCAAATTAATCCAAGTCCAAAAACCAAAACACTACAAGCAACTCAAACAGATTTACATACAGGAACTCGCCTAGAATGGCTACCAAAGGTAATGATCCCAAAATGACTAAAAGGAAACTGGGAACTAAATACAAGAGGACTAACTTGAACACCTATAAAAGACACTTTAGGTTGGAGGAAGCTGATTGGGACACATAAGGGACAGGTTAACAGGTACAAACAAAACCAACTCAAACCAAGAACATGACAAGTGCTACTAGCGAAATAATACAATTCCACTAATTAACATCTTTAGTAGTACTAGTAGCATATATATGTCAGTGCACAGTGCACAGTTTTGTTTCACTAGTAACATGTATTTGTCCTACTAATGTGCAGAAATGTCATACCTGTGTGCTGAAATGATGACGAACATACTAGTGCATGGAACTGAGGACATTGAATACATGCTCAAACAGCTTTCTAGAAGTCATCTCACCTTGACAATTACAAACAAATAAAGATCAGGCACTTTTTGCAATATTATACAAGAGTCAACAGAGATATTTACACTGTTTCAACAGGTGGAGCGAACCACTGGGGGGTGGGGGGGGGTGGGGGTGCTTGTAATGTATGCGTGCGGAACTCAAGCACTTGAGGCAAGTGCGTCATTCTCGCTCTCCTCCATGACGACGACGTCGCGAGTCAACCTCCTGACTACGCCGGGCGAGCGCAGCTCCACATCTTCCGAGCGGGAGGGGCCAGAAGGGTAACCGTAGCCATAGGGATGGGGGGCGTAACCGCGGTAATAAGGGTCCTCTTCACCCTCCTCTTCCTCTTCTTCCTCATCATCTCCGGCTCCTTGGTCGTTGTTATAGGCTACTGCAGATGGGTTATAGTAAGGTTGATTGTAGGGCTGATTGTAGGGCTGGTAGCCACCATGAGGCAAAGTTTGAACTGTGGGTGGGTGAGGACGGGCATCAGTTGTGGCGTACACACACACGCCGAAAAAACAAAAAAAATCCACGGGTGAGTAGCAGTCACAGCTGTCTGGAGGACTTCTAGGTCCTCCCAAAAATTCCGCCATCAGAGATGCAGCCCCCTTTATATTGCTAAGGTTGGTGGCTAGTCGGGCTCAGCTAATATCAGTCCATATCAATGCCACAGCAGAGTGGCCAGCCACCACCTTGCAAAGAGAAGCTTTGAAAGAATGGAAGGAGCATGCAGAGGTTGAACGTTCAGCCCCTGGTGAGTTTGAAAAACCCAGCCCAAAGTCAAGAGTGTACAGCTCATTTTTGAAGCAGGCAAACTGAATAAAGTAGCCAACGAGCAAGAAGTAATCGCTTGCTAGTGGGCTTGAAAGATGAGATAAGCGCTGAAGAGATTTGAAGAGGATGTGTGTGCACACAATAACAGCATTATGGTCTGTTTTTAGTAAACTATAATCCAGGGTTGCCTCGGAGATTGTCAAAATATGGCGCCGAAATAGCAAAGCAAGATCAAATTTTCCTCCTTTTTTTTTGAATAGAAAATCCAAGATGTGCAAGTATGAAGTGATACTGAGAGAAAAAAAAATGCTCCCGCAGGAAGGAACGTTCAAATGCTTGTAAAGCTCCATCGCAAAGGTGGATGGATGTCTTGAGGAGGTCTTTCAATGTATAGGAGGACATCTGAAGAACGCTCCTCAGTAATCGTTCTCATAGTCCCGTTGAACTTGCGTCATGGAGGATGAAGAGGAGGAAAGACAAGAAAAGATGTTCATGTAAGACACCCGAAGACACCACATGCTACCAAAGCGGAAAAGAATCGCGAAAGGATCCAATAAAGCTATTACAACAGTTGTTGAAACAAAATGCTAAGGTTTTATCTGCAACAAGCTTCATAGAAAATAGTTGTTTAAAAATGTGATTACCATATATTCCGCACTATAAGGCGCACCGGATTATAAGGCGCACCATTAACTAATGACACATTTTAAAACTTTTTCAATCACGATATTGTAATACTCAAAGTAATAACAATAATAACTAAAATTATAACTCTAAACTCTCAATAGCATAACTCAATGTCAATATGACCAACCTTGTTCAACTGTAAACAGGTAAAGTTTACCTTATCAGTTCATTCCCCATCTACGAATCCCAATCTCAAAATTAATCCATATATAAGGCGCACCTGATCATAAGGTGCGCCATCACCTTTTTAAACAAAAATAAGGCTTTTAGGTGTGCCTTGTAGTGTGGAAAATACGGTAATTGCAATTAATTATGGAAATGTTGATTAATTAGTTCAAAACAGTTTGACTGGATTAACATATTTAAAATTTTTAATCTTTTTACTGGTTTCTAAAAAGAAAATGCTGCTCATATAGTTGCATCTATAATACAGTTTACTTGGTTAAAAAATAAGTAATATTTGGGGATTTTATTATTACTGAAAGGACATTGACTTTTCTTTGGGTATGAGATAATTATATGAAAAAAAAACTACAGTTTCTTTCTATTGTTCATTAACACGTAAAATTATTCTCCCACATGCTCAGCAATAAAAGCCCACTTGAAATTGTTTCAAGCAATATTCCTCGCACATTTGTCAGCGTTTGAATGGCTTCTAGTTGATGCTACATTTTAGTAGCACTATCGTGAATACAAATGAGATCTGACATGCAAAACAAACAAACGCTGGAGTTTACTACGCAGAGATGTATCATTTCGCCCAAAACGATTCGGAAGAACATTCGAGGCTTTTCAAATTTAAAACAAAAACGTAGCGACGGGATAACTTTCAGGAATACGAATATTGCTCGACGGATGAAAATCTCAGCGTCAGCCACTTTTAGAAGGCGAGAGGGACGACACAGGTGTCAGAAACTGTTAGAGGTGTGATAGCTTTGCTGTGAAGCAGGCCCATCACACATGCAGCCTCCTCATCACTATCAATATTCAAATCCGCCTTTTATCTGTGTTGGGGTTTGTTTACTCAAGCGCACGCTCAGACAGTTGTCGAATACATAAACTTGTCAGCGCAACAGTTCTAAAATCCAGATTAGTGTGCATTGTTTGAGAGGTTTATGAGAACAATAAAGTGAGAACCCGCTGCTGTTGTCTAAATTGTCGCCTTTAGTATGTATTGCTACAAAATGGAGCAGCTGCCTTCTGCTCCTCAAATTAGGTGGAAATAGGAGGTTGATATGCTGGCATGAATTATTAAGAAGTTGAACATTTGGCCTGACTGACTGACTGAATAAATATCACTCATTCAAAATTAATTAGACTTAGAATCAGAAAAGCACAAGGACATTTTGTGTCATGAAAACAATTTTGGATGCAGCGATGACTTTTTGCTGACATGCTTTGTGTCCAGAAATGCTGCAGTTGGAGTGGTCTGATTAGATTAAAATTAAGTGCCTCTCAATCGTTGCAAACGGAGTACTTCGGTTCAAAAAGTGAAACTCGTTAAACAAATAATAAATACGACACTCAACACAGCACCACATAAAAAGTCGCCAAAATGAATTTGAATTCAAACATAACAAAAAGGAAGAAAATATAAATTGGTAGATTTGGCATTGGAATTTCTCTGATGTGTGGCCTCCATTGTGATGGTGTGAGGCAGCGTCTCCCTTGCTGCAAAATGGGGCGAGCGATCATTGGAAGCAATTTCAATCAGTCTTGTTTTCATCAGTGACGACAAGCTAAACAAGGCTCTTTCATGACGAAACCATGACGAGACAAAGCGCCATCGGGTTTTCATTGACAAGACCGAATTGGACCAAAAAATGCTAGTGAGTGTTCTGTCAGCCATTCGAAACGCACGCTCACTGCGTGCCGATCGCTCAGAAGGGAGCTGGAACGACTGAGCCCTCGGCGCGGTCAGATTGTCTCTACTGGGGCAGGGGATAAAACGGTCAACCGACATGTATGAGTGGACGTCAAAAATAGTTGGACTAAAAGCATCTCGAAGCTCTGACTTTCCTTGCAGACACGTTGTGTTGCAATTAAAAATAGTGACTTCAATCATGATTTCATAGTGTGGTATTACTGTGCACATGACAATAAAGCGACCGGAGGGTGGAGAGTAAACAGCAACCTATGACGTTATATTTGTGCCACAATTATGCGCGCGCGGAAAAAAAAATTTGGGCGTTGAAAATAAAACTGAGCGAAAACAGATTTTGAGCGCAGAAAAAAAGTTCTTGAAAAGAAGTTTCTCGCTCAAAATTCCTTTTTGCTCGCTCGCAATAGCATTCTCGCGCTCAACATCTCACTCTTGTTCGAGATACTCCTCCCTCCCTCGCTCAACATCGCGTTTGCTCAACATCCAGCTCTCGCCCGCTCGAGTCGTCCTCTGGGCTCACTCAGTTCTGCTCACGCGTTACGTTTGTGCCACAAAACCAGCCAATCAGAGCTTGTAAAAGAACATTGATTGACAGCTTGGTATGGTATGCTATTGCGAGAGCGAGATGTTGAGCGAGAGAGGGCTATCCCGAGCGAGCAAAAAGGAATTTTGAGCGAGCAATTTCTTTTTCTGTGTTCAAACTCCATCGGCGCGCGCTCAAACTCTTACCATTACGCGCTCAATAGTTTTTTTCTTGCGCTCAAAATCTGTTTTCGCTCGCTCAGTTTGATTTTCTCCGCTCAAATGTTTTTTTCGCGCGCTCGTAATTGTGGCACAAATATAACGCCATAGCAACCCCGCCTCTGGCGGTGTGGAGGAGCGAAATAGAACTTTTGAATCTTATAGGTTTCCAAATTTTAACCAGTCGGGGGCAGTCAAGGACAAAATGTGCCCAGTCGGCTCGTCAAGAAGAAGACAATGCCGAAGAAAGAGGAGAACAGGAAGTGGCCCGAGAGTAGCTAACAGGCAGTTCCAGTCTCAGGTTTATTCATGGAATGATTTTGAAGCATCGTCTGTAAATCACTTTAAGGATGTGTCATGTACATATAAAGTGAACTAAAGTGTGCTTATGCTAATCTGGATTGCTAACTGGTTAACCTGGGCAAATTTTCTTGATTCCTTTTTGAGCAATATTATCCATGAGCATTTGATTTTTTTTTCTTGAATCCAAATACTGTAAGCGTCACTCTGTGTGTTACGAGTATGATGAGCCAGCCCTAAGAGAGTTCCATTATACAATATATGAATAAAGGTATTGCTTATGATAAAGTCAATAAAATATATTGAAATATATTTCACTTGGATTTAAATGGCCATCCTTTTTGTTAGTAGTATTTCCCAGGTGTGTCAGTGAGCTTACCTCCGACATTGTACCCCAAACAAGAGTTCGGATCGCAGTAACCCGGTGGTCCAGCTGATCCAGGGGAACCCGGATTCCCCGGCCTCCCCGGAGCCCCCGGGTTCCCTGGTCGGCCGGGGGGCCCCTGACTGCCTGTGTGTCCCTCGCCTTGTAAGCCTGAGAAGAGAAGCAAAGCGGCGTTAGCATTATTAATTAATGACAAATAAAACGTAGCATCCACTGTGGATGATGTTAATGAATTACTATCTTTCTGAGACGGTTGCAACAAAGCGACACTAAAGAATCAAGGACTGCTTACCATGTCGATTCTGCATAAAGCAAGCCACTGGGGAAAAGAGTGGCTAACAAGCAGACATTTACCCAGAGGGCTCGGTTTTATGGACTCCATCAAGACTCACTTTAAGAGTCAGAGAGATGGAATTTACAGGATATTTGGCTAAGTGAGATAATCTATTTGAAGCCATTCTCCATCATTTCATAAAAATAACATCCTCTAATACAGTATTTATGAGGAAGGAGTCTATCTACATCTGTGCCATAGCACCATAGCACACAACGATCATATCATGGTTTTGTTGTCATTTTGGAAAAATCTAACAAAAAATGCATGGCTGTTGACAAAAACACAATCCATCCAGCAAAACAGCTCCTATTGTTTGTGATACTGGATAAGCAGTAGAAGGAAGAGTTTTCAGATTTGCCTTCTTCTGACATACAGTTTAGTACATACTAAGCGGCCAAATCACTAGGTACACTTCCACAATTTGATTAGATTCAGTAGTGACCATCGAAATCTGCTTATACTGCACAGATTTGGTCGACAGTGGGAGAGCGATATTAATAATGCGGTCGACCAATATGTTTATTATTCGCGGTTTGTGATTTCATACTAAAATCAAGCACGCATCCTTCCTTTCAGGACAAACTCTATGAAGCTAGTGAGGCAGCCATCAAAACATCAAACTTAATCATTTGCAACAGGGCTGGCTCGAGACGATGCAGTACTCCCCTCCATTACGCCATTTCTATACACTTTCAAGAAAAGCAAAACACACCCACACACACATGGTTAAACGTGGTTCATCTTTGAGTAAAATCTGCTTTACTTGAAGGGTTTATAAGCTATCACAAGAACGTGTTATGCACACTCAAGGCTATCACCATGCTGAGGCAGACAAATCCCAATGCTTACAAGGAAATCAAGTTGTAGTCCTTTGTGTGAGTGCAGCACACTCCCTCAAGCTGCCTCTGAATTTCATCACACAACAAAGTACAACCAGTCTCAGTTCCTTGGTTCTACTACTGAAATATACAGAATGTGGTTTTGTTCGAAGAAACACAAGGAGCTCCGGAAGCTCAAAGCATTTGGTATTCAGGAATAAACGAGCAGTGTTCATAATGTTCTGGTCGAAAAATGTGAATGTGTGGATTCTGAAGAAACCAAAATATTAAATCCCGGTTGATATATCAAACGCTTTGTGCACAAAGATATACACAAATCCAAAAGGATAAAAACATTCTTGGCGGAGTTAATCTCACCTGGTGGTCCTGGGGGTCCCCTCGGTCCCTGAGTCCCAACACCTGGACTTCCCCTCTCACCCTTCTCCCCAGCAAGACCTGAGGACAGAATGTGACATTTTTCATTTCAACTATATACAACTGTATACATTCCAACTCGATCCATCATAGTTGCCCAAACTTTACATGGAAAAAAGTGTCTTACTGTACATTGTCGAAAATGATGTCACATAAAGAATACAATATGGGATTTTGTGTCAATCAGACTCCATGTGAAATCCGTATTGTTTGGTGGAAAGCAAAGTCATTATTCTGTTCTAATGGCAACGGATTGAAATTTGGTTAATTGGGCCTTCTACAATGTAATGTCAAAGCGTTTAACTGCTCTATGTGTCATTATACTTCTGAGGCAGATAAATGGACGAAATGACACTATTTGTGGTGAAAATTGTATTCGGACCAATTATGTGAAATTGGACAGTTTCCTGAAATCACTGCATAGAATAATGAAGTTAGAATAATGACACAAACAGTGCAAAACGTGATGGATTGAAAATGGTCCGAAACCAAATGGTGAGAAGACAGGTTTGAAAATCAACAAGGATTCCATTCTCGTCTGTCTCCATCTTGGCACGTGTCATTCTTTTTCGAAGAAAATCAGTTCTATTTTATCCGCATGTCACTCAAACCTCTTCTTTCCTCACCTCTCTCTCCTGGCCGTCCGCTCTGCCCATTAGCGCCGGGAAAACCGGGCCTGCCGGTTGGTCCTTGCTCTCCCTGAGGTCCCGGGGGGCCTCTTCTACCGGGCTCACCAGGTGGCCCGGGTACCGTACGGACTGACGCAGCTGACTGGACTGGGATCTGGTTCAGGATGGAGTTATAGCGAGACAAGTGGCCTGCAAATAGAAAGAATGGATGACGTCCATGGTGACGTAGACATCATGAAGGTTTGTATTTTCCCTCAAAAAATAATCAAATAAGAGCCTGCTATGCACCAAATTATGTCTATTTTGTGGCATTTGCTGCAAACAGTTTGGTCTTTCAGGTTTTTTTTTTTTGGCCCATTGTGTATTCAGGTAATGAAATTATACATGAAGCATATGAACACAATACAAAAAAGGTAAACAGCAGCACAATATCAAGAAAAATATTAAATGCAACAGTATTTGTTAAAAAAATAAGCTAAAATTGTAAGATGCCACTATTTTTTCCATGTAGCCCTTTGTAGAAAAACAAGTACATCCCTGCCTGATAGAATTTACAACATCTCTTTCACAGCTTTGCAAATTGTGTTTTCTTTATTTTTCAGAAATTGCTATGCCTTCTATCTGGCACTTCACTTTGGAAACTTTTGGTCTAATCCATTCACCGTTATCACACAGGAGAATCCTATTCATGCAAATAACAAGACGAATGTTTAGATTTAGTTGAGAATACCCCTCTCTTGAAGCTAAACACTATCACCAAACTAATACAAACACCACTTGGTACCCCACTGCTAACCGCAGCCGCTGTACAAATGTTTTTGTTGTTGTTGTTGTTGTTGTTTTTGCAATGATATTCTCTGTTCATCCATTGATTCACCTTTTAGCATTTTTTTTTCTCACATTTTATTAAATTTTTGGAGTGGGGACCCAGCAGGGGTTTAAAACAATTATTGACCGTATATCCTTGCTTATTCTTACATTTTCGCGCTGTTTTTATTTTCATGATGACTTACTTTGGATGAGCTGCTCACAGACTTGTCTTGCGATAGCACGCACAGCTGCTTGGGACTGCACGTCACCCTGAGGAAGGGAAAAACCTCAGGATTTATTTAAATACATAATAGATTTATTACTAATAACACAAATATTAATTGTTTTGTGTTTTATAGTTTAGGAACATACTACCCTTAGCAAGATATTTATATAGTAGTAGGTAGGTGCATGTATTGCATATTGCATAATACACTATTATATGTTATGGTAACAATGTTGGAAAATGATTCGAGACCATTTATATTTTGATGAAGAAATAGAGATAAGGGGGTAGGCGCAGACATGTTTGAACTTTGTTACTCCTTTTTGCACATAAACAGTATGTTTTAATAACCGTATCTTCCAGACTATAAGGTGCACTGGTGTATAAGCCGCAGCAGCAAAATATGAGCAAAAAAAAAAATATATATATATATATATATATATATATATATATATATATATATATATATATATATATATATATATATATATATAATATATATATATATATATATATATATATATATATATATATATATATATATATATATATATATATATATATATATATATATATATATATATATCTTTCATTGCTTTCATTGCAAAAAGTTATTCAACCTTTCAACACAACCAGAAAACGTCTGCCGGGATTTGTGATAACCCTCCAACAAATATGGGAAATGCAGTCTGCTCAAATTATTACAAATCCACAACAGACGTGGGTGGCAGCGTCATACTAAATTTTTCATGTGACTATTTCCAATAAATGTTTTAACTTGTCCCCATTAAATGATCACACACCAGCCCATGACCGTGAAGTGAGTTTCATCATTGGGAAGATGCCCAGCAGGCACAAAATTGTAATACAGATTGGGGGAAAAAGTCCCGGAGAGACCTTCTCTCTTCTAGTAAATGAATCGCAGTTGGACACAAATGACCGTAAAAGAAGACGAAATTGGTCGGATGAAGGTTTGATTCGGGTGGTAAACTGTGTGCCTCTCTCTGGTCACTCTCTCATCAAAAACATGCGCTCTTCTCTCCTGCAAATTTGAGGCATGAACACTGACTTGATTTGTTTTCCTCGAAACAAGGAGCAGGCAGTGCATGGGGGAAAAAGAATTCTGCTTAAAAATTTACTGTTTGATGAGGAGAGAAAGATCGATTCCTTCAACTCAAAACACTGTTGGTGAGTCTGAGCAAGTAATATTTCCATTTCATAAATGTGAGTTACTTCTAACCGGTATTGATTGACTGTGGAGTAGACTTACTCTTTCTCCTTTATCTCCTTTGATACCAGCAGGACCCTACAAAATAAAAGCACAGGAGGAGAATAAAGATGGGTTTTGGAAGGCACGTCTCATGATATTGAATGTATCATTTTTCCTAATACTTACTGCACTACAATAAACTGACTACCACCAACAGCACTGAGAAGTTTTGATCCATTTATATTTTTGGACAATATAATCCATCCATGCCGCCTCTTTGTGTGCACATAAAAGTTTACACAAAATTGTAGCTTCGGGGGCTTCTGGCAAAAGTGTAAAGGACACAGATCTCATATCTGGTCACGCCATATACACAAAAAGCTGCCAAGCACACCCCGGCTATGAAAGGATATCAGAGCGCAGCACGTTGTTATCCTCAGGCAAATAAAAGATAAAACATTACCTACCTGCAATTTCATAATTGTTAGGCGTATTGCTTAATTTGAATAAAATGCTCCTCATTAGCGTGATGTACATATTATTATATATTTATTGAATTATATTGTGGAGGACAGACTCTCTGTGATGCAAATTGGTTTATTAAAGTGCAATTCAACTTTTTAAGTGGAACTTCTCAGTATCAATGCTGTTTAAACACAAGGTGCGCTAGAGTTGTATGTCAGGCAATAATGAAAAAAAAAGAAACAAAAAAAAAAACTAAACCGCAGGTCTAGGTGTTTATTTGAAATTAAATTGAATTGGAAACTCTGCTGTGAGTTGACTGGTCAATGGCAAATTCGTTACTTTCATGCAGGATTCAGCTGGCCATCTTGTATACAGGGTGGAAGCCTGGTAGGCCAGCGTCATTTAGGGCAGATGCATTTAACGATTATAGTATTTCACCATTTTACCCCAATTGATCGGCCCACAATGTAGAGGAAATGGCCCACTGATCTTTTTACATTGCAGGCAGCATACAGATGTTACAATAGTGGAAACGTAACAGAAGAAGCGCAATTTATCTTTGTTCTTTTAAGATTCGATGTGTATTAATGTCAGTGCTATAGCAAGGGTTGCTTTTGCAACTGCAAATTAGAGGCTGGACTTCAATGCCTCATCCCACATTCATAATTCACATGTGGGAAAATATGTTGGTGTGGAAAATGTGATGTGTCAAACTGGCTAATGATAAGAAGGTTCACACTCGCAACATGGCGTTAAATTTATCTTAATGTGTAATTTTCCCTACAAATCATTTGTTGATAAAAGGCATGGACTGGCACTTAAAGATGGCCAAAATGATTGTGACTTATGAACAAACAGTTCAGGGAAAATCAATGGATTGTTAAAAAGACATTTTTCTGTATTAAAGACGTGCTAAATTATGCTGCTTATAGCAAGTCTAGGATTATAGTGAATGGTAACGACATTGACTCTTTTTAGGAAAATATACTTTCTTTCACTGCGATTGGCTTGCAACAAGTCCAGGTGGCAGTCCACCTACTGCCCAAAGACTGCTTGGATTAGCATCAGCATCCCAATGAAGATAAGCAGCTACAGAAAATGGATGGATGGATAGTTTCTTAAAAAAAAAAAAAAAAAATCTTTTCCTTACATACACAGTTGTTTCTATTTATGTTTAAACCACACCGATTGTTTCTTTTATTGCTCCATTTCAAATTATCCACTCTATTTAATTTTATTCACATTTATCCGAGTTTCTGTACCTTTTTCTTAAAAGATATTTGGGGCAACTTGTTTCTATTCAACAATTCTAATTGGAAGGAATGTATCACTGATATTCCCAGGTGACACAAAGCATACTGACTGTTAAAACATTTGTCAACATGACCATTTGAGCTGTGAATGGAAATTAAAAAGTATCATTCAAAGGAGAGCTGGTAAAACAGTATGAATGGGAGTTTGTGAGAAATTGTACTAAAATTGAAGATTTAGCATGCAAAATTCTCCTGGGCAGAATGCAAAAAACATTCCACTAAACTTGCTTGACTTTCTACAAACAGGCAAGTGCTGTCAAGAGAAAAAAGAAAGGGAGATTTCATAATTAGAATGTGAAATTAATATTTCTAATCTCTGTTTAATCTTACCCAAAAATTTCTGTGAAAAACTCAATTAACTTTTTTTTAAGTTAGATATATTGGAAGATCAAAATATTGACAGAGAACAACAAAAAAGTGGCTTTTGTCAAATATTTTCTTTAAGTGATGAAGAGATGCAGTTGTAACTACTGTATTTACCTTTTGCTGTATTTGATACTAGTCACAAGTGCTGTCTGCAACCTTTAGTTTCTAAGCACCAGGAAGAATGGTGTCATTTTTTTGTCAGTTAGCAAATAACTAGAAAAAAACATCGTCCGTCCTGTTTGTCACAGACTTGCTCAAGGGCGGGGTTTTCTCAAGTTCAGTTTGGCAAAGGGCTTTGCTATGGCTCATCACATTAGTGTCTTTGTCGCTGTGGTCAACTGTGGCTGCATTTGTAGCTGGGTGCTTTGCATTTAAGTGGCAGGCTGAAGTTGAGCTGCTTCAGTGGTTTGCAAGCTCCTTCTTCCATAGAATGCGGATCACCAGCTCGGAGAATGCACCAACACAACATTAGCCTATCAGGTTCACCCAAAAACTCAAGCACCAGAGGACCATTGCATAAAACGGATTTCATCAGCATATAGCAAGAATACAATTGGAGATTAAAAATGAGATTAATACGAGTGTGAACAAACTTACAGAAAGTCCTTGCTCTCCTTGCGGACCTGCTGATCCAATCGGTCCTGGAGCTCCAGGTGCGCCCGGGGCTCCCTGAAAGATGGAAAGCATTGTTGGTTCATGAAAAGTCCCAGGCGAGAATGTATTCTCTGGGTAATTGTTAGAAAGCATAAACTTACAATTGGACCCGGTGGCCCCTGTCGACCCTGAGGTCCGCTATTACCCGGTAGGCCCTGTGACCGATGCAGAGAAAATGTATTCTTATTAATGCTCATATTTTCAGTAAATTTGAAGAATCTTCTCAGAACGAAATTCTTACAGTGTTTTTTGATAGCCAAAACATGTCATGGATCTTCAGTTTTGTCTTGCAGAGCTAATATTTATTTTTGTTTCAGGTAAATGTTCTTTGTTCAGTTTTGCCACATAGTTGCACAAATCCACCTTGGAAAGCTTTGTAAATTGGAATTATTATCCGAGGGGGACGAATGCATCGGTCCGCTTTTCGCCGAGCGCACGGTGCCCTTTTATCACGGATACTCGTCTTACATGGTTCTCATTTCAGACTGACTGAAGTGAAGCCAACACAAAGCAAGTCAACTGCTAAAATATTGAACACAGCTGAAGATACAAGCCCCCTGATACTTGAATGAACGAGCCTCGAAGTTCAGCTTACGTGTTTTGGATTGCTTATAATGTTGAATCCTACTAGGTGAGACAAAGATCGCTAGGAACGTTCCCTGCAGTGTTTTGTTTTAGGACGCAGCTATGGTATCAAGGGGATATTCACCCGTCCAAGTGAAAACATTCACTCCAAGACTGCACTGTACATTCTTCGCACAGTAACAAATCATCGAAGAGTGAGAGGCACCCAGGAGTCGAGCGTTCGAGCAATAACCCCAACCAAACCACTAAAGACACACTAGAGAAGTTAAACTCACATCTCTAAAATCGAGAAAAATGTGATTGGTTTCTAAGCCAATGAGAAAAATTCACTTCATGTATTGATAGAGAGCGGACAAGCGTAATCGGTTAAGATTTTGATGTGATCGGGAAGCCGCTGGCTTCAAAACTAGGGCTCCTCAGGCGGTCCTCAGCCAACTATATATAAAATGCTCAACTTTAAATTCCACCATGAACTTCAGCTTTACAGATGCTTTACCCCTAACCAACAAATCAATCAAAAGCATTCTGGACATTCCAGCTTACATATGGGTGCAGCACTCTGATAATGTGGTCATTCTACTGACTTAGACAGCGCTTTGTCACGTTACGGGTGCAGTCTACTTCAGTGTGTTTGTGAATTTGGTAGACCAGCTATATCCTATTTGGATTTCCGGCAAACGTGGCGGGACTCGCTTCTCGGCGCAACTGCTAATTTGGTCCCTAAAAGTAGACTAGATTTATGACTACCTAAAAGGTGGTTGATCTAATATGCTGTGCAGGTGGTGTTCATGTAACGCAGGAGGTGTAGCTGCAAATTTTATAAAAAATGATATGCAAATCGTGTCAGTGAATGAATTAGAATGATGATCAGTTTAATAATATTTTAATCACACACCCCTGCCACTGCGCAGCAGGGAAGAGGGAGGGGAGAGGCTGAAAGAATCACCGTGGCCTCATTGGCGGTCACCGTTTGACAACATACAGCATGCCTGTGATAATCGCCTGAATTATTGTATGAATCAATTCATTCAATGAATTCTTATCATTATAATTTAAAATACATTTTAATAGCACGCCGTGCCGGCACATCTTTTTGGGGGTGGGGAGAGTAAATGATGCTAATCATGCATTTGAATATTTTATTGTGGAAATACTGTAAATCCATTGAATGAATTATAATAATGGATGGGTGGATGAAAGGATCATTTTAACAATATTTTAATAGCAGCCTTGGCTGGGGGGAGTGATTATGCAAGGTCGGAGGCAGTGCACATTTGACAACAGCGTGAAAATATTCCTGTATTTTCTTTTATATACAATAATGTGTACGATAGTCTCAACAACTAGTAATGAAATTCAACAAATCAATCTGTATAAATCAGTTCAATAAACAAATTATAATCAGTATAATTTCAGAAAAATGGTAATAGCGTACCGTGACTGTAAAGTAACTAATGGCAACACTCGAGTAGCTTTAATCTGATCACTTGACCGGAAGGGTCATTGCAAATGTGTTACTTAGAAGCTGGTAGCTACAAGCATCTGGATGTAATGTAGAAGGATTTCATGTCTCACAGCTGGATTATTTCAACATAAGCATCAACAAATACAGTACATGTGTTTCTCTCTCTCATAACATTATGTCACGATGAGGCACAATCTCAAAGAAACAGTTGTTATCAGTTACCAAACATTTGAAATCCTTTATAAACACATTTGTGTACAGACAGAGAATCATGGCTTCTTCTGGCATATGGTCAAAAACACTTTTTTTTTTTGCATCCAAATAACAAAAGATGTCTTACCCTCACTCCAGGGGGACCATCCCTACCGGGGGGGCCTCGGCTCCCAGGAACACCCTACAACACAAACGCAGGATTTCAATCACCACTGCAGAAAGCTCACTGTCATTTTCCATTGTTTCCACAAGCTTTATCACTCCTTTGCAGATATTTGACATTAGAAAAATGTCACTTATCAAACAAAACTGTCACAAAATGAATTTCCTGAACACTGAAATAGTGGTGATCTTAGTGTGAAACCTTTGCCTCATCAGTTGAACACAGCTATTATTTTGTTGTATGATAGACAACAGGTGGATCCATAGGTTAAATATTATTTTTTTTTCATTTAGTGGAAGTGATTTTAATTGTTTTGCGACATTTTTGGAATGGCTACATAAATAAACAAAGATATGTTATCTGCCCAATTAAGTAAAATTGGATCATTTCCAGGGGCAGACCTGATGACCTCTCACTAATGTGCCGTGAAACAGTGGTTAGGCATCACTGATTTAGAACATTGGCTGCAGACATATTGTAATTAAGGATGCACTGAAAATTCGCACACTGAAAATTTTCAGGCCAAAAGGACCGTGTACAGAGAGCCTGTGGTGGTGCCTTGACAAAGAGGAAGTCTGTCCAGATTGGGGACATGAGACATGAGAAATGAGACATATGAAAAACATCAAAATTGACCTAGACAAATCTGGCAATGTGCTGAAAAGGTTTCACCCGGTATTTTTTAATGTATTTATTTTTGAGTCCTGCTACACAATATTACAATTAAAATTGGCAGATGTTGACTCACAAAATGTCTCTCAATTTGAGTATGTTGTTTGTAATTTGTAAGATAATGACTAACAAGAGACTTGTCAACAGTTGTTAAAAGAGGTAGCAATTTTGCGGTTCAGTTTTCATCAAAGCAATGTCACAGGCCTTTTAGCTGAGTCTGGAGTGGTCATTACATAAGATGGGATGAGACACAAATCCCACGAGAAAAGATGATTAAAACAGGATAAGATTTTGTCAAAAGCTGTAATATAACTTTATGCCTGATATATATAAGCTGCAGCTGAGGCAGTTAACAAATTGTTCTTTTTTTATTTTAACTTGCGGTGGTTGGTGTATTATTTATTGCGATTGTTCAAGTGGAAAACAATAATAATGCCGCACAGGTGATTTGAAAGGAATAAAACATCTTGTGTTTCTCCTGCAGGAATTATTCTATTGCATATTTTGGTATTTGGATAAAAATAGAAAAATACGTTTAGTGCTTGGAGAAAAAGAATGATAATCGCAGAACACCAAATAACACATTTCCACTTCATAATTAATGACCAAATTTTGAACTTTTTAACTTAAATTTAATCTGATATTTAACAAAGCTCTCCTCCATCCGTGGTCAGTGAAAAAAAAAACAACTTTGTGAGGGATCACAAAGAGAGAAGAAATCTTATTCGCTTTTACTTTTCATCGTAAGAGATCACGTCCCGCAGAACTGGACTAATATTATTCACAACTAAAATAATTGTATTTCTATTTCTATTTCTTTATATTTTCTTGATAGGAGAAAAATGGGAGAAAAATAAGTTGATAAGCTGATGATGATGTGATTAGAAATCTTCAAAATAAGATTGTATTTTTGGAGGTGATATATCAGGATCTATTCCTGAATGTCATTACAGCTTTCATATGTAAAATTAGAACTGTGTTTTCAAATGCGAATGTAATGATTAGAAATTCTGACTATGAAATTAAAATGTACTACTGGCAGATATGTTTTTAAACACTTCTTTAGAGCTACAGTGAAAAAGAAGATATAAACACACATGGTCACACATGCACACATTAAAGTACAGTATATTCTCTGTGTTCAGACAAAAAGAATTCCACGAGAGCACAAACATAAAGAAGATAGATGCCCAAACGCACACTTTGCAATTCAATGTAGCAGCATTTTCTTTCCTATCAAACTGAAAGAAAGTCGAGAAGATGTTGATGGCATCTTACATGGTATTTACTGTATTTATTGATGGAGGACGGACTAAAGATTGAAAAGAAAGAAAAAATGCAAGAGAAGAGAAAAGGGACACAGAGAAAGCTATTGCTCTATTGCTGATATTTGTTCTTGTGTTTGAAAAAATGTAGACAATCTTGCGCACATACAGACACATGCACTCACACACATTTCCAGTTTTCAATCACATGATTCCAAAATAACTCTGGTAAAATAGGGTTCAATAAAATAGACGATCATTTATGACCTGGACGTATTCTTCATACAAATATTACTGTAATTGTGCACACATCAAAAGTCAGCACACTTTAGTTTTTAGTTGGGTAAGCTCAGGACTGCGCTTTCAATAAGCGGTCTTTCAAAACTGACTGAAGTTGATAAGCACTGCTTATGTGGGTCTCGCAGTGCTCATAGAAGCCGTCCCAGATTAATATTTCATTTGCTTTGGCAGGACAGTAACAGATTAAACTATTGTTAAGATTTTGAATATATACTGTAAGCGTGAATCACTCATGCTTATCCGGGGTTTCAAAGTCAGTTTCATTTGGTGAAACTATTTTTTTGCTACACAAAATGGAAAAAAATTCACTCAAAAACAAACAAAAAAAAACTAGCTATCATCACACATAGTGTATGACTAATTAGATGAACAAATTATGGGTGCAATTATTGTTTGTTTGTTTTTTTTTAAATGAAACAACTTTTTAGTCATTCAGTTCTGTTACGGCGGGACGAGGGAGGACCCAAGAGCACGCACGCACTGGTAAGGGCAATGGCAGAGTGTTTATTGAACAGAAGGTGCGGGTAGTCGTGGGAGCTGACGGGAGCGTGGCACAGACGTCTGGGGGGTTCTGGAGTCGGGAGAGCTGGGGTTTGGCTGGGAGTCGGGCAAAGGGAGCGAGACGGGAGGGGGGCTCGGGCATACAGGTAAAGACGGCAGGCTAGCGGGTGGTCAGAGGCAGGCAAGGTCGAAATACCAAGGATCCAGTCAATTCGGCAGGCAATCGGGAGGTCAAGGGCGAACAGGGTCGGACAACAGGCAGGCTGGCAGGAGGAATTGCTGGAAAGCTCGGCGTAGCGCATAGAGACGATCTGGCGGGTTGTGGAGGGAAGTGACCGGGCTTTATACTGAGCGGGTAAATGGTTGCAGGTGTTGGTGTTCGAGGCTGATTAGAAGGAGGGCTGAGCGGGTGTGGTGAAGCTGGAAGTGAGGTGGCTGAAATGGTGGACTGTGACAGAACCCCCCCATCAAGGGACGGCTCCCGACGTCCCAAGGCCACCACTGGGCGGGAGGGAAAGGCCAACGGCCGGGGAAACCCCATGGGCGGGGGGGCGGGCAACACGCCGGGGCGCGCCACGACGCCCAGACGGTCCAGATGGCTGATCAGGATGAAGGCGGTGAAAGTCAGAGACCAAGGAGGCATCCACAACCTGGCGGGCTGGGATCCAAGACCGCTCTTCCGGGCCATACCCCTCCCAGTCCACTAGGTACTGGAGGCCCCTGCCGCGGCGACGGGAGCGGAGCAGCCGCCGGACTGTGTACACCGGGCCCCCATCAACGAACCGAGGAGGCGGAGGAGGCGGAAGCGCGGGAACCAGGGGGCTATCTATTGCAGGCTTGATTCGGGAGACATGGAAACTTGGGTGAACACGCATCGAGCGAGGTAGGGCAAGACGCACAGCTGACGGGTTCAGTACCTTCTGGATGGGGAAGGGACCAATGAAACGGGGAGCGAGTTTGTTGGATTCCACTCGAAGGGGCAAATCCTTAGTGGACAACCAGACCTTCTGACCCACCTGGTACGTTGGGGCCGAAGTACGCCGCCTATTGGCCGTCCGAGTGTAGCGTTTACTGGCCTGCAGCAAGGCCGAGCGGGCTCGGGCCCATGTCCGGCGGCACCGCCGAGCAAAGGCAAGGGCAGACGGACAGGTGGCGTCGTCGTCTAGAGCCGGAAACAACGGAGGTTGGTAGCCGTGAACGCATTCGAAGGGGGAAATTCCTGTGGCGGAGCTGGTCAGCGTGTTGTGGGCATACTCTGCCCACTGGAGCTGGGCCGACCAGGAGGCAGGGTCTCGGGATGCCAGACAGCGGAGGGCAGTTTCCATCTCCTGATTTACTCTCTCCGTTTGCCCGTTGGTCTGCGGATGGAACCCGGAGGACAGGCTGGCCGTAGCGCCAATGAGCCGGCAAAACTCCTTCCAAAAAGCCGCCCTGAACTGAGGACCCCTGTCTGACACCACATCAAGGGGAAGCCCATGTAGGCGGAAAACATGGTCAATCAGGAGTTGTGCCGTTTCCTTTGCGGAGGGAAGCTTCGGGAGGGGAACAAAGTGAGCCATTTTGCTGAATCTGTCAACTATGGACAGGATGGCTGTGTTACTGTTTGATGGAGGTAGACCGGTCACGAAGTCAAGTGAAACATGAGACCAAGGGCGATGCGGAACAGGAAGGGGGCGCAGCAGCCCGGAAGGAGCCTGATGTGACGATTTATTCTGACTACAAATGGGACAGGCCTGGATAAATTCACGCACGTCCCTCTCCATAGAGGGCCACCAGAACCGTCGCCTGAGGACAATCAGGGTCCGTTGAATGCCGGGATGGCAAGTCAATTTCGAAGAGTGAGCCCACTGTAGAACTTCAGAACGAAGATAGTCGGGGACAGGCAGACGGTTACTGGGACATTGGCTTGGTTTAGTCTGCCCCTTGGCAGCTGACTTCACCTTCTCCTCGATCTCCCAGGTGAGCAAGCCAATGACACATGACGGGGGAAGGATAGTCTCGGGGTCCCGGCATGAACTGTCCTCAAGTTCAAACTGCCTGGAGAGGGCGTCCGGCTTGATATTCTGGGATCCTGGGCGGTAGGAGAGGTTGAAGTTGAACCTGGTGAAGAACAATGCCCAACGAGCTTGGCGGGAGTTCAGCCTCTTAGCCTGACGGATATACTCGAGGTTTTTGTGATCTGTCCACACCACAAAGGGGATCTTCGTTCCCTCCAGCCAGTGCCGCCATTCCTCCAGGGCGGATTTTACGGCAAGTAGTTCGCGGTTTCCTATGTCATAATTTCTCTCTGCGGGAGAGAGGCGCTGAGAAAAGAATGCGCAGGGGTGGAGTTTCCCATCCTTCCGTGACCGCTGGGAGAGAACGGCCCCAACCCCAGTCTCCGATGCATCAACCTCGACCATGAATTGTTGACCAGGATCTGGCATTTGAAGGATTGGGGCCGATGTGAAGCGGTGCTTTAGTTCCTGGAAGGCCCTTTCGGCACCTGGGTTCCACCGGAAAGGGGTTTTGGGGCTGGTGAGAGCCGTAAGAGGAGCTGCCGTGGCGCTGTAATTCCTGATAAATCGCCTGTAAAAGTTAGCAAAGCCAAGAAAGCGCTGCAGTTGTTTTCTGGTTTCGGGCGTTGGCCAGGAAGTAACAGCCGAGACTTTTGCGGGATCCATACTGATGCTATCCTTAGCGATTATGTAGCCCAAGAAGGACACTGATGAGGCATGAAACTCACACTTTTCCGCTTTGACAAACAGAGAGTTTTCCAGCAGGCGTTGCAGAACTGCGCGAACGTGGAGAACATGCTCACCCTGCGTCTTGGAGAAGATGAGAATGTCATCCAGGTAAACGAATACAAATCTGTCGAGCATGTCCCGCAGGACATCGTTGAGTAGTGCCTGGAAGACCGCTGGGGCATTGGTGAGTCCAAAGGGCATGACTAGGTACTCATAGTGTCCGAGCGGGGTATTGAAGGCAGTCTTCCATTCATCGCCTTCCCTAATCCGCACGAGATGGTAGGCATTGCGTAGGTCGAGCTTTGTGAAGTAGGCAGCCCCCTGCAGTAGCTCAAACCCTGAGGTCATTAGTGGAAGAGGATATCTATTCTTAATCGTGATATCGTTCAGGCCCCGATAATCGATACAAGGGCGGAGAGTCTTGTCCTTCTTCTCGGAAAAGAAAAACCCTGCCCCCGCCGGAGAAGAGGAAGGACGTATGATGCCCGCCGCTAGCGACTCGTTGACATACCTCTCCATGGCCTGCCGTTCTGGACCCGACAGAGAGTATAGGCGACCCCTTGGAGGCGTTGTCCCGGGCAATAGGTCAATTGCACAATCATAAGGGCGGTGGGGAGGCAGGGAGGTTGCACGCGCTTTGCTGAAGACTTGGCTAAGGTCGTGATACTCAGGCGGCACACCAGCGATATCGGCATGCGCAGGCGGAGCGGCGAGGGGATCAGGAACAGATGCGCGCTTGAGGCAGGAGAGATGGCATGATGAGCCCCAAGCCAAAATGACTCCCTTCTCCCAATTGATGTGAGGGTTGTGGCGACAAAGCCAAGGCAGCCCCAAAATTAGCGGTATCTGCGGATGATCTAGGATGCAAAATTGTATTTTTTCCTCATGGTTGCCTGACAGGCGCATAGAGAGAGGTGCGGTTTGGTGAGTTATCACCCCCAGGGGGCGCCCGTCCAAGGCATGGGCAGGTGAGGGTTTGGGCAGAGGGAAGCTCTTGAGACCGAGTTGAATCATTAGCTGCCGGCTAATGACGTTAGCGTCAGCCCCAGAGTCCACCAGGGTGCCTACAGTGTGGGGGCCATCAGACAGCAGGAGTTGGGCTTGTAAGAGGGCTCTGTCACGGGACAGGGAAAGAGTCACTTGACCCATTTTTACGCTACTCGGGACCGGGATTGGTCTTTTCACTGGGCATGCGGAAATAAAGTGTCCTGGTTCCCCACAATAAAGGCAGAGCCGGGCGGAGCGGCGGCGTTGCCGCTCTTCAGGAGTCAGGGGCGCGCGAGCTGGCTGCGTTGGCGCACTCCCGCCACCGGGAGGAGCTGACGTCGCCAGATGGGAGCTCACTCTGGCCGGCGGAGAAGCCCTCTGGTGCGTCTCTTCCCGTTGCAGTTCGCGTAGCCGATGCTGCAAGCGGATATCTATCCGCGTCGCCAGGTTAATCACCCCGTCCAAGGTGACGGGGAGTTCATGAGAAACTAATTCGTCCTTAAGACGGCTGGACAGTCCATGAAGGAAGGCGTCTACGAGTGCGGGACCGTTCCACCTATTCTGACTGGCTCGCGTCCGGAAGTCAATGGCGTAATCCGCCACCGTTCCGTCGCCTTGACGCAACTCGAGCAGGCCCCGGCCCAATTCCGCACTGGCGTAGCTGAGTCCAAAGACTTTTAAAATCTCCTCCTCGAGCGCCTGGAAGGAGGCACACGCGGGTGACCGTCTCCTCCATTCCGCCGTTCCCCACAAGCGGGCTCGGCCCGTAAGGTGGTTGATGACGAACGCTACTTTAGCGCGCTCGGAGGCAAATGTTCGGGGCTGCAGTGCGAACAAAAGTGAACAATTCGTTAGGAACGCCTCGCAAGTTTCGGGATCACCTTCGTAGCGTTCCGGGACGCCAATTTGGGGCTCGGGCCTGTCATGAGGCAGAAAATTGGGCGGATGATCGGGAGCGGATGACGGCTGGATGAGGGAACGGCGCGCTGGGTCCATTTGGACTGGCCAGATCGTACTGTTACGGCGGGACGAGGGAGGACCCAAGAGCACGCACGCACTGGTAAGGGCAATGGCAGAGTGTTTATTGAACAGAAGGTGCGGGTAGTCGTGGGAGCTGACGGGAGCGTGGCACAGACGTCTGGGGGGTTCTGGAGTCGGGAGAGCTGGGGTTTGGCTGGGAGTCGGGCAAAGGGAGCGAGACGGGAGGGGGGCTCGGGCATACAGGTAAAGACGGCAGGCTAGCGGGTGGTCAGAGGCAGGCAAGGTCGAAATACCAAGGATCCAGTCAATTCGGCAGGCAATCGGGAGGTCAAGGGCGAACAGGGTCGGACAACAGGCAGGCTGGCAGGAGGAATTGCTGGAAAGCTCGGCGTAGCGCATAGAGACGATCTGGCGGGTTGTGGAGGGAAGTGACCGGGCTTTATACTGAGCGGGTAAATGGTTGCAGGTGTTGGTGTTCGAGGCTGATTAGAAGGAGGGCTGAGCGGGTGTGGTGAAGCTGGAAGTGAGGTGGCTGAAATGGTGGACTGTGACAAGTTCTGAGGTTCTATGGCAACAAGGCTTGTTGACGTCTGTCCGCAGGCTGCGGGCACTTTAGCGATAATTCATGGGATAGTCATTTGTTCTCATTAAGAATGCACACACACAAATACACAAAGAACAATTCATAAACAGTCACAGCTGGTTTTCAGTTTATTTGATCATGGCCACAACAGAGTGAAGAATGGATAAGTGATTGTGGGCAGCCTACACAACAACACTGCTTGATGTTAGGCTTTGTCTCACTTTTATAAGATGTAAGCCTCTATTTGCAGGAACGGAGCTCAGGTCAGGGGATTTGAGAGGGAGGGATGCGCCATTGTGAGGGTGATCATGGCCAATCAAAGTGACTCAAAGCATCACAACTGAATCTGCTAGCATTTGGACTCCACTGAAGATGCAATTGAGTATGAAAATGGAGCACTTGATATTTTATAAAGATAACTCTTACCACTGGGCCGGCTGGGCCGATCTCTCCTGTCACTCCCTTCTCCCCAGGAGGCCCCTGCAAATGCAAACAGTGTTCCAAATGTCAGTTGTCTGAATGATAGCGGTTATGGCGACCAATATCAAGGGACCAAAGAAACCAACATCAGTTTTCTTCATAAAGTTCTCCCCTAACAAGTGAGTTTTGGGCTGGAGCCGACAAATATCTGGCAGACTATCATTTGACAGTTTATGCTGGCAGGTGTTTGATAGCACGGAACATAAGAAAACATATGCGAGGAGATATTTATGCCCAGTAGTGGAAAGAATTTTTTTCTCTTATATAATTTTTCAAGCACATGTGATCAATAGTACAATTTTAAACATTATGAAACCAGTATAGTTCCATGAATGTCTGTAATAATGGTTGTCTTACTGTTTCTTTCGGTAAATATTGTGAACACATGAACAAGGCAATCTTACCCGAGGCCCTGGAATGGAGAGGCCATTGGGCCCCTGAGGACCTGGCGGCCCTGGTGGTCCAGCAGAACCGGCCTCTCCCACAGGTCCTTGAGGCCCCTACAAAATAAATACAATAATAAAGGAACAACAATCTGATCATTCAAATATAATTAGCGAGTATTGCTAACACATAAATGTCTCTTTTACTCAGCACCCATAATTTTAGTTGCAGTTGGCAATCCTAAAGATTTGCTTTTATTTGTTTAATTACCTGAGTGAATATTTTTTAAAAATGAATTATCAATAAAACACATAGTTGATGAATTTAAACCAGAAGAGAGTAAACTAAAATGAAATCAGATTGGTTAACTTGTAAATGTCTGTGCAATTTATCTGCCACAAACAAATGGCAATTTGCTTGCGTGATGTCAAAAGAACAGTCAATCTCTTCAAATGCCTTGCTAGAAGCTGCAGGGGGAGGAATGTTACGAAGCAATTGTGATCTTGCAGGTGAGTATGTGTGCAGCATATGAATGTGCCAGTACAACCCTAAAATGTGTCTCACATAACACACAGTCTGCACGGAAGAATAAACTGTCCTTTATTCTGCCTATGGTGCATTCTTGGGAATTTCGAAAAAGACTCTTGGGTGGGCCATCTCATGTTCATCGCTTGACACCCTGTCCAATAACAATAATATTTTCTCATTGACTTACCGAAAGGCCACCCTGCATGAGTGAGCACGAGTGGTAGGAAGAGCCCTATCTACAACACGTTTTCCATATGTTAGACAAAATAACCATGAAGGGGATGGGGGCACGGAACAGCAAATCTCCTTCCACAGCTGGATGCTTAGTTACACTGCATGGTATTTTATCTACGGTGTATAAAAAATACACTAAATTTTAATCCCTCAGAAAACCAAGTATTCAATTGATTATTCCATTGAATAAGTGTGTAATCACACACACGCGCACCCACGCTCACATACTCAATTAAAATAAAACATTTTAATATCCATCCTTTAACTCAGTGGCTTATTCTCAAGAGGGTTGCAAGCGTGCCACGGCCCACTCCAGTGGTCTGTGGGGCAATGTCAGAGAAATCTCAGAAAAGAAGACTAGGACAAGCCTAGCTGCTTAAACAGCAAAAAGAGTAACTCAGACCAGCCAAGATTGACTTTTCTACGCCGGCGTAGGGAAAAAAGCTTGGGCAAATGTAACTCGTGGGTCTTCCAACGCCAGTTTTCCACTTGCCCAGCCGTTCCCCCCGGCTTTTATTGAATAGAAGCATAGCAGATTACAAGACACAACAAAAGAGCCAGCCGGGCGCCACCGGCAGCTGGGCCAAGGTCCCGGCTCACACTTTCGTGCGTCAACAGTTCTATCTAAGGACAGGGTCAAGATGAACTAGGATTGCATAAATGGGTAACAATGAACTAAGAACATAATGATAACAACCTAATATATGATTCCCTTCACAGGCAATTGGCAGTCACTTTCTGAACTAGTAACCAGCCAGTCACAGGGCACACAACAATTAACGTACACGCACAAATACTTCAATGGACAAATTACAGTTTCTTATATACCTACGACGCAAGTTTCTTGGAATCTGGTAGGAAACCGGAGAGCCCGGAGAAAACATGCGGGCAGGAGGGGAACATGCAACCGGCACAAGGGAAGGTCAGAGCCGCACCATGCCACCCAAAATTTGTATTCAAAATTTCCAAAGGCTGAAAGTGAGTCGAAGTCAGTGGATAAAAATAATCATTGTTTATTGTCTTTTACACATTTAAATTATTAAACAGATGCCTACAAAATTTGCAAATGCTTAACAATTGAGATTAGCATTAGCGCGCTAGCTATTGCCATTTAACATCAACAAACACTAACTACCCATTAGTTCCCAACCACATATTTTTATTTGTACAGTATATTACACATGCAAATGTCTCAATGTCACTTACAGATGATGCGGCGACAATATTTCTCGAGTATTGGGATTTTGACTTTTTGATTCCACATATGTGTTATGAAACCTGCTATGGAAGATGTTTTTAATTGTTGATAAAAGGTGCACTCCATCAAATTAATTAACTTAAGATAATTGAAGCTAAAATCATTTAGAAGTCTGTTTTGTGCCTTTCCTGGAGTGAAGTTTATTCCCATGCTCCAAGAACAAAGAGAGGGAACAAAGAGTCTTTGTGAACACTTCCCAACCAATGCATTTCATTCCATCTTTCGACCACATCAACAGGCGTCCACAGGCTGTAGATGGGGGCTGTAGTATCCTTGGAGAAAAGGTGTGGACCAAACATACAGTATGTAGAATGGAGAGTCAGCAAGTGCGTGAGAACACTGCTAAGAGATGTTGTGGGTGTTTTTATTGATCCTCCCTTTGTTCCTCGTGGGAGGGCTTTCTCATCTCCCAGCGGCATTGCACCTCCACCACATGAATGCATTGTTTTGGATTAATTAAAAAGTCACATAGCCACTTCATTTTTCTTTCAGTTTTAGCACCTTTAATAAATTCAAAATAGTTTATAAATTACATTCCTTGATGATGCAGTATATGATGTCTGCTCAGCAAATTCTTGCATAAACGATCATAGATTTTAAAGAAATGTATATGGAGTCATTAAGTCTGATATTTAACTTTTTACCGTTTTATCATAGAACACTAAATATGACTTTTTTCTTCTATGTCAGTATAATTCAGGTGAAATACCGTATTTTCCGCACTATAAGGCACGCCTAAAAGCCTTTTAATGCGCCTTTTAATCAGGTGCGCCTTATATTAGATCAATATTGAGATTGGGATCCGTAGATGAGGGAATGAATTGATAAAGTAAGCTTTACCTGTTTCTTTTGTGTGATTACAGTTGAACAAGGTTAGTCATATTGACATTGAGTTATTATGCTATTGAGAGTTTAGAGTTATTATTTGAGTTATTAATGTTATTACTTTGAGTATTACTATATTGTGATTGAAAAAGATTTGAAATATGTCATTAATTGAGGGTGCACCTTATAATCCGTTGCGCCTTATTTATGGAAAAAGTTTTAAAATATGTCATTAATTGAGGGTGTACCTTATGATCCGGTGCACCTTATAGTGCAGAAAATTTGGTATAATCTGCCTTTGTGAAGTCATTTATAATATCTATTTATTTGAAAATGTTAGATTTTTTTTAGAAATCAATATTTTCTTTTGCAATATGTTTAGTTAATTTTGTTTGCCTAGGATGTGCTTTTGTGGACACCATATACGTTAAAAAAAACAAAAGGCTAACAGACTAATTTGTCCATGTGGTCAACATAGATTACATGCATGTATCTCAGCAAAAATGGACCTTTACTCACCGTCACTCCGGGCTCACCCCTGTCTCCTCGAGTTCCTCGTATCCCCGGACCTCCCTGAGACACACCATAACACAACATACGGTGGAGTCATTCCCCTGAGAATCAGCAAGAATATATGTACGTGTTCAATGGTTACAATTCAAAGCTGTTGTACACCAACATTGATTTATGTGCGTCTATAAAAAAAAGTTTGGTTTAGTGGCCCTAAAGCTGTTTAGGGATAAACATTTTTGTTCTCAAGGGCCACATTGGATTTTTACTATGGACAGATGGGCCAAGTCATTTGTAGATGAGATAACATAAGGTCAATCCTGAGCATGATCTTCCTCAAACTATGCTTCCGCAATAAACTCAGCAAAAGTGTTGCCTTAATGCTCTTATTATAAAGTTGTATCCACAAATAAAGCCTCAGTCCAACAAACTGCCATTAGACTATAGCTCCAGCATGTCCCTGAGATTCTAAACTATTCTACTTGGAATACATTGCTTCCTGTGGTAAAACTATCTTCCAACTGTAGATTAAAAATTACTCTTGACTTTACAGCATCTACAGTATTTTCTGAGCAACACTGTGTTGATGGCAGTGTGTGATTCCCAGATTAATTTAAAAGTAGTCAAGGACAACAAATTTCATTTGATTGCTAGTCGGCCCTGAATGATTAAGTCTTGAATACAGTACTACTGAACAGCTGATAAGTATAGGTCAATTGGTTAATGTTGTTTTTTTGCAAAACAAACTCAATCGTAAACTTACCATTGTTGCTATTGTAACTTTTCCAAGACATTAAATTCTCCAAGCTTCAGATTGATTGTAATTGTTGATGGTTAAACATGCTCACCCCCTCAGAGATTTTTTGGTATACTAATGAGAAACAAATGTGACAGGAAGGTTAAAGTACGTGTCTTTCATCGTGCTCTGCTTCGTTGTAGACTTAATCCTTGAAATCTTGAACATTGACAGTTACAAAATGACCAACGCACTGCGTGAACAGAAGGGCATGGTACATGGTCGACTCATTTGGAAGAATGGTGACTGGTGTGTTTTGTAGCATGAAAAAATATATCCTATCATCACATTCAGAGATGGCCACATTTTGCAGTTACAATGTGATTTAAGTAGTCCATTCAAAGCTGCAGGGCCAAACAAACATTCCGAAAGGAACGCATAAAGCAATAGCAAAAAAAAAAAAAAAAAAGAGCCAGCGTTGGGATGACGAGGACGTAAAAGAAAATAATAGCATGGCCACAAAGACAGTATCACAGCTGCGTGCTGAGCTGCCTTTGGTTGAAGAATGAAAGTGAAAGAAAAATTCATACACAAAAAAGAAGTGAGGGGAGGATAACGAAAAGGTAGAAATTGTGCATTAACATATATATTGGCTATTTGTTGCAGTATCGCTGCACTACAGGCTTCTTAAGTGAGACATAATTAAGGAAAATTAGAAAGACGCTGGAAAGTGGACATGTGGATTCCCCAAATGAGAATGTGGAGCTTAGTTGGATGAAAATTGTAGTGGATCGTAATCTTCTGTGATGAATGGAATCACCATTTAATTACTCTCTCAAACTAGGTGGTAGTGATTGTGGAGACAGACTGATTGAGAGTTTAAAAAGTCTTAAATGAAGAGCAAAAACCACAGGCCATATGGTGAATGGAAAGACCGAGCAAGGAGACAGAGACAGACTAATTGAAAAATGAGCGTCAAGACAAGAAGAAGTTTCAGGCCATAAATGAACCTGTTAATGTTTTACTCAGAACTTTCTCTGAAATCGACCTACTCCATCGCAAAAGGCTCAATGCGTTGATGGCGAGTGACCGGTCGATCGTGAATGGTAGAATTGATAGAGTGCATGACATTGCATTTTGATGGTTGGGGGTTATTTATACCTGTATGTAAGTTAGAGCAGGTAGAAAGTGATGGGACAATTGACATCATGTTACATGCTACTGCCCTGGCCACGTTCACTCCCATGTCAGTGTCCGAGCTAAAATGTTTATGTTGCTTCCCTTATATTGTCAGATTAAAGCAATAACACTCTTATAAAGTAATTGGGTTGTACTATGTCGATTTATCCATGTAAAGATATCTTATGTGGTTTTGGGTTTGAGTTGTAGTCTTTAAGCAAAGATGGGAAATCAGGTCCAGAAAGTAAAAACCCCACCAAAGTTTGGCATTAGCCACGGATGCTTCTTCAGTCGTCAGTAGTTGACGTTTTGGAGCCGCGGCCCATCGATGGACAAAGATAATATTGCTAAAGACAATTAGCCTGCTTTCAATTTACTTGCAGTGCTGAGCTGTATCGTTGGCTCATGATTTTAGCTCACCGGAAGCGCTCTGCCACGGGGACATTGTCAAGAGCCCCACTCCCCTCACCACTTGCATTACCCCACCAAGAATTAGCCCATAAGGCAAAAATGACGTTTGGGCATCCCTGTTCTGGAAGATTCTTTAGATAGTGAGATACTTGGTACCACAGAAAATGTTTGCATTCCTTTAAATCAAATTGGCTGTTACCGATGTTAACCGATGTTCAGAATAGCTCCTGAGAATTGAATGCATTGAGGAAAAGTTGAGAAAAACGTTGGGAAACAGTATTGACAAACACGAGTGGACTAAACATCAATTGGGAAGGAATTTTAATTCCAAATCAAAGAAAAAACTCACAGGAGGTCCAGAAGGTCCTGGGGGTCCCTTGCTGTCTTGAGAACAGGTACAGGAGTGAGGCAATGAGGGGCACTCCTCTTCAACCCTCTATAACATATGCAGACCCAAATACAGATTAAGTTTATTCACAAAAATCCAGTTTTCTCAATTCAACTGTTACAGATGACTAAAACTGAAAATCAACACAAAGACAAAGAAAAACATATTTTTGGCAAGAACTTTTTTTTTTTTATTAGATCTATATTACATTTGATATGTAGCATTCATAGTGTGGTAATGATTTATTCTAAGTGGAATTTGCAACATAAACCCCCTTTCATGTGTACATGAGAACATAATTGAAATGGAAACATCATACAGTATATCCTCCAGGTGCCCATTGCCTGTAATTTGATTTTGTAAATCAAATTAGTTGCGGTTAAACGCCGGTGCTTCCTTCGCCAGGGGCCATCCCAATTCAAACGGATTCCAAAGTCGTTTGGATCTAATTTTAGTTTGGCCGTTCTGCTTTTATCGTCACTCAATTTGATCACAAGCACAATTAGGGCTCTGATTAGCTCAGTCTGTGATATCCACCAAATGACAACAGTGTGTGTACTTGTTCTTACCAAAGCTGGCAGTTCACAACACTTGTCCCTGCTTGCCCACGATGTACTGCAGATGATATCAAACATCTGGAGCTGAAACTGCAAATACACCCACGTAACGTTAGACTCTGGTTAGACTTTTTTGGCTTTTGAGACACATACGCACATGCACGCACACACACGCACTCACGCACATATCTTGATATGATGTCAAATGATGCGAGCTGCTTAGGGTTAATGGTCGGTGATATGTTAAGTGGATAAAAGTCCATTTGTCCTCCTTTTCCTATTAGAGGAATACTTTGGCTCAGCATGTTCCAAGCAGCACTCAATCCCCCACTCCCCACTCAACCCTGATTTTTCTGTGATACTTGATGTGTCGCGCATGACTAATAATGCACTTACCCTTTGTCTTTGCTTTTATACATGCAGACACGCGTCGTTGCATCATTACACCGGTTGATAAAGTTGAGGGGGAAAAAAAAAAAAAAAAAAAATATATATATATATATATATATATATATATATATATATATATATATATATATATATATATATATATATATACAGTGGTTCTCGTTTGGTGTACACGTAAGGCATATGAAGTCACTTCAGAGGGGTGAGAACAGGGTTTCTGCATATGTCTGCAAATCTCAGTTTTTTATGTTGTTTTTAATGCATCTTATTGCTTAAAATTTCTGTGTCTGACTGCAGAAATGTTGAATGTGGGTGACAAGAACGGTACAATTTTCTTTTCAAAATAAGAGTAAATTAAATGGAACATGAGGTAATATGGGGTTTTCAACTTTTTTCTTTTTTCGTTCAGGGGATGATGTTGCGTATTTATGATGTTCTGTATGCCTTCTTTTTCACCTGTGAAGCGATTTGAGTCTGCGGTGATTCAGGGCTATACAAATAAACTTCACCTGATATGCGCTGATTAGGAGATACCTGGCTAGAAATATTTCACAGGAGGTGCATCACTGGATAAAGGGTGAGAAGCACTGCTCTAGAGGGCTGACTGTCCAAGTAAATTCTATAGTTATCTGCTTATTTTTGAAAATGTGCTTGTGATAAGGCTGTTCTGTATTTCGATATATTTTGACGGTGGCACAGTGGTTAGCATGTCTGCCTCATAGTTCAGGGAGCTGAGTTCAAATCCACCTCACTCCGGCCGGCCTTCCTGTGTGGAGTGCGCATGAACTCCTAGAGCCAGCGTGGGTTCTCTCCGGGCGCTCTGGCTTCCTCCCACATTCCAAAAACAAGCATAGCAGATGAATTGGGCACTGAAAATTGTCCTTGTCCTGTGATTGGGTGCGTGAATGTTGTTCATCTCTGGGTGCGCTGGCCGGCAACCAGTTCAGGGTGTCCTCCGCTTACTGCCCATAGACAGCTGGGATAGGCACCAGCGAGCCTGCGACCCTTGTGAGGATAAGCAGCTACAGAAAGATGTATGGATGGATGAATTTGACAAATTTACTCAACACACTCACACCGATCAAGCGACATCTGGAGTCTACACTAATGCACGATCACATCAAAGCCAAATGGTAAGCAGAGCTGCAGTGATAACTGGCATATACTCAAAGTTGAGCTGAATAGTCAGTCGATGTGTGGGTGAGGTGTGTTCCGCTACAACTGACAAATTTAGTTCTCCAGCTTGGTGATAAACGGATTTCTCTTCAAATGAAAACTGAATCAAACGTATACGGCAGCTCACTCTTCAGGGAGGGGCGGCTATGATTTCAAACAGCTTGTACGAGCTTTGCATAAGCACCATTTGCAAATTTTCCCAAAGCTTTTCTGGATACCCCCATGCTATAAACACGCTAATCATGATCAGATTTCAAGACTCAATAAGTAGACGTTAACATGCAGGTAGGTTACTGACCGGAGCAGAGTAGTCCCGTCCGCCTCGAGAGCGCACCATGCGACCCAGGACCTCCACGCCATCCGTGGTGATGTTCCCAGATGCAGTGACGGCCTTTTCTCCGACAACGGCGCAATCCAACACCACCTTTACTGCTGTCTTACTGACGGTTACATGGAGCTAAACAGAGATGTGGATCAAAAGCATTTGAGTATTTATTGAAACAACACTACGAAAATAGAAACTTTTTGTGGTTTGCAATGTTTCTTTGTAGGTGAAAATTGCAAAAGTAAACAGACAAACCAACACGATCAGATTTTTTTCTTTTGTATGTTATCAAATTTGTCAAAAAAGATGACAACAAAGGCTTCGGTGGTTTGACTTTTGATTGCGAGTTATGTTCTGCTTGATAAATAAATAAATAAATACAATAAATGAATAAATAAAAATTGGGATAGTATAAAAAATAGGAGAAAAGAAAAAAAGGGTGTGTTTTCTGATTATTCAAAGGCACAAACATCAACAGCATCAGTGGGTGTTTATAAGGCACCTCGTTTGTTTTTGTCTGGCTTATCATTTCCCAGACATGAGACAAATTGCTTTTCGTCTTCTGCTGAGAGTGATGTATTATCAATCATATTGCACGTATGATTTGGGGGGGGGGCAATGAGAGGAATTTATTAAGTCTGTTGTACTGTGAGAGTAAGAATCCATTACACTGAGTTATCAGGTGATTGCGATCTTCAAAGGGCACAAACACAGCTAACCAAACAAAGAATAAAGAAACTGAATCGGGGAAGAAACCGCCAACGTTTCCAAGATATTGTAAGTTTATTATGAATACATGCAATTCATTGCAAAGATTTTTAAACCAATGCGGATATATATATATATATATATATATATATATATATATATATATATATATATATATATATATATATATATATATATATTTTTTTTTTTACTCTCCAATAATTCAAAGATACTTTGGTTAAATTAAATTAGTCTTCTCAGTCTTTTTTGCAACGGATACAAATACAATATCAAAGTGATAGTAAATGACAAATGAAATATATGTAAACATTGCTTTCTCACAGCATTAACGATTTGGACTTTAGGTAATAGGATTTAGCTGGATATAAGGCGCAGGTGATATGCTGTTATGACTTTATTAATCTCTTCAATTTACATGAAGAAATTGTCACTTCACTTGTAGTTCTTCGCTTACAGTTTGGCCTTTCTAAATCCTCTCGCTTCACTCGTTGCCTCAAGCTGAAAAAACGAAATTTATGCACATGCATGCTAATCTTCCATACAAGTTGCTGTGCCAATGTAGGCATTCAGTTGAATTTAAGTATAACAATGCTGCATAATTTAACCTTTGTTGAGCTTGGACTATGGAATACTGAAATACCACAAATTAAGGCAGGCTCGTGGATAGGAAATTATTATTCAGGAAATCTCATTTGAATTGCTAAATTTTCCAACGTTTCGAAGATCTATCAAGCTTTTGAATGTCGATTTTGGAAATCATAGAAATTAATATGCCTTTCATTTATGGGCATTAAGGACAGGATGAATTACATGCAAACTGATAATTACTAAAATCTAAATATCACTTTTAAAAAAACTACTGTAAGTGGAATGAAGTGCCCCCAAGGTAAATATAATAACACTACAAATTTGAGGGAATGAAACATTACAAGCTGAATTGAATTATCACTATGACACTTATTATGCATATGTGGCTTTGCACAGTTAGGACAACAGTCACCTAGTGTCGCTAAAGTGGGGTTCTGCTAGGGATCAGTGGAAGGAGTGTAAAGAAACAACTTGTGTTAGGAAAGAAAATAAATTGCATCCTGTACTCTAATATTTTATCATAGATTTGGTTGAGACGTCTGTGTTTAAATATGTATGTGAAATCACTTTTCAAATTAGTTAGTGTAAAAAAGAATGTCCCCATTTTTGCAAGACGTTTCCACTGTTTTCTTTGTATATCACTCATGGCCACAGATTTGAATAAAGCTTTAAAAGAATGACACCCAAGAAATACCATTAGGGCTTGTGCTGTTCAAATGCAGACTTGAACTTAGGATGAGACATTCCAACATATTATAAGGCTGGTATGAATGATTCTCACATTCTGTTCCTTTTAGCGGATACTTACAAGAATTAGAAAAAAAAAATCACCATAGATAACTTAAGTAAAAACACTAACCTTGTGGAAACTTCCATGAAATACTTTTTTAATTTGTGTTCCTTCAAAAGTGACACTCTGAAAGTCCCCTTTGTAGTCATAGTTGAAGAATTTCAAACTCTTCTCAGAGTCTGTAAATTAGAAGAGATTAACATTTAGACATATTGTACAGTCAATAAAACGTACAGGCACATATGACTGAATACATTAAAATATTAGTTGTTACAAAGACAAATTGCTCAGCTTTGATAACCTCATCAGAAAGGTATTAAATTAACAATAAACTCATTATTACGGTACAGTGAAGGCCACTTATTCAAGCTTCAGCCTTAAAACACTCTCACATGCAAGTTATGCAACCAAGTTAAAGGGGGGCATTTTCCTCCTCAATGAAGTCGTCAGCAATCTTTGCAGAACCTGATTTAAATCAGGTGAGATGGTTGAGAGGAAACATGAAAAACAGGCTGCATTTTGGCTCTCGAAAAGGACTAAATTAATGATTACTTTCGGTAGTAAAAGTACTTAAGTAATCAATTATTTTGGCTATGCAAGAACTACAAGGAATCAATTATTTTAAGTACTAAAGTAATCAATTACTTTATGTACTTCAATGTGTAAAGTAATTGATTATTTTAATAGTTGCCTCAAGTAATTGATTACTTTGATACTTCATTCAGTACTCTCGCTTTTTAGACACTTATTGGGCCAAACATTGGGGAAAAAAACGAAAGAAAGAACTATATAACGGACCTGGGATTGAATGTCTGTATTCTTGAAAGATGTCGTTGGGATTAAATTAGTTAATTATTTTTTGGAAATGTCTGTCAAACATGTCTACAAATACTGTATGCTTGCTGATACAAATATTAATTTGACCATGATAAACCAATATTTCCTCTGAAATCTTCAGGGAACGTGTAGACTGCTATTTTGGGGGTAAACTTGCAAGGACTGACTCAGAGTCTTCCCAATGTTACTGACAACTCTCTACAGGTGGAATTTTGAGAACTAGAGACGACTGACTCAAAAATAACTGTACACCATGTGCAATGCTGCTCATTGTATTATTGTCTGTAAATAACTTTAATATCCATCCTCATTAACAAAGTGAGAGCGCTACTCTCCCTAGGCAGTTTTATGACTCACTGTTGGAGCAAATACATTTTTTTTTTTTATATAAGATCAATGGGTTTAAAAATATATTTGTCTTTGTTTTTACTTATTCGTTTTTTGGAGAAGTTGCTGCACCTCTGCTGAAGTCTCGTGGCATACCCGATAAAACAGAAGCGTACTGTAATACTTTGAAAGCACTGCTTGGGGACTCACACAGGAAAAAAAAAAAAGTGTCGTGAACATTTTGTAGTCCATGACTCAATTACCCTGAAATGATCGAAATGTAACCTCAAGTATGCAATGTTTTTATCTGCTGAAAATTTGCCGGGTGAGTTAATTTCCCATCTATGCTCTAATCAAACAAATTTCTCCGGCCCCAGTTTCTAAAAGTGCAGCATCATGAAGGATTTATCTCGAGATGCTGACACAGCAGACGACAACGCGAATCTGCAGAGTGAGACAATGACAAGAGAAAGAAGCACCAAAGGTTGAAATAAACCCACATTCCAAGATGAGTCCCACCAATGGCTCGGCGTCCTTATTGAGGATTTCCCACAATGCAAAGGGCTCCTGCGGCGTCTCGGGAAGCAGGCGGATCATCATAGAGATGGTGTAGTCAGATGGTAAACCTTCAGGATGAAGGTACCTGGCACACACATGCAGTAATGGGCAGACACACACACAAACACGCAGGCAAAGACACACACACGTACACAACGCAGAAAATGAGTTAACAGTGCCCTAAAGGCATGTACTCACAGGTGTCTTCTCCAAGTCTCGTTGCCACTTGGCTGAGAGCTTTTACGGAGCGTTTGGCTGCCTCCAACTGTCTCGGAGTGCCACCTTTTTTCATCAGAGAATCAAACTTTTTTTGAGGGGAGCTGCCTCCGAGCACTTGAAGTTCAAAAGATTTCAGCATCTACTTTTCACCACTCTTGTCAGTGTCACTTTTGAAAAATCTGAACACTCCTAGTTAAGGAGGCTAAATATAAAGCTTGCTGACGAAAAGCCCCAACAACGCCACAGACAATATAGCATTACAGAAGTACTTGGGATTACACTTGAATGTTCCTGCTACATTTTGAGCACATCTAGCTGAAAATATATACTGCCGGCACAAACTCCTTTGCTATACTTTGCTTTATCTTGACCTATGAAATCTGACATCACAGATTTGATTATTTTTACATTGACGACAAAGCCATAAAACTGGTTAGCACTTGTCAGTGTTAATATGTTTTTTTTCTAAGTTTTATATTGCATTTTTATTTTATATGTGTTGTTTAGAATGCTCGCTTAGAACATTTTCACTCATTTTGCTACATGAGGAGCAAGTTGGACTCATAAGCAGACAGGACACACATCTGGAGAAGACGTCTTTATGTACAAAATCGGAAAAAAATAGGCCTAGAGAATTAGACCTGGAAGACTAGACCTGGAACAATACACCTGAAACACTACACCTGGAAAACGACACTTGGAACATTGGACCTGGAGCACAAGATGTGGAACTTTAGATTTGGAACACCAGACCTGGAAAACCGGACCTGGACAAGTAGACCTGAAACACTGGACCTGCAACACTAGACTTGGTAACTGGACCAACCTAAATCCTAAAATGATGACAGACTGGACGACACGGACTGCAATCAATAGGTTGAAAGCATTTTAAAATGCAAAGAGAGCCTTCCTATGTACATCAACCCCATGTCTAAAATGCAAAGTCAATTTTGATTTCCGCTATCATGGCAACTAATAGGGAAAAAGCAGATGAAACCAAACTTGCATTTTGGGAAAAATCATCAAAACCAAGAAATATTGATTTCACGTTTCTCTCCGGTGAATTGGGCCACCCTTCACTCACCTGGTGGGCTGCGACACCAGAGCGTCACGGCGCAACCTGTAACACGGGAAGCTGTTGAATGAGCCCGGCTCCAAAGAAACCCCAGATATGCTGCTGTACTCCTTCTCCACCAAACCAAACTTCTCCATCATACGAAAACCTGCAGGAGACAAGTCCACGCCATGCCCTCTTTCCTTTTGATTATGCCAACATTAGAAATGATACTCCATCAATCTAAGTTCTTACCTGCAATGCTGTTTCCACTCATCAGAATTGAAGGACAAGCTGAAAATGACAAACACGGAAGTTAGACCCTCATACTTAGTGTACTATCCATCCTATGTTTTGAAGAAGGAGTTACTTACTGGCAGTGGCGGCCTCACAGACAAAAGTAATGAGCTGTTCTTCGATTTTCTTCACAGCATCCAAATCGTCCACGAAGAAGACATGTCTGTCGCTAGGCTTACTGGCAATGTTGACTAGTTCACCATAATCTGCATCCGCAAAGCCGATTGCGAAAATGACGTATCCTGGGGCGTGGGATCAAATGAGATAGACAATCGATGAACGACGTTGACGCCTTTCTCAGCAGCGTGAAACAAACGCTGGATAATTTCTTTAGTACAAGCCACACATTAAATGTCAATAAAATTGTGTTGCCAACCCCGCAGTTTTTTTTCTTTTTATGTACGTGTAACCCAGTACAAACCATCCATTTGCATTTCTTTGGACACTTTATTAACGTCATCCTGTGAACGGCCATCGGTGAGTACAACCAGGACTTTGGGTACCCCTCGCCTAGCTCCAGCATCTGAGGTGAAAATGGACTCCTTCACATGCTTGATGGCACGACCTGATAATGGAAAACAATCAATCAACAATCCATTAATCAAATTGTTTTTTAAGTCCAACCATTCAACCATCTTCATCCATCTTCATTTTACTGCCTTATTTGATTAAATTTTGTGTGCAAATTTTGGAAGTCAGCCGTTGTTAATAACTTCAAAATGAAACGGTATAATATGTGACTAACTCTGGCAAAAAGGTCCTTGTGTCAAAAAATGAATCATATCTTCTAATTCTGTTCATAATTCCCTTTAAAATTGTATATAATGCATAGAGATAATGCAAAAAATGACAGTTATAGTGATTTGAATTTGAAGTTTCTAGTTTTGGGAAAAAAAACAACAACAAAAAAAACACATTTAACCAGTATTTTCACCATTTTTGGATAATTTTCTTCCACATACTTTTCTCCTTTTAACCAAAGGATGGCATACCCCTGGTTGTGTATATTATCATGATTCCCCAAATATAAGTGACTAAAAATTAAGACTAAAAGTATGAGTATGTCCAAAAAATAATAACTTAAATTTTTGAATGATTTTTTTTCTTTTTTCTTTTTATAAAACGCCATTCGAGGAAGATAAATCAATCAGCCAAATAAACCAAGTTTTGACGTGCAGATGTGTATTTTTACATTAGCTGTCTTTTAGGTTGTTACAGCATTATTTTCAATAAAAGAAAAGGGAAACAGAAAAACAGCTGCTTCGAGCGTATTCAACTTTACACAGGCGCGGTGTTCACTGACCATTCACAATGTGGGAAATCTGAACTACACTAAACCCACGGCAAAAATATCATTTACGAATATGAACATAAGAAAATATTAGGAATTTCTAAAAGATGAGATACTCCTCCTTTTTTTGTCCAAAATGTCACTCAAATTACTTATTTTCAATCAAACTGTGATTACAACAGAACGGAATATGATAGAAACATACTTTTTTCTTTTCTTCTGATCAACGACTAAAATCTCCTTTCATATTCATGTTTGCATGGACATAGCACACCATATTTTGTCGGCTTTGTTAAAGTTACCATTTTAATTTAAAAAAAAAAAAAAAAACTCACTTGATTTCTTCCTTCTGTCCAGACAAATGAAATATAGTACGAAGGCCAAAACTTATGCATGTCAATGAGGGACCTACAAAACCACAGCAAGCCAAGCTAAGGGCAGCATGTCCATTAGCATTTAGAATAAGTGAATTTAAATGAGCTTCTAATGTTCACAGATATGTTAAAATAGAATCCAAAAATGTCATGAAGGTTGAAAGTTGATGAACTTTTAAAAGTTGATTCACACTAAACTTGGTTTTAATCAGTCAATAAAATGTATGCGGGCATCTTGGATAGTTTAAAGACCCTCCCAAAAGACAACACATAAAAACTTTATTCATGAGACGATGCTAAAAGGCATTTTCTCAATCATGCGGGATTTGAGCTTATAAATATTTGATTTTGTTGTTGTTATTGAACAACTCTTGTCATCACTAACCTCTGAAAGGAACCATTGTGAATACATACATCCGTAACATATAAGGCTTCATGTTTATCGCCATTCGTTGTCAATCCTTTATCATTATTGGCAAGAAAACTGATCATTAAGTGGTCCTTATAGCCACGATCGATCAGTTCATTATCACTACACAACATGTCGGAGCCTCTCACTTCCCCATTCAGATTAGTATTTATAGTTTGTGAGGCTCAACTTGACCTTTTGATAATGGCATGGACAATCGCCATCATCTATCCTCAGAAGTGCTTCTGTCAATTAACATTTTATTTTCTCATCCTTCTTTTTTCTCAGGCTTGTCTGAATCATTAATGGCGGCAGGGCTAGAATGGAGTCAATCCCACACCACCGTAGGCTTCCAAAAGATGGAAGTGACACATCCACCAATTAGATTTTTATAATATTTACTGCCGTTGACAGTTTGAGAAGCAATTTTTTTCAGGACTGCAGTGAATTTAGCTAAGTTTTGAGCATTTTGTCAGAGTCAAAGGCAGTTTCAACGTTTAAGATATGAGATTATGAAAAATGGAACCCTTTAACAGTCAAATAAAATAATACAGCACAGAACGTCATGCATGTAAGACCTATTCGTAAAGTCTATATTCAATATACATTGCTGCAAAGCTCACCTGGGCAGCAATGTCGCTGCGTGAACATTCATTTATAATGGCAATTCTATCTGCTAAACTTCCCTCGTGAGAAGATGATGGAGGATGGAAGATGTCAGCCACATACACATACTTTGCCGCCCCTAAAGTCAACCTGACAGGCGTGTTGAGCGTGGAGCCGAAACGCTCCTTCAAGATTATCCTTCCTTGCAGATCCCGCTTTTTTCCCTCTGCATTCCTCCCTACACACGCTCACCTGGTTAATAAAAGTAAGAGCCTTGAGACTAATTAAAAGCTGTCGGGCTATCATTTCCTTGTTGGGTACTAGGAGAGCACAAAATGAGTACACTTTGAATCAAGGAGGTGTGGAAGTGGCACAGATACAATTAAATAGTTGAAACTTTTTGTTTTTTTTAATGATTTCAGAACCTCTTCTAATTTCGATGTGAACTATACCCTGCACAATTTAATTGAATAACTAATTGGATCCTTAAAGGAAAGGGTAACGAATCCAATAATTTTGTAGCTGAGTATAATAAAGATCAATAACAATCACACCAACGTTAAACAAGTCAGTACACATCTGGCATCACTTAAAGTGATTTGGATTAAAAAACAGGAAAGTTATTTCCATCATTGTATCTTACACCCACAGCCAAACAAGAGCTTCCAAAACATCAGTAGGGTCTCAGTATTCAAAGTTATTAGTTGGGGGAAAATAGAATGTCCGCAGCATTAGATAAACGTTGGAACACAGTCAATATCTTATGGAGAAAAATGGGGCACAGCGGTGACATTTGATAAACTAAAGCCAGTATCCAAAATGGCTAAAATCACTCAGGTAGGTGGTGAAGAGCCCAATTGCAACATAAACTTGTGCTGGTACGCTACACATAACAACACTCTCCAGTAGTTTTTATGGCGTACACAACTAAGCTCAAGAGGAAGTATATAAGGCAATGATGATTGCTCTGTCACTGGCAACGCAAATGAAGACAAAACAAATGAACCTACCAGTAAATACAAGCAAGAACATTATCAAATGTCTGCATGTACTACCACAGTTTCACAAGAAAGGGGCTCCTCTCAAGCTTATTGTTAGTAGCACCAGCTCTGAACAACTATAAATAACGAATTACTATATAACTAATAAATTAGATCTCAGGTCTTCAGAAAACCAACCACAGATAGGAATAGCTGATATTGAGATATTGACCTGATGACCACTTTCTGGGTCTAACAAACATTTGTGAGCCAGTGAGCAAATGTAAAAGCTGAGGAAAGTGTGTGTTTCTATAACATTACTCTCATTCATTCATTTTCTTCACGAATCACTTTGCATGCACTGTTCATGGATGCAGCAATTGGGCAAACAAGGATGTTTGTAATCCAATCATTTAAACAACATTTCAACATGTGAGTTCCAAGGATGGTTGATCAAAGCCTTCCACAGATATGTATATATATATATATATATATATATATATATATATATATATATATATATATATATATATATATATATATATAGATATAGATATAGATATAGATATAGATATATATGTATATATAAACAGTGGCGCTGACTCGCGAGATAACGCAGTCTCGTGAAATCTCTGAATACTATTTATAGAGGACTGTATGGTTGTCAGACCCTCACAGAAAAAGCACAATAGATCTCTAAAAGAGACAGAGGGTTATATACAGGAATGCTGCAAGCTTTGCCATAAGTACCAGGGCAGCTACCGATCCTGAAGATAAACAGGAAACGTAAAGTGGTGACCCCTTGCTTGGTGGGTTGATGATAGAAAAACGTGATGACATTAAACACATCAAACCCAGTTGGGAAAACCTAGGTGAGAAAAAAAAGACGATAATTGCCAATTTAGAAAGACGTTCTCCCAAAACAGGACTGCACCTGTAGACAGGTTCCAACTATGTGCTGATATTTCTCTTCCCAAGGATTGTATGCCACCCGGCAGTTGAACGACTTATGCAAAAGAATCATTCACCAATCACACCTGGCAACAACATCACCACCACAAACGACTGGCACATGACCACCCCTACCCCTACATAAATGGGAAATTGAAGGTGAAACGTCCTATCAAGCAAGTTGCCTCAAATCAACATCTGGGGTTGCCATGATCTGGATCACCGGAGAATCCACACAGACATTCGGGATCACATCACATCCCCTTTTTATTTTTGCAAGGATCTGTCAGACATGACAAATGACGGTGCGGTTGGCCTATAAAGAGTAGTGTTGTCAGATATCTGCCAGTGATACATGTTTCCACACTGTTCAGGGATCACACATGGCAAGAGAGGAATTACAGAAGCTACCCGGGCATGAAGAGCAACAGACATAGCAGAAGGGATAAGAGGCCCAGGAACTCAAAATTGGAACTGTGTTACATGAGAATATTCGGGCAAGAAAATACATTTAAGAAGAAAAAACAAAAGAAGAATACGTTTCACATTGAAATATGCTAGGAAATTTTAGTTCAGTAACTCAATTAACCAGTGATCCACTACTCTGTGCGTGTTCAGTCAATCATGTCAGCATAGATTGGCCCCCATTTATAAAAGCTGTTGTCTCACCATCAGTGGGGATCTGAAAGATAAAAATACTTGAATAATCTCTTCCTGTTTTAGCCCGCAAAGCCTTGCCGCATCTCAAACCTTTGTTCTCTCGTGCGGATGGATATTTTTACCTCAGCCAAGGAGCTTATGATTGGGTGTTTGTTTGTTTGCCAGTTTCTAAGCAAGAAGAGACATACTTGGCACTTTTTATTGGGGAAGGAGTGTACCATGGACCAAGAAAGAACCGATATTTGAAGGAACTCAAATATATATGACTCCTTTTTCTGTATGATAGTAAGGAAAACATTAGTTTTATTAGTTACTAAGGAGAAAATGTTGAAGTGGCGAAAATGTGCATTTGGGAGCGCACAGCTGTATCATCAACGTTTGTAGGACATAATTCAGTCCCATGTAGAACTGCTAGGAATAACGGTTTTCAGAGGGCACAGATTTGATAGGAGGAACGGGTGTTTGCTTTGTCCTGCAGGCTCTGAAGTTCATTTTGATTTCATTAAAATGTCTGTTTTTGGCTCCTTTACTTAGTCTCCATGTCCAATTACTGATCATAACAGTGTTAGCGTTTGTCTTTATATTTCGTGGGTCACTGGCTTTAGAATGATGCCGTGAAGGGGGCAGGCCAGCCACACGGTGAGAGCCGCCACTTCAGTAAACCACTTGTTTCATTTTCGGTTAAGAAATGTTGCCGCCACAAATGTGCATATTTCATAAGAAATTAAATCAGCAATGTGCCAAAGGTAAAATGTCATTATTTATATGCATAGATCTAACTGTGAAAAGTTTAAAATACTGTGGTAGGTGACCTTTAATCTCTTCATGGAAAACCCTGCAAATCTTCTTTAGTGATTTGATGTGAAACACAAATGTGTGTTTAACATGAGATTTTTTTGTTGTTACCTAGAACGCCAACAGAGTAACCCTTTGAAATGCTATGCGATGGTTAAGAATATATAGTTTTTTTTCTCGTACTGTACATTATCAAGCAATTGGTGGATTCCATAGATATTGATACAAAGATCCTTCTCTCTGTGAAGCTGTCGAGCTGAGCAAATCCCACAACGGTCTTAAAGCCCCTATTGTAAAATGATACATTTGCCTTGTATCATAGCTGAATGTCTGACGTTGGAAAAAAAAGAAAAAACATCGTTCAAAGTAGCTGAATAATTCAACAAGTCAGCGGCTGTATCTAAGTCAACAATTAAGCTAAGACTTGCTCAAATTACTGTATATATAACTCGTGGACTCGGACTCAGACACCCATGACTCAAACTTGAGTTGGGCTCCAAAAAAAGGGACTTAATCCTTAAAAATAAACAATTTTTATGGTATCAGTAACATGACATGAAAGGCATTGGAACAAAATCATCTTCTCGGAAGCATAGACACAACAACACTCAACCAACTTGATAATCTTTGGTTCCCAGAGAGTGAGTAGCCTCCGTTTTGAGCAATATGGCGATGTTCTGAAATCATTCACATTCACACAGGGTTGTTTGGAAATGAGGTTCAAACTATCAATTCAGGGCACTAAAAACAACAACAACAATCGAGGGACAACTGATGCTCATTTTTTTCAATTGATACCCAATTTTTTTTTTTTTTTCTTGATTGCCATTCATTTTTTGGCATTTTTTTTTTGTTTGTTCATTTGTTTGTTTTAAGGATGATGTCATGCAGGCAACAAAAATATCTAGGCGGTTGACTGGAAGGTTGACCGAGGGTGACGCATCTAGCACACCTGGTTTAATCAAACTTAAAAGAATTTCCTATTTTTTTAATAAGAATGATCGCCTTTGCAAGGCTAGAGCATAAATATGTTTCAAATACACTCTGTACATGCTGTAAGACATTCATCAACAATTATACACGCCCGCATAACAAACTGACACATTTTTCCGCATTTTTATGCAAGGAACAGACTGGTGGTGTCAAGGATTAGGAGAATTACTTGAGCACTAAAATCCAACCCTGTTTGTGTGTGTGTGTGTGTGTGTGTGTGTGTGTGTGTGTGTGTGTGTGTCTTTCTTACACAAATACTGTTATGAAGATTAGCGAGGCAGAATACTTAACACATATATCCCCAATGTCAATAAGGTGCAGTTATTAAACTGTTTACAAGCTGAAGTTGCCAGGAAGTTCCCACGTGTGCGTTCATTGAACAAATCAAGTTTGAATAATCAGCAATGCCAACCCCTATTATAACCTCTATGGATATTTTAATTTGGCAATAAACATTTGCACCTCTGCCAAAAAAAATACAGTACATGTTACCCGAAAGACTCCAAGCGAAACTAATATTTTCTTCATTGTTTTAATGTATTTTCATTTTTTGAATGCTTTTGAATGATTTACGATTTGTTCAATGTGTGCTATTTTAATACACAGTAGTGTGTCTTATTTACTGAATGACACAAAAAGAAGTTGTTATAATAAGTGTTTCTAGATTAGTTGTATGGTTCTTTGGAGAAGCTTCATTGATTACTTTTTTTTTTAAAGATAAATAAAACAATTCTGGGAAACTTGTTCAGATCTCAAAAATTAAAATCAAAACTCAGCACCATTATAATAATTATAATGAATTACTTAAATTATCTAATACACTATGCGTACTATTATAATACTTTAAACATTTGAAGCAGTCTTTGTTATGCAACAACAAGGTGTCACTTCTGGTTTTTGGACTGTCCTGTGTATTATAGTTTCTCTCTCGTCCCTCTCTCTCGAGACACTAATTAATTTGCTTTTTGAAGTTGGTTACTCTCTACTAAAATGTGGTCGCAGTGTGATTTCAGAGAAACTTAGACTGCAACAGCAGGCTCTTATTCCAGTGTTTTGAGTTACAATTAATGATAGTTTACAGACCCTTATAGGGGCTTGTAGGTTATTGGCTGCCATGGTGGTGTGCCATGTTAACTTCCTTAGTTAGCCGGCCTCATAAGCCACCTAAACTTTCTTGAAACCAGTTTTTGATTGTTGACTAAAATGTGACATATTCAACCAAAGTTCAAATCTTGTCTGCCAAACATAAGCTTCAGTTTCTGCATGTCAAGCACATGATATCTACTAAATTGCTCCCCTCTGGAATTTTTTTTTTTCATTTATCTGGCACAACGGAACATATGGCGACTGCCTGTAACCAAATGTGAACAAATCGGAACACTTGGCATTTGAATGATGGATAAATAATGAAGAAAAATAACAGTGTCAGCCAATTACCCTCCAGAACAGATAATGCCGCCAAAGGAAAAAGGTCAAAGTGGGAGAAGGGTGTTATTTAGTTGAATATTTGGAGGATGTAAACGTGCAATGAGGGGACAGAAGATACTTTTTAGGGAGTGAAAAGGCAATAGGTTTGCATTTTGGAGCCTGAGAATTCATTTTCAACCTCGGTATTGCATCCCAGCTTCATCAAGCCGTGATCTTCAGCTCTCTTTGGAGCAGTTAGCAGTCAAGTGTGAACATTCCGTTCAAGGTGTTAAATATAAGTTGGAAAGTTTAGGTACAGTCTAGGCAAATTGAAATACTGAAAAGGCAATAAAAAGATCATTTTCTGGGATTGATAGTGTACATTACTATATAATTATATTTTTCCCGTGAACATGTGGAGGGGAACAAGGGGGAACAAAGAAAGAACAGACTTTGTGAGAGAAGAGTGAATGACTCGTGAGAACATAGCTTTTGAGAGCTACACAAAATTAAGACTCGGCGAATTCAATAAAGGAGGAAGGACAAAAAAGAAGCAAAGATTCCATTGTCAGTAAACAAGAAACACAAAGGACTTCAATTTTCACTCTTTTGTGTGTCGCTGTATAATTGTAAAATTGCCGTTCTTTGTACTTCCCATTCCCGTCATGGTGCGGCCAATTCTCTGACAACTCGTCACAGGACTACAGAGCACGACACAACTTCGAAATTAAAACACGATTGTACAATCAAAACCTTTCAGAAGAAAAATGCCTTAAACAAAGAAACAAAAACATATAGAGCTGCCAAGAAATTCGACAGAATAGAATATTAATTACATTCTCAAATTAATTGATCAAATTAATCTTTTTAATCTCACCTTAAAATTCTGCCAAAGGTTTTTTTTTGTTTTTTTTGTTTGTTTTTTTTTAGATATATTGAGTTACTCTGGTGAATCAAAAGGTTAATATACAATAACCAAACGTGGTTACGGTTTTCAAACAGACTTAAAGTTGTAACCATTTACCTTTTCCTGTATTTCAGATTAGTCTCAAGTGCTGGCTGAAAGTGGAACTGTTTTCCTTTGTCAATCGACAAATAATTTAAAAAATATCATTAAAATTTAGCATTGTCCCACCTGTTTGTCGCAAACATGTTGAAACGTAAGGTGTTTTTTAATTTGGTTTGCGCTTTATTACTTCTCACTACATTAGCATCTCTGCTATCTCTAGCTGTGGATGCAGTCGCAGCTGGATGCTTTACCATTCATCAGACCAACATTTCACACGTGTTCTTCCATTTTCGCATCCTCATTCTGCTCCTCATCTTACACTCCCACCCACAACAGCAGCCTATCTGATTATGTCAAATATATTGACAGCCAATCAGTGTCCTCTTCAGGGTGTGCTCGGCCTTTGTTGTCCAACACCCAACAACTCAAGCATAAAAAGCTCAATGCCTGAGAACGGACATGACCAAACATAAAGAAAGTATAATGTTGGAGATTGAAAATGAGATTAATGTGAATTAAAAATAAACAACACTTTAACTAGGGCTATAATTAACTGATTGCAATTTCTGTAAATTCGACACCACGAAAATACTTGACATCAAGCATGGGGTTGCGGGTGAACTGGAGCTAAATCCTCCTGTCATTGGGCAGTAGATTGGGAACACCCTGTACTGGTTGCCAGCCAATCACTGGGCACACATAGACGAACAATCATTAAAACATCAAACACACCGAAGAGCAATTTGGAGTGTCAAATATACCAACCATGTATGTTTTTGGGAATGTGAGAAGAAACCTGAGTACCACTAGAAATCTCATGTGGGCTTAGGGAGAACATGCTAACTGCACACAGCCAGAATCAAACCGGTGACCTTTGTGAGGCGGACATTCGTGAGGCGGACATTCCCACACCCTCACCGTGATGCCGAAAAAGTTCTTATCATCTATAATTAATCTTATAACTGAAAAAAAAAATGTACACATGCTGCCACTTGCTGCCAACTGAAAATTTTATATACAGACAAAATATGAATGATTTAGTGCTGAAAATAGCTTCGTAAGTAAAGTATCAATTTAATGTTGGCCATTTTATGGCATATTTGTAGTAGAGCCAAGTATTTTGGTGGTGGTACTTGGTGTCATAAAACAACAACAAAAAACCTTTTCTATACACTTTGATATCTCATCAAGGTATTTTAGCACTCTTGACAATAGAATGTCAAAATTGCGGTTAATTGAAGGGTTTGATGGAACTCTTGTTAAAGTGGTTAAAAAAAGATAGCAAAGCAAATACAAAAGGAGGCGGCAATAAAAATCAGAGAGGAAAAAAAACATGAATGGAGGCAGGGAGAAGCAAAGTGCAGGGTGATGAACAAGAGGAGAAAAAAGTGGGTGGGGGAAAAGGGGGCTTTAAGTTGGAGATATAAAGCACAGAAGTGTAGAAATGATGAGGAGATCCAACTTGAGGCAGACAGAAAAGCACAGGGACAATGTTTCTCTGAACAGTTAGTGATCCCGACCCAGACCTCAAACACTCTCAAAACCGGCATTCCCCGTAAAGCCTCATTAACGAGTCAATGTTTCTGGCATTCACCTTGTGCTCACTAGCACAGCTGGACACTCTCACATGAATATTACATCAGATTCTGAAACCACGTTACTTGTTAGGTTTTCACACCCTTAGAGTCTGTCTTCTGGGTACGCTATGTGAGCATTTTAACAAAGAAACCTGTAAAATGAGGCCAACCGAAAGGAAATTCAAAATTGTTACAAAGAATGCTCATGAAAGTTGTAGTATATTCGCAGGACAACAGTTAATTGTTAAACTTCCTCAAATTGAGTACACAATCTGTCCAAAAGGTCCATTAATGCTCTTCTGGTGTTTTGATTATAGTGCTGCAGCAGATGTCCTTTTGAGGGTGCTTTTAATTGTAAATTTCCTTTGTTGTTTACCCAAGCTAGGTAATGTTAGCTTGAACGTTGAAAGCGACAGTTGGTTCTTGCCCTTGGAAACAACTATCTCACCTAATATTACACAAGGGGAACGTCCATCTGCCGCTGAGCATCCTGCGGTACCTATCAAAGGTTCACAACGACTGCCGGTGGACTTTGTGTCGGCAACACAGGCTGTTGTTCTAAAGCAAACTATCTTTTGTATTATTAAAATATCCCCCTGCGAATCAACGCCGATCTTCCGGTAAGATGTACTGACCTGTCTTTGTGTTGCCTCCCTTGTATCTGATCCTCTGAATAGCTTCCAGCAGTGCTTCTTTGTTGCCATGGGAACTCAACTGGACCTCTGTACGAGCATCGTCACTGAACTGACAAATGGCCACCTGGACAAAGAAATTTACAGATATTAGATGAGAAGCAAATACACCGTACAAAATCATCAAACTGTACATTCAGAGTTATTGTTAGAAAAAATAGTAAATAAAATATCATCATCACCACTAGGATTGTATTGGTCCGCAGTGTCCAGGTTGATTCCGTTATTTGCACTCATTTTTTCCCCCTTCCATTTTGCCACTTGTTTTTAATTGAAAATGGCATCATTTTCTCGGGAGTTCGCTAACTACCACTCAAAACTCAGCTTTCGACTTTCAAATGACCAAAATTCAGAAATCAGATGAGCTGGGATTGGTCAGTAACTGAGCACTGAGCAACTGTGTTGTCATTTGTATTTGGCAAAAAATATGAAAATGAGCAAAATTTTGCAGTCATGGTTAAAGACGTCTTTTCAACGACTTGTAAGTGACGTATTTTCAAAATTCACTTTCCAATCAATTTCAGATATCTTTTTAGACATACACAACCTATGTCTTTTCTATTTATTTTGAACCAAAGGGTGTCAAGAACACAGTATGATTATAATTCTTTATTTAAAATTTTTCACACATTTTTCATCTACATATTTGACTAAAAGAAAGCATTTTAGTCGAAGTTGCTGATTTGCCAGGTGCTATACTGAAAAACTAAGAGCATGTGATTTATCTCCCCAAATATTAGCTCCCCATTATCACCCAGAATATGAGTAAGCTTCATTTAAATAACACTTTGCTAGCATATGCTGACTCAACAAAGCGAGAACAATGAATTTTCTTCCGTGCATTTTAATTGGACGGAGGAAGCTAATATTGTTTAAATGAATAATGAGTGCTATTAAAGAAAAATTACAAGATATTTTTTTTTCTTTCGCTGAACTAAGCTGGTGGTCTTTACACAAGAAACTATTTATAACATTGACCGAAACATTTACATGCCCCCAAAATCAGAATCATTTGTAAAATCTAAAACGGCTAATCCAAAGAGCGACTACGATTACCTTCAGACCTCTTATGTTGCTGTTGTTGGCTCAAGGAGGCCAGCGTTACGCTGCCAACTTTCTCTTTAGATCACTGCCAACTTTCCCTCATTACAGCCAACGCTTTGCTGTCGGTAGCCCACCGTCACGGGGTTAACAGGGAACGGCGAGGGTAGCAAAGTGCTTAACAGAACATACTGTACTGCACAAATGAAAGAAAAAGGTTTCGCAAGCACCTCTACAGAGTGACAAATGAAGCGATTGAGTCTTGGTGACATATTGTGGAGGATACAAGGTCTACCACAAACTGGCATTATTGATGAACCTGATAAAAAAGAAACATACTGAGGCTGAGGAGATTCTACCATTCACTTTTCCAACGTGATTCTAAGTATTCCTCCTGGTAGTTTTTATGCTAAGGATCAAGATAATTGTGTTTTCCAGTAGCCCTATAGCCTTGAGGCACTGGTGCTGGAACCACTTGATATTTGTTCTGAAGAGTAATGCATTTGGAATGAACTTGCCAGAAAGTACACTTCTAAGGGACAAAACAAAGTGGCAGCAAATAAGCAGAGACGCTTAAACGCTTTTCACAAACAACACAAACCGACTCTCTTGGGCTGCAATGTTCATTCATTGTAAACTTCCCTCGTTCTTCCAATTTTGGGAACTTAGACTGTTCTTATGTTAATTTCACAACAGAAAATCCAGACACTAGCTCCGTTTAGAAACAAATAAACTAAAGTTGAGTACTTGCTTGCGACGGCTGTGAGAGGGGTTGTACTTTTTTTGTATTATTTCAGGCAAACATACCCTCATTATGACTTGGTGTCATAAAAATTCTTCATACAGTAAATGGTATGGAAAGCTGTTTATTATTTTTTTAATAAACACATATATATATATATATATATATATATATATATATATATATATATATATATATATATATATATATATATATATATATATATATATATATATATATATATATATATATATATATATATATATATATATAAGGACGAAAAGGGCAGGATTGTAAAGCACCTTATTTATTATTAAGAAGCAGTAAGCCTTTATTCATCATCTCACAACTTGAAGCACCAGGGAAAATGAGTGCGCTTCCATTTATTGTAAGGTTAATGCCAAACAATAAGTTGAGCACAAGGAAAGCAAGAAGGTTTTGTAAACCTTAACACGTACTTTGGGCGGCAGGATCTCATGATTGAAAATCAATGGGCCTGCATTGTACGGCCTTGGGCAACGCACTGTATGGCCAACTCCATTACTTAAACCGGCTCAGCCAGCATTTACATTTTCAAGAGTTCTGTAAAGTTTTGCCGTTATCCGTGTGCTCCACAACAACAACAAGGATTTTTCTGATGTATTTCGTGATGTGCTGTAGGTGACAAGTCAGGTCACGTTGCTCACCTGGGTGCCATCTGGCCCAATTTGATCCAGTGATCCAATGGCATTATACAAGAAATTTGTGATCTTCATGAAGTTATCATCTCCAATGGACCAGGAGCCATCAACCAGGAATGCCAGATCCGCCTTGGCCTCCTTGCATACTTAAAAGACAAGCACAAAAGCAAAATATATACGAGGCATGGACAACCACTTTGGGACATCAGGCGCCACAACCACATGTTTGTGTTTGTGTTTGGACTGGACTCACTTGATTTGAACATTCAGTACTTTATTTTGCCTGAACATTTTAAATTATAATGAACTGAGAGTGTTTTTTGTGCCCAAAGTTATTGAACACTATATATGAAATGTACTGTACATACAGTATGCATATATGTATGTATGTATGGATATGTTTGAGGGAGAGGTTGAGACACAGTCCCAAGCAGACGAGACATCTCACGAGACTGAGTACATGTAAGAGAAAACAGGATTGTAGCAAAATTTGTCGTATAAGAAATTGCTCTGTATAAATGTTCTGTGAATTTTTTTTTCTTTTTTAATTGAAAAGCCCGCAAGATACTAAGAAAAAATTAGCGTGCAAGTGTAAACATAAACAGCTTTGTTAAAGGCTAATTTTTCAGCCGCAGCTGAGTGAGTTTAACTAACTGCATGCAGCATTAAGCTGCAGTTGTTGGTGCATTTTTTTTCTTGCAGTGTTCACTGCAGTCTTTGTCAGATATGCCAGTATTTCAACGTTTTTTTTTTTCAGCAAGAAAACCAAAATATCAACCCACAGGTGATTTGAATGTAATAAGACTGATTTTCTCCTAGGGCCACTTCTATTAAGTGTTAAACAATTATAAACACAGAAGATTAGAAAACACATTTCTATTGACTAATAAATGACCAAATGTTTAATATTCTTTGATAATCGTGTTTTTTATGTATTTAAATTTAAAATGAGGAATAAAAAAAAAAAGACAACAGACCCACACAATACACATTTGACTCAGCCTGGTATGTTCAAAAGTGATCACTAGCAACAGCAACAGAGTCAGGGTGTCAGCAGTAAGAATATTAAAGTGTATTAATACGAGTGCTCTAGAGGGCATTCGCGTTCTGCCACCGGGGTGGCTAATTTATGCTATAAATGCCGCGCTAAATGCAGGCAAAGAGTGCCGTAAAATAAAATGCCTGTGTAATTAAGTCATTTTTAGTGCTCTGAATTGGCAATTGAAAGTTTAAATTTTACAATATCTTAAAGTTGTGTTTTGTTTTTGTTTTTTTTCATTTATGAGGAGTCCCAATGTGATCCATTCAGGGAGGCAGGAACAATTTATGCAGCAAAAACCAGAAAGAGGTGTCACTGTTCTTGTGACATGTCATGTACAAGTCCACTCTGACTCTGCACCCAAAGTGAAAAAAATGAAGGTCAAGTAATTTGAAAGCATAATGAAACTGGATCACCACAAAAATCTATTCTACTGTGTTTCTAGGGAAACAAATGCCATTTGATGTTTTTTACAGAATGTCAGAAGTACAGTATGCTTGTCTGAAATGTCGAGATAAAGGTTGGGTTCTGATATTTTCCATTGCCAGCTTCTTAATGCTTGTGAGGCTTTTGTTGCCTGTCCACAGAAAAGCCACTTATTTCCTCAGAACTTCTTTTTGCCGTCTGCATTTTGCCAAATATAAAACACAGTACTGGCTATTTGTTGTCTTTGTTTTTTTCCCAGACATAACACACCAGTATGACAAAGGTCAAAGTGTAGACTTGAATTACAAGAGAGTGCTCAGCAGGCATGTCAGTTCATGTCTGTGGAGTTTGTGTTTCGGGTCAAGCTGGTAGCTAAGCTTATCAGACAGGAACACTGCAACTTGGGAACATTTGGCAGGGTGGTGATGATTGTACACGATGAATCTGTAAGCCAAACTTCCTCACCTTGTCTCTTTTCAGGAATCTTTACTTTTGAGATTACTGTGATGAGACTTAAAGTGTAATTGTGGTTTACTATTAAATAATTCACCCATAGGTGAAACTATTGATATGAATACAAGCTAGGTTCCCAAGGGGACTGAATTGCTAGAAGGAACGTGTGTTAATGAGAGTGGTATGTTGACGCAGCTTTGCATTTTAATGTCAGTGAAACGCCTGTTTTTGGCCCCGTATTCACGCTGTTGGAATAGTCTCCATTAAAAACAAGCCTCGTGAGGGAGACGAGGGATGGAGGCATATTGCTTGGCCATTGAGCTATGTAATGAAGGGGTCAAGGCAGCCACACAGTAGGGGACACAGTTCTACTTCCTGAGTACCATAAAATTCATATTTAATCAGAACTTAAATCGCCAATGTGCCAAATTTAATTTATATGCATGTACGGTATTACACTGGAGAGGCAGGAGACACCCTGAACTGGTTTCCAGCCAATTGCAGGGCACACAGAGACATACAATCATTCACGCACCCAATTACACCTTAGAACAATGTAGAGTCTAATTCCAAGACCAGTTCCAATTCATCTGCCATGCATGGTGTTTTGAAATGTGAGAGGAAGCCGCAGTGCCAAAAGTATCCCCTGCAGACTCGGAGAGTACATGCAAACTCTACACAGGAAGGCTCTGTAACCTGTTTGTTTTTAGGTAACCAATAAAATTGGTATTTGCATAATAAAATTGGTAGTTCCAACCGAATTTGGAAAGTTCTGTGGTTAATGTAACCAAAATCAACTTAACTAACAAGGTTGGGCACCTTTTAGAGCCACTTCGATTAGCGGTGAATGGCGTTGGCAGTATTCACGGCCAGAACAGCACAAAACGCTGTTATTTAAATGCATGTGCAAATGTACATGGCTGCAAAATTACCAACATTCACTTCAACCCACCTCTGTGGGTGATGGCTAAATTGCACTGGTCCAAAAATTAGAGCCCTTAGAATATTCATGGTATACTCCTTGCTCACCTTCTTTGGCAGGTGGAATGGTGGGTGGGGGCTCTGTGGCAGGGGGTTCAGTGGGAGCTTCAGTGGGTGCTGGCACTGGAGAGACAACCCAGCATACAACAAATTGACAATGAGATAACTATGAATTGTATCCGTGAATTTGAAGTTTCCTTAGCCTTTTTCTGGCAACAATAGCTGAGTTTTGGATGACCTTTTATGGGGTGTATTTGTATTTACAATCAACAAGCGCAAAAGCAATCTTGTTGTCTTTTTGTCGGATTCCATCTATAAATCAGAATTAAAAGACAAACATATGTCTATATCTACCATCTGTTCCCCAGCAACCTAAGGCCAGCAAAACTATTTTCATCAATCCAGTGTGTGTCTGACCACAGGCTGTGTTTCACAGGGGAAAACAACCCCAGGCTTGGGGATGCATCTGTACCAAAACGATTAGCTTGCAGGAAGGAGCTGATTTGGTCAGAAAACAGAAAAAAAAGGACAGATACATTATTAAAAAAATGTTAATTATATTCCACTCTCACGATTTTCTACTATTTTTTAATAACAAATAGCAGATTAATGGGATGGCAAAGAAACAGGTTCGATTCACTCCTTTTTTTTTCAAATTCTATTTTGTGGACTCTCTGAATGAATATTTAGTTGTCCAACCACTTTTTCTGTGACGTGAATGACTTCTGTATTGCATGGAGTTGGCATTTTTCTGGTACCTGTAAACTCGTATTCCAGTGCAAGACAATTGAACTAAATTCCACTCCAATTCCTGTGCAAATCTTGGTTTGGCCCCAGGAATAAGATCTCTATTGGATTATGGTCCAAGGATTGCGCTGGTCAGTCCATAACGGTAATCTTGCTTAACTGGAACCAAGATGCTGCTCGCTTACTGCTATGTTAGGATTTAATTGTCTCATTGAAACATTACTTTCAAAGCATTTCCTACAGTGCAAGGCAATATGACCTCATGTATTCTGATTTATTTTTAAAAAAGTCTAACTATTTTACTTTGTATTTAAAAAATGATACATGATCTTTGGTTCAGTAGATCATGCCCATACACTCAATAGGTGAGCATAATCTGATAGAGAGAAAACAATTTACTTCACCAATGGCAGACAAAAAAAAAGAAAAAAAACTGTACATTTTATCCATCATGGTTTGTGAAGTTTTAAATAATGCCCACCCACAGCTGTATGGATAATTGCAGAAAAATTGCAGGTAGGAAATCTGTGTGTTTTGGGTGCAAGTGAGTGAGTGTTATCTATCTTAAAACTCTGACAGCGAGTGGAGCCCTTGAGGTCCCTCGAGCTGTGTGATTCAACTGAGCTCATCACCTGGCCAATGGACTGCAACAGTGCCAGAGTCCTCACTGAGAATTGGATATTAAAAAAAAAAAAAAAAAATCTGAAGGTCAAAGAGACTGCTGCAGAAAGGCAGCTGCTATGTATCAGATTCAAAAAGGGTCAAGGTAGAACTTAATATTTAAGAAAAGTCCAAGTGAGAGAGTTTGGTATTTTGAACATGAATGTTCATGTGAAGTGTCAATCCTAAAGTTGCTGTCGAGGACAAAAGTGCTGCAACCAGCTACAAACACAAGAATAAGGCAGGAAAAAAAAAAAAAAACAGCAAACCAAGGAGTGAAAACACATTAAGAAAAACACTGAAGAATAAGATGCAATCAAAAACACTAAATGCAAGCAAACGTACAACAAAACAAATGCATAAAAATGCTTGGAGATTAAAACAAAATGTGCACACAATAAAATAAAAGAAAATATTGAAAAAACATTTAATGTAAAAAACCTATGTTCAATAGCTAATGCAGGTTAAAAACATCAACACTGCAAAATTGCTTATTAAAAATTGGTACCAAAATAGTATAGTAAGTGCTATGTATATATAATATGCATGTATACAACAGAAAACATCATGCAATTACCTTAAAACGCCTGCAGATGTAGAAAAAACAATACAAATACAGCCAACCCCTTAGGGTCATGGCAGTTGTTTTTGTCGCAAAGCCGGGAAAATACCGTAACATAAAACATCCCAACATAAAAAAACCATAAGCCAGGGATGCTGTAACATGGGGGTCCACTGTGGTGTCACAACAGGGTGGGACTAAAGGGAACTGACCAGTCAGTCACACTGCTAGGGGTGCCACTTCCCCTGTTTTAAATTCACGTCAATTGCTATTTTTATTTGTTATGTTGTTTTTATATTTTTGTTTGCAGCTGTTTTAATCATGGTGTATTGTTTTGTTGTAGGTATGCCTCCATGACCATTACATTTTTGTGATTCCAGCTTTTTTGAGTCCCCTTTTTATTGCTTGCATTTTTTCTTTGAATTTTTTTCTTTGTCTTTGTCTTTGCCCATTCCAGGTTTGTAATATTCTACTTGCTCCAAAGCATTTGACCATCAGCCGCTATACAATACACCAAACTAAAAATTGCTGAATAATACAAAGCACTGAGAAATGAAGTTCCCAGGTTTCATCCTTAAACATACGTGTCATATCCGTGATGGAGATGGGAGGTCCTTCCATTTCCTGCATCTGTGTGTGAATGCTGATCTCATATTGGCTGCTCGGAAAAAGGTCATAGAAACACTGTCGAGAAGCCCCGCCCGATGCGCTCATTTCCTGTCGCTGACCGTCTGTGGTAAAACAGGAAAAAAAGCACGTAATGATGATGAAAAAAAAATCCGCTTAATGCCATTAAATCTTATTTCGGAAGTTGGCTTTCTGTTTGAAAAAGATCACATAAGGAAACCTGCTTGGATCAAGCTAGTGAATCATTACTTTTTTCCAGAATCGCCAATTGAAACTTATTGTGTCCAGAAAAAAAAACTCCATTCAACAATTGTGAAACATAAAAAGAAGGGCGGACATCTCGTGAAAGTAAATAAAAACAGGAGCATTCTTGCAAAGGCCAAATTTTGAGCATCCACACACGAAACTCAATTTGTAGTGAATGCCTCTTTTAAGATGCATGTTTGGTTGAAGTTATTATTGATTGTGATCCTCAAATATTTTGTTGGTGCATATGACATTTCAACAAAAACAACTTTCAAGTAAGGCGACAAAAACAAACAAAGGGCAAATAAATGGCAGTACACTATTGATTTGTTTCCTCATCTACTCACAATTTTCTGGAAAGGCCATACAGTGACACTTTCTCTTTTTCTGAGAAACATTGATAATTTAGACAAAGTTGGACCAAATGTGGAAGCACACAAACATGAATTGTGTTAAAACAAGTCCCCTACACATAACCTGTACAAGAAAACTAGATTTAGCATTTATTTAAAGAATGTATCCCGTTGTACTTACTGAGTGTCGACTGGATAGAAATTCTGTAGTGGGTAGCGTACAAATGAGGCTGCCATTGCACACACATACTGTTGGGCCGCACCTGGTACACCGTCAAGTCAGTGACACCCAGGAACACTAGAGTGAGAGATAGAGGACGAAGAGAAAATGACCAATGCAATATTAATTGATTAGGAGAAGATGTGATGTGCCGTGTACATTGTGCTGCCACATGTGACATTAACCAATCAATGAAAGACAATGTGAAGTTTGTCTTTGCCTGTAACAGGTGCTTTATGACCCAGGGGTGTTTTAAAATGAAAAAGAATACGATTTTTCATCATTATGTCACTTGAGGGAATACATTATTGACAATTTTGAATCTTTTTATGAAAGAAATGTAATAATAATAATGGTAATGTACTACGCACAAAATAGTAATATTTTACTCAGTAAAGAGCTGTCCACATCATGAAAAAACACCAGTAATTCGACAAAACATTTAGAGCTGTGCCATAGTAACGTGAAGCTAGCGAAAAGAATGCATGCGGCAGAGATGCGGTAGAGATAAACAAAGCAGGCATAATTATTGGTCTCTCGCTCAGGGATGCCACTTTGACCTCAAGAGGTTAGCAGAGATTCAGGCAGGGTATGTTATACATACAGTATAAGATTTGCTGCCACTTTCCACAGTGGATTCGCCAGCATTTCAAAAGTTTGTCAGCAAGATTCCTATCGCAACTGGCAATAATGACAAGGTAATCTATCGCTAATTTTTACTGTACAATTGCTATTAATAATAGTCTATAGATAGTTACGGTCAATGTGTATCAAGATGAAACACACAAAACCTCATGTTAAACAGGACGTTAAACACAATAACAATGATGTAGGCTAGCGGCTCACGTTAGCCCCACTGAAACCATTTATTTTTTGACTGACTGACTGAACTTGAATTTGAATATTAACATTGAAATTGGGAAATTAACTTGCTTTTTCTGCCTAAAGCATAAACAATGAATCACTATGCAGTGAACCGAAGTAATAAAGGGATTAAATGCGAACAAGATTTTGAATCTTCTCATGTCTTTTGAGGTTTACAAAACAGATGGAAGGATTCGGACTTTTAGGCTTAAGACAACCTTCTATTGGCTGTGTAATGAGCATAATGAGCTACATTTAGAATGCCAAATCTAGATTTCTACTTACGTCGGTAAGAGAAATGTAACATGAATGCAATGGTACTACAATGCCTTACATTTCAAAAGAGTAATATTATAATCTAAAAGTTTTGAAGTAACTTACCCAACACTGTCCGTACCACAAAAAAAATAATCATAGGGCATTAAGCATTGAGTCAACACATTATGCGATTGCAAATTTAACCGTTATATTTACAAAATATGCAGGCCTACACTATAAATGTTGAGTTCTGTCATTACAACATCAGTAGTTCAATGTCAAGTAACACACATACACACGCATGCACATGCACACACAAATTAGCCTTTGATGCATTTGAGGTTGGCTGCTGGTAAAGTAGATTTTGGACCAAAAGGTTTGGGCACTCCTGATCTAAGAGGTAATAGTTAAAATGACATGCTGAAAATTTTAATATCTGTTCATTTTGTGGCTTTTATTTTATTTTAAAATGTTCAGTATGAGTTTAGCGAGGTAGGAATAAATAGGGTTGGGAACATGGATGGCTGTGTACAGTAGCAGATATATTTTCATTTTAGCTAGTAACAAAAAACATAAATTTCCTCTAAATGAGGCAAAACGTAGCATGATGCAAAACATCATAAACAACTTGAATAGCACTGTAAGCAGGCAAATCTCCAAGGAGGTACTAGCTGCCTCACTTTTATTTCTTCTAGCAACTTCCTCCTTGTGAACAAAATCTGCTGACAGTAAGAAATAAACTTGGCTCCAATATCACCTAATTGATATTTAGCACAGAAAGCATATGGCAGGTGCTCCTTTTTAGTTAAAAAACTAATTGTGCATGTAACAAAAAAGAAATGATTCGTTTTAGTAATGTGCAAGAACAAAGACACACAATCTGTGAGGCAGATGCATTTCAGACACTTGAATTAGAGAAAAAAATAACTTTTCCCTGGAAGTGGTCTCATTTATAAACTTCATTTTCATAAAGTTTTACAATTAGTCACTCACTCTTCTCAGAGTATGAGAAGAAATTTCCCTTAGAGATCAATTAAGTAAAATAAAAACTCAACAAAAACCATCAAGCACAGTGGGGAGTAATATGTGAATATAAAAACAACTTTGAATAGGCAAGAGAAATGAAATCTAGGACATGGCTAAATAAAAAAAAAGGTGATACAAATGCAAAGGAATTCAGGCGAAAAGTGTCAAAGGAGCAAAATACATATTGAGGATATTTTGCAAGCACTAGAAAGACTGCTTGCAAAATCACTTTGTACAGTAAGCAGCAGCATCTCAATGCAAACAACATCAAACTTAATTATGAGGAAGCATTTTCATTCCCTACAGCAAAACCCAAGGTACCAATAATTATTTTTCCACTTGCTCATATGTTGAGTTATTGGTGCAAGCATGCTTGTTTGCTACCATTAGGATGCAACAATGAATCACCATAACAACTCATGGCCGCTTCATCATGACAGCGCACAATCTCGTAATGCCCTTCGCGACTTAGTCCATTCGCTCAATGTGATTCTTTTCCATCTTTCCCCATGGTCCAAGGGGAAAGCTCATATTTTTTTAGCTTTATACTCAACACATTTATACTTTGTGACACTTGCTATGTAACTTTTCTCAACTGACTTTGCACACCTCACATGATGAATTTTAACAGCTGGTGTTTGTTAGTCATGCTAATAGTTGATCTGCCCAAGGAGTATCCTCATTCTCACACCCTTCTGGTCCACCACAGAGTGGGTTAGATGGCATTGTTGGGTGAAAAAGATTAAAAGTTAAGATACCAAACGCTGAGCTTCATGTATAATCCTGTATGCATTCCAAAAAAAAAAAAAAAACTAGCAAAGTATCATCAAGAATAGCATTATTTCAGGGTGAATCTATGTTCATGTATTTCTGTCATTACCTTGGAGAGCATGCTCAATTTTGGGAACTTCAAAGACACAGCAGAACATGCAGGATTTAATGCTCGTCGTCAGTGGGGATTTATTAAAGCAGTGGCTTCACAATCTTTTTTTCAATAAGTACGCCCTGAAAAATATTTTTTCAGCTAAGTACCCCCTAGCCAGCACAAGGCATTTTAAGGGTTAAAAAAAAACACAAGAAAGAAAACCAAACAATTAAAAAACTTAGTCTGATTCACTAAACTTTTTGTTTTGTAGTAGTATTTTTCAGCGTGTATTGTTCAACAACACAGAAGATAAATTGTGTGTTTGTTTGTGTTGTTCTGTTACCCAGAACAACATGTCTGGAATTAAAGTGTTAAAATATCAAATTAAATAACATAAAGGTGTACAACATTTTGCAAAGTAGTCACTGCAAAACAATATAACAATAAATTGAATCATGTTCCAAATACTTTGTCCTTAATTTGAAAATAAATGTAGTATTCCTGTCATGGCATTAAAACTTATTCAATTGGATTTTCTGATACCTGTAGAAACTATGTCATAATCTTTCATATGTCCTCGAGAGCCTTAACACACACACATGGGTATTCGTACCTCTCATTTAGAACGGCTGTATTAAAGAACAGACAGCAGTGTGACATCATTGTAGTTAGTCCAACTGAATATAGAAATCCATGCATTAAAAACAAACTATTTCTTTTTTTTTATTTAGTTGTTGCTCGCTGGCTCAATTTAGTTTGAGGTTATTTTTTAAAGAAAAGTAAAGTGAGTGCACTTATATAGTGCTTTATCAACACCATATGGTGCCCAAAGTCTTAGAGGGAATAAATTGTTGGTTAAAAAAATGGAGCATTGTATTTTTCTTGGTACGTATCTTACTGATTAGTTCATGCTCTATCACTTTTTCCCCATATAAAAACACATTTCCTATAAATCTGTTTACATTGGGAAAGGAGTACCGATAAGTCATTTTAGCCTTATAAACCCGTTGAAACCAAATCTATATATTCAAAGATTGTTTTTCCTGTCTGACTGGGATATATTGATAATGTCCTGTTTGTCCGTTTATGCTGGGGTCATGAGGGAAATCCATGCCTTTAATATGCGTGTAGTTCTTCTATCTTCAGCGATATTGCTTCTTCCTCTCTGTCCTCATTCTAACAGTCACACTGTCCTTCCCACAAATCTGTAAGGAAGACTTAACCTGACAGCAATGTCCCATTAAAGCTTACGAATTCAATTTAAGATCTCATTTTAACCACACTGTCATCATTAACCTTTCGCCCCATCAAGCTAACAGCAAGATGGATTCCATTTCAATTTCATGCAACCTACACAGTTGTTTTCCGCATTGCCGAGTACGATTTTCTTTTTAAACGTGACTACGATCAAATATCAAGGATAGTTGAATAGAAATGGGTGAATGCTCACGTGTCTTAGCATTCGCTAGCAACGGTTGACTTTGTCCTGAAGGGTAGGAGGCAGTCACTTGGACGTTGTACTCTGTTCCACTTTGCAGATTCAAGAGGAGAACCGAGTTCACATCTTCATGCACGGTCATCTCCAAAACTCTCTCTGGAGCTGACAGACACACATGCGCACATTCACACAGGATAAACCCAAGATGGTATATGCTCAGTGCACATGGGAGTCAAACAAACCTTTTGTTCATAATTTTAGGTTTATGCATTTGTTGTACTGAATTTCCCTACCATTGACTGGCTTGTAAAGGATCTTGTAACCCATAACAGCAATCTGTGGCGGATCCCAGGTCACCCTGATGCGGTTATACCACTCCTCTGAGGCGCGAAGGTTTTTAGGAGACAAGAGAGGCACTGGAGTAAAAGCAAAAGAAAATCATATGAAAATAGGGCTCTCAAGAGATTAAAATGAGTGCTTAATTGTGATCTATAATTAATTGATCTAGTAAATCTCATTTTAATTGCACCTAAAAATGTATGAGAAAAAACCTTCAACCAGATTTAAATAACTTTAGTACGTGAATTAGATTCATCGTGTTACTGTGGCCTAACAAAAATTGATATACAGTACAAAAAAAAGTGGCTTCAGTCATTTATTTTCTTAAACGAACTTTTACATATGTCGTTGTAACCATTTACCATCTGCTATTTTTGATACTAATCCCAAGTCATGGTTGCAAACTTTAATTTCAACTATCAGGAGGAATGCTGCTGAATTTTGTTGTCTGTCACTGTCTTGGAACTTTGCTATAGCTCACTATATTCAGGTCTTTGTTTCTATCGTTCACTGTCAGCTGCAGTTGCGGCTGGGTGTTTTGCATTTATGTGGTAAGCTAAACATAAGCTACATCTGTGCTAAGCAAGCTTCTTCTTACCAAGAATGCATATCATTCTACTTTTGACAAAGGGGATGTTGGGGCATTTCTTTTAAATAAATCCACCATTCATCGGACCGATAAACCTATCATGTTATGCCAAACACAGTGACAAACAATCAGTGTCCACTTTAGGGTGTGACTGACCTTTGTTTTCAAACCATCTAAAACTCAAGCACAAGAGGCCTGATGAATAAAAACGGATCTGATCAACATACTGAAAGCAAGATTGAACACAATTAAAAAGAAAAAAATGTGTGTCCTAATATAACCTGTTGAACTTAAATTTAAACTTTCAAAAACAGCACTGAATCATGTTAATAAATACGGCTACATTTTAATTTTACTGAACTCAGTGTGAGCATAATTAGTACGAGAGTTCATATTTTGTGGTACTGATATTGCACAGAGAACAAGTCTGACTTTACAATATCAAAAATTGTATTGAGTTTCTGGCTGAGTGAGTGTAGCTTCATATAATCAATCATTTATGCTCCTCATTTATGAGGTCACCATCTAAATATAAGGCATGACTAGTTTGTTGTTACAGCTTGCTGAAACACTTCATGTTTGAAATTGCAAATATAGAAACGATAAAGTTAAAAATGTTGTGCTGAGGTTCTAGGGATATTTTAACATATTTATTTCCTGAATATTTTTTGTGAAACGCCAGTTTATCTCTGCACAAAATAGATCGAATCATGTTAATAAATAGGTCCACATTTTCATTTGACTGAACTCAGCGTGAGAATAATAAGCATGATCATTCATATAGTAATAGTTTTGTACTACTGATACTGCACGCAAAGAGAACAAGACTGAATTTTCAATACCAAAAAATGTATTGAGCTTCTGGCTGAGTGAGTGTGGCTTTATATAATCAATAATTTATGCTCCTCATTTATGAGGCCATGATATAAATATAAGGCATGACTGGTTTGTTGTTGCAGCTTGGTGAAACACAGCATGTTTTAAATTGCAAATATAGGAAAAGATAAGGTTAAAAATGTTTTGCTGAGGTTCTAGGTTTGGTTTCATATGTTAATTTCCTGAATAATTTATAATTTATGTGAAAAGACAGTTTTATCTCTGCACAAAACAGATTATCTTGGCGTACTGTTCATACATGCGTGTCTGAGGTCTGATTTATGACTACGCTGTTTGTAGGCTCAGAGGTTTTTATTTGCAATAAGGCCAGCAGCAGACCCCTCAGAAGAAGATGACGTATCTTGCCCAGCTCGACTTCTCCCTTTTTAATGAGGAGGCAATCAGTATTTCTCATGAGAATGGTTGAGGTAATCAATAAGGAAGCGAACAGAGCTTTAATGAAAAGAACTGCTGTAATTATGAATGGCTCTCATTAAGACAATTAACAACGCATCAGTGTTTGTCATTTGCTTCATTTGAATTTCATTTCATGGACACGAAGAAAAAAACAATTTGACATGCTAATCTGAGAAATGTGACGACAGAAAAAGTTGACACAAATGGTTTAATTTGTGTGAGTGTGAGACTTACATGTCGCCCCCAGTGTGAATACACTGATACCATCGTCCCCATTGGCGTACACTGGCGTGACAGTTACTTGATACTGAGTGTCAGGAAGTAAGGACTCAAGCAGCACACTTTTCTTACTTCCAGGAACTAACACCTAAACACACGCAGGAACACGCACACACACTTAGTCAGGGAAGATCAGAAAACAGGGTTTATGTTCCACCAATACTGTAAGGGACGGTAAAAGTGACAGTATAGAAAAGTCAACTCAAACACAACGGTACACATACTGTATGTACAGTAAGTGGCTAAAATAGATTAGCCGGGGAAAGGCTAGGCTCATTTGGTGACAGATTGCCGAATGCTATGTGTAACTTAAGGGATTTAAAGCACAACTGTTCAGCAATTCCGCTCACTTCAGCTTAGTCAATAAAGTCAAATGAGGCCAAGAATGAGACGAAGCAATTCAAGTCGGGTATTGCTGTTGAACTTGGTTCTCTTTCCGCATTTGAATGCCTTTGTTCCCACCAAAGAAATCGGTTGCCTAATATTACAGCAACACCAGAGGACCATTGTGATCTTGTTGAGATGATATGAATATGAATGCCAATATTAAGTTATGGTGGTTATAAATGATGGGTAATATATTAAAAAATATTAATAATAAACTCAAACCAAGCTCTCTTGTTCTGCAGTGTTCCATCACTTTTAAACCTCTGTGAGCGAAAGAAATTAAATGTCATTTTCAAATCACAACGATGGACAAGAACAGTTCTCAGCCCTTTGATTTTTTTTTTTTGGGGGGGGGGGGGGGGGGAGGGGGGTCAAATAACCCCTAACAAGGGCCAAAAAAAAAAAAATCTGTGAAAAAAATAAATTAAAAAAAGCAAGATGTTTGATTTGTTAAAGATAGGGACTACATTTGTAGAGGCATTTCTGGGTGTATTTTATTCCGCAACTCGAAGATAAATTGTGTAACATCACCTATGTTTGGCCAGGTTGGCCAGTTATAGAAATGTGCCATTGATGACAATGATCATTTGTATAGAAATAAACAGAATAAACCCTGTCACTATTAACATAATTTAGCAATAAATTGATAGATGTTCCAATTATTGTACAATACCTGGCAAAATATTAAAAAAAAGATTGAATTAGATTTTATGATACCTCCCCATTTCCTGGTAAAATCTTTCATACGACCTGAAGTGCCTTCACATACATCTGACGGATGCAGTCAGTTCAACATTGTGCTGGTCCCAAGACCAAAAGAAAATGGTCTAGAATGAATAAGACTCGACAAAAGCTGCAGATTGAAGTCCATGCATGAGACCAGTGATTTTCAACCACTGTGTCATGAGAGATCATCATCATCCATGAATCAACTTTCTGCTGTACATCCAGTTCTTGGTCACGGCGAAGGGCTTGCGATCATCCTGCTCGACTTGGTGTGAAAAGCGGACTACCTTGTGGATCGCTCGCAAGCCACCAGACGGTTGAGAGAGAACAAGGAGTCGAGTGAGAATTGATTGAGAGCTTATTTGAAGCATGGCACAGGTAACATGCTTCCTCTGAGTCTTTTCAAATTTCCAAAGGTGCCACAGCAACAAGCATGTGCCGGGCAGCGGTCAGGCTTAGGCCCTTGTCCCACTTTTGTTTAGCAAGTGTTTTCTCATCCAACCTTGCTTGTTTCTTTTATCCGTCTCTCAGTTGTGACCCATCTCTGAAGCCACCAAAGTAAATGGCTGCTGAAAAGATAATGGAATGTCCTTTGGCTCGGTCAGGCCTCTCCATCTTGTGCGCCTCTGACGCCACAGTGGGAAATTAAAAGGAGAGGGAGAAAAAGTGTTAGGGGGATGAAAGTAAAAGGAGGTGATGAGAGAAGAGGGAGGCCAATTCGGATTGGAGGAACAGATGGAGGGGAGGGAAGGGAGTCGTCGGTTGAGAATGAATGTGTGTATCAGCGATCTGGGATTGGAGAGGCCAAGTGGACCGGCACTAAACGTGTAATCGCTTTTCTGATGGGAGTAAATGATTTCCAGAACCAACCACTGCAGTATGTGGAAAAAAACAAGCGCTGCTGTCCGTTCTGTAAAATCAATGTATACGACTCCCTGCCTTGTTCTCACAAAAAATTATGATGTGTGAAATGTGATATTCTCTAAACATAAAATGAGAGAAGGGTTAACTGTCATTTTTTTTCTCATAGAAATGTATTCTACACTACCAGCGAAATATTTGAAAACATTGTCAAATTTAAATTGTGATAAATACATTAACAAGTTATTGGAACTTGAAAATGCACATCTGTGAAGTGAAAGTCATTTCATGTCATAAAGCCTCATCCGCATTATACAGATGGCTGAGAATATGCCATGACGTGCAAAGCGGTTATCTTTGTCTAATTTGAGGAATCTAAATCTTAAAAAAAAAAAAAAAAAAGTTTAGAGAGTCAATATTAGGGCTTTTCGACTACTGGCAGTTCAGAATGAGAACAAATTAATTGGAACACTCATTTAAGCATTCATAAACAAAAACCGAGTACTTTGTTAACTCTCATATGAAGTCATTGATTATGCAATCTTTCGGTAGATGAGCCAGGATTAAAACAGATTATGTTACATGATATGAAGAATCTTCTGGAGTGACTGAATAAAATACAACCACCGAAACCACTACAGATGTGATTCCAAAGTTTGACAAACCAGACACTCTTTTAGAAAAGAATAGAAGGGATTTACTGTTTTGTCATAGTACAGCAGGTATGCAATTTATTTTGCCATTTTCAGCTGTAAAAAATATTATTACTATTATTTTGTCTATAGCTGACTTGATGGCTATGTTATTTTCATGTACAATACTTTTAAAAACACATTTTGACATTTTCGCTCAACTGAAAACTACATCACGCATGCTAAATGCTGAGGTAATGACCACCACAGGATGTGAATGTCACCTGACCAACAGGTGAGCACATGACCAGCAGGTGAGCTGTGATTGGTAATTACTCAAAACTTGAGCACAGGGGAGGTAATTTTGCACAATAAAAATGAAAACATTATTAAAGGTATCAAGGTTTTATTAAAGGTAAATGAATTCCAGACACAATTGTAACATTTAACGACAGAAATTGGCCAAATAAATTGACAAATTAG